>NW_006436812.1:1509795-1581365 GCF_000325575.1 Pteropus alecto | reverse complement strand
CTTTCCCAGTAGCTAGGCTGGGGCTAATATATGTGTTAAGCACGCCCTCATTTGGTTTGTTGAGGGTCTGTTAAGCCTTCATGGAGCACAGACTGTATGTCAGTCGTCAAGCTGGGCCTTGGCGGGTACATGGTTAAGTGAAAGACACGCCGAGAATTAGGAAGAGCTGAGAAAGTTGCTAGCATTAATCAGTTCACAGATTTACTAATTATTTCGCCCTGCTTCAGATATGTGCTCCAGGTTTGTCAGATTGAGCCCTAGGACACTCTTCTTTTCTTGGGGATTCCTGCTTCTGCTTTGGTGGACTAGAGCAGCAGTCCCTAAGCTTTTTGGCACCAGGGACCATGCGCCTAGGAGAATTAAATGCCTGATAATCTGAGTAGAGCTGAGGTGGTGATGCTGGCGTTGGGGGGAACGGCTGCAAATATAGATGAAGCTTCGCTCTCTCGATGGCCTCTCATCTCCTGCTGTGGGGCCTGGTTCTTAACAGGCCACTGACCAGTACCGGTCTGTAGCCTGGGGATTGGAGACCCCTGGACTAGAGGCCCAAGTATGGTCTATTTTTTTTCAAGTTAGTCAACCCATTAATTGAATGGTTCCTTTTTGGGGTGGGGAACTCATGTTAGAGATAACTGGGGGCAACCAAAGAAAATATTTTTCGTTGTTGTGGAGAGAATGATTTCAGTGCTTTATCCTGAAGCTAATCATTTCTAGGTTTTCTATAACTGGACGGCTTTGTAGCAAAATGCCTCAGGGATACAAAAATGACTTCTTTCCTTCAAAGAATTCTGATTCAGAAATTCATTTCTATGGACCCGGAAAGTTCATTTAGCATCCATTTTGGTCACCACATCTCTTAGTTAGAGGCTGAGAAAAATGATTACTGTGATGAAGATGCTCACCCTTACTCGCATCCTTATTTTCCTTGATTATAATTCATTCTGAAGTTTTCTCTATTTTCTCTATATCACCAGGGACAGCTCAGAGCCCCAAACACACTCCATTCTCTCCAACACTCCAACCACCATTGTCTTCCTCCAAACCCGGCCACCCTCCCCTTCTGTGCTCCAAGAAAGGAATGCCTGTAATGTGGCTTCAAGATATTTAAAAACATTTGGACAGGGCTATTTTTTCTGGCATCTTGAAGTCTGAGGTACCCATTCATTAAGATGCTGGTCAGGTAGAAGAAGGGTGATTGACCTTCATGAACATCCCCACCTTCTGGTTGATGAGAGGGAACCTGGATGGAGCAAGAGTTAATGAATGGAAGCTCATTTAGGACTTACATCTTCTCCCTCCCTGGCTTAGCCATTCGCGGCCTCTACTCACTGCAGACGCTCTCTGGCAGAGGGAGTAATACATTATTTTCTGCTTCAGCACCCAGAAGCCATTGATGTAAATTGATCGGTACTTTTTTTGTATTTTTGTGAAATTCTGTTTTCATGCACATTCCTCTTTGTTGGTAAAGTGATTTGTTTCATAAGGCCCCATCCATTTTTTTCATTCCAATCTAATAATGACACTCAACTCATTGAATTCTGGTGTCTAAAGATTCTCGCAAAAATAATGGTTCAACTATATAGGGCGGCAAGTACATATTATTATACTGAAAGAAACAAATAAAAAACGTGCCAGTGCTTTCTCTCAGTAGGAAATTCTAGGCACTAGATTTGTTTTCCTTCCTGATAGATATTTTTTTAAAGCAAAACCGATGAGTATTAATATAAAAAGGTTATGGAGGTTTTATGTTTAAATTTTAAACATAGTTGTTGGCCAACCCTGCCAGATTCTTTAGCTTTGAAGGATCATAAGAAAACTGATTAGAATATGAAGCAATTCGTCTATTTATTTTATAGTGCAAGTGGTGTTTCATATACCTTTAGAAAATTTCACAATCCTTCAGACAAATACTTGATCAAATGATGCAAGGTTGAACGACGTAAGCAAATTAGTTTCTGTGCAAACTCTGTGTCCCCATTCAGAGAAGAACAAATTGAAAAATTGATATTCAATATCAACAAGATAATTTCAGGAAGCAATCGAGCATTGTTTTGACAACTAAGGAACATGAAGCTTTTAGGACAAGTGGAGAGAGAATTACACATTGTGCTTTCCATTTATTATCCGAAGACATCTTAGGTGGAAATTCGAGAAAACAATTGGGAAGGAGAGGTAGGTGTAGGAAGAGGAAGATTTGGAAACGATTGCGAGAAATTTAATGCTATTTCAAGAGGTGATGTGGATCCGATAGAACACACCAGCACCGTCTTTATGTTCTGTTTCTTGTGTTCTCCATGGTTTTCTCACTTAGAGTCAAACTTTCAAATTTTATATATTGGATCGATCCCCCTAGATACCTTGATGTGAGGATTTCTGCATTCCTTTTGCAGTTCTTTATTATTGATATATTGTTCAGCCCACTCCCATGTCTTGCCAGTGGATTAGGTGGTATAGCCAAGACGGGAGATGGCCTTGGACAAGTGCAGAATATAAAAGAAACAGAGAGGGGTGGGTGTTGAAGCTCGCTGTGGATAACATTTGGATTATCTTTTCTCTTTGCTTACCTGAAAGTTTTGCCCCTGCTCTTAATACCCAAGGAAGAGATCTTGCTTTTCTAATATATGCAAGACAAACCTTTATTGGAGAACAATCTTTTTAATACTGAAGAGAGTGATCTGCGAGTCTGTTAGGTGCAAATCCGTTTATATTTTATGGACTAAGTTCATAATTTGTGCTAGCTAGAATGTTCTATCTTAAGAGAACCCATGGCAAAAAGAAAATATGGGTACATTTTTATCAGTGATGTGGAGTTGCAGGCTCTTTTGTATTTGGCTGTTCCCTTTCTCTTTCTCTGAAATACCTTATGAGTCTTTTCACATGAGGAGTTTCCTTGGGCCTTCTCTCTACCTGGATGTCATGATACACGGCAGGTGGAAACTCAAAATATGTTTGTTAATAATGATCATTTTTACAAGCTCTCAGTGCATTACTAAAAATTTGTTTGTTTATTTGTTTTTAAACTCATTTATTTGTCCAAAGGTAATTACCGAGAGTTTCCAATGTGTCAGATATCGTGTGTGCTGAGTTTTGGGGACACAGGGAGCTTGGTATCACCTCCATTCTCATGAAATTTATATGTAGTTAAGGAGACAGACTAAACGAAACACAACAAAACGAAGCAAAGGTGGCAATGAAAGGGCAAAAACATTAGTAAAGAGTTTTAGTTAAGACTCGTGGCTGTAGAACTAAATTGAGTTCAAAGCGGGAATATATGGGCTCACATCGCTTACAAGTCCAAGGGCACACTCTCAAGGCCAGGTGGATGCAGATAGTCAAGCCACATCACTGGGACTCCGAGTTAGTTTCCCAGATTGAGATTCCTTGTGCTCTCTTCATTGAGTGACCGGGGCAGCCACCAGAAGCTCCGACATCCTCTGGGGTAGCGACCCTCGCAGATCGTCCGCACTCATCCAAGTAGTAGTAGGTTCTGAGATGGTTCGGAGGCCGATTCTGTGGCACCTGGATTGGGTCACCTACCCATCCTTGAACCAGTTCCTGAGACTTAATGTCCAAGCCTGGGTCAAATACTCACTTTTTGGAATCTGAAAGTAGACTCAGTTCCCCAGACACACGAACCGAGCGCAGAGGAGAGGTGGCTTTCCAGGGAATAGAAGAGAGCCACTACTGGAAAGAGAAATGAACGCTGGGGAGGTAAAAACAGCAGCTGCCCATTAGACACATAAATAGACATTATAACTGCAGCTTGCAATAAGGTCTAAGATGGCAACAAAGAGCTGCTCCTTTAGTAGGCTGACAAGAGATATAAGAGGAGTGGTCCCGTCAGGCCAGCTTTTTCCTGGAAGGGGTCTTCTCAGCTCGAGGTGGGGTGGGGGGAGGGTTACTGTCTGCTACCAGGCAGGAAGGAGGACACTGTGTGCAGGGAAGTTCCAGAAGGCCAGCTTGGCCAGAGCTCGGTGTATGAGGGAGCATGCCAGAGAGAGATAGAGAGGGTCCTGAGGTAGAGAGAACCAGATCATGGTGGGTTCGAGGTACACTGCATCTCACCCAGTGCCAGAGATACACATCTCTCACGCACCATCCTCGAATTAGAACAAGGGGAGGGGACCCTACAGCGAGTGAGAGAGAAGACCGAGGGAGTGAGCCTTTTCTTCTTTCCTATTTCAATCGGGAAGTGTTAGAACACCCGAATAGTCCTTTTTCCTCCTCGCATTTAAGCACCTCTCCATCTGCTACAAATGACCGACTTCCACCCGATCCGACTTTGCTACCGCTCAGAAAAGACAAGTACACGTATGACCTAAACCCACTGCCTCTCTGCATCCAGCTCTGATCCATATTTTCAAAGAAACCTGATCCTCCAGCCTCTGCAGTGATTCCTTCCCGTGTGCTGAATCAGCAGGCTTCTTCTGCTGCTCATTTACCAAAAACCTCTGAGGGGAGAGGAAGAGGTGGGGGGCGGGGGTAGAAAGGATAAACTTAAAAAAAAAAAAAAGAGAGAGAGAAATGTGAAATACATTGAAACTCTGAGGTCTCCTGCAGAGCTCGGGGGAGAGAGGCGGGAGCCCGCGAATAAATCACAGTGCTCTCCACAATGGCCCGCTCTGTCCGGTAGCTGAGCACTCTTGGTCGGCGATCAGAAATACAAAACACTTTCATAATAGTGAGTGTTGTTAGGAATTTCAAGTATCTTCAAGGGCCTTTGACTTAAATGAGCTCAGTGATGGAGTATTCAAGTAAAGAGAGTGTTGTTAATGCACTAAATTAAAAGGGTAATTAAAGAGGCCAGCGCTACAAATGAGAACAGGAACACAATTAGTTAATGGAGGATGTAGAGTAAGAAGGGAGGGAGGGGATTTTTTTTTTTTTTTAATATGCATGAAAGCTTCACATTTTCCCCGAAGCCCTTCGTGTTTTAAGCCAATGAAAGGGGCAGAAATTCTTATGCCGTTTTTTAAAAATGTGCAAATTAAGCCAGATGTAGCATACTTTATGTTCTAGAAGAAACAGGATTTTACACACAACCCAGACACACACACTCTCATGGGCACGCCTAAACATATACCAGCATTTATCACATACAGATAAGAGCACGTTTCTTATGAGGATATAAGACGTTACAATGGTGACGATCGTGGACGTTGCAGTGAGGTGGAACTGTGTTTGAAATTGAGCCTTTCCACCATTTTCTGCGTGTAACCCTTGGTTTTTTTCATCTTTGCGTTGACCTGGACCGTGGAGTGGCCATAGCGGTTGCTTCCACCCAGCAGCCTTTTGATGAGTTCCACCTTCCTTCTGGTTGGTCAGTGCCCAAACTCTATTGCTTATTAAATATTTTGCATGTTGCCTTGGCTTAGTACTTTTTTTCTAAAGCTGTGTGTTCCAAAGATCAAATGATGTGTTGCAGTAAAAGTATTTAGAATCATACGTGTCAAGTGGTAGGTGCTGGGTAAGAGTTGTCTGGGACCACTATTACCCTTATTATTAATATAACGGAATAAATACAAGCATCATCTTCTGCATGTGTGTCAGTGTGGAAGGAGGGAGGCTGTGCACATTGCAGGGGTGACTCCTCCGTCTGGCCGTAGTGGTAAAAGTTTCAAAGAACGTGGAGTTTAAAGCTAGCTAGGCATGGGTTCAGACGCATTTCGTACCAGGTTCTCACTGTGCGATCCTGGGCATTTAATTGACCCGTCTTTAAAATGGAGATAGGACAGGCACGATGCCTCCCGCCTGCAGGCTGCACAGAAGTAAGGCTCAACACAGGGATAATGGTGGCCATCCCTCCAGTCCTCGCCCCAAAGCCATACAACTCAGTCTTCCCCCTTATGTCTCTGATATCTCCTGAGCTGCTGTCCCTCCGTGGGAGACCAGGAAATAATTACTGAGATGTTAAGACACTTCCCGAGTGTAAATAGTGGATGCCTCTGAATGGTTAGAATTATGGGTGTTCTTTATTTTCTTCTTGTTAATCTGCATAGTTCGTAATATGAATCATTTTTCATAAGAGAAACTAACACTAAATTACAAAACAAAAGCGGTTGGAAAGTTTAATTAAAAAAATAAAAATAAACAAAACGGGGATAGTACGTGAAGAGGCATATGGGTAAAATGAGAGAACCCTTTTTAGTGTCTAGCTCAGAACTCTGCACTGAAATATGGGACTTAATGTTCTTTCCACCCCCATTACGAAGTAAAACTCTCAATTGAAGGAAAAAGAGCTTCAGAGAAAGATAGAGAGAAAAAGAAAATAGAAAGCAAAAGCAAATTTTAAATTTGGGCTCTAAAGGAATGAATTAATACTGAGTCCTGGTATCTGAAAAATGGGTAGAAGAAAATGCCCATGAAAAGTGTTCTCCTTTTAAAAAGAATGATGATTACTTTCTTTACGAAAATAAAGGTGATATTTGGCCATTATAAAAAGTTGGAAATACGAATAATGAACATGAATCCCTCCCAACCTGTTACTCGCTACTAAGATTTTGATATATTTCTCCATCTTTTAAAATGTCAACATATATGAATTTACTTGGATATACTTTTCTTTCCAAAATTAGAATTATACTGGAAATATTTTCATGCACATTATTTTAGAAATATTTTCTGACCTTACTAACTTTTCTGAAAATATGAGTTTTTAAAAGTTGTATAATTTTTTAACATTTGGATGTACCATAATTTTCGTACCCATTTTCTTATTGTTGGGCATTAAGTTGCTTTTTTAAAAACATAACATGATAAATATTAATGAAATGAGCAATAACAACTTAAAAATGTACAAAGTGGGCAAGGGAAAATGAGCAGACAGTTCAAATGGAAAACATACAAATAGGACATCATGTTCATTCTCTCCAATGTCAAATAAATTCAAACGAAAACAAATGTTTTGTCAAATTGTGAAAAATTGTTAAAAGGATAATATACTGAGTGCCTGGCAGAGTTTGAGAATACTAATTTGCATGCATTTTTGGTGGGAATCTAGACCGCTAAACATTTTCAGAGGTTCATTTGCAAGTATCAAGTATTTTTTTAAAAACAGAGGTTTGTACTTTATGACCAAACAAAGGGTTATTTCCCAGGGAAATAATCCAGAAAAAAAAAGAAAAGAAAAGAGAAAAGAAACAGGAAAAAAATACTACGTACAAGGATATGTGATACTAAATTATTTAAATATACTAAATATTTTCTCAGGTTTTCATTGGGAAGAGAATAAAAGGCAACAATCTCATGATACAGTAGTTTTTAGAGACTAAATGATGCTTTCATCTGTGTGTCCAGTATAAGACAGAGCAGCACACGCAGACATTTCTTGGCCTGCGTAGGACCCATTCCCATGGCCAGGAATTTGTTCTCTCTGCACCATCACAGCAGAGATAGAAAACTAAGCCAGCACTCTACCGGCTCTCCTTTAACTTGGAGAAATTTATGATGTACCATTGTGCTTGGAGAATGTATAATTCATTAAAGAGAAGAGGGAATTCAGGGGAAAAAGTTAATGCTCATAGACGATGGCGAGAAATCTCTGAGTTCCGTTTTACAGTATTGGTAAGAGGAATCATAGGATGTAGTAGTGCGTGCGTGAGCAACAGAGCATTTCAGCTAGAAGAGGCTCGGAGAGAGAAATGGTGTGCCCAGGTTTATACAATCCAAAGCATGTGTAGAAGGGAAGCAGTTCACATATGAAAAAATGACACTTTTTGCAAAGATCATAAGACAGTCGTGAAGATGATAAGGAGAGTTTATTATAAGGTTATTAGAAGATGCATTTTGTGAGAGCAAGACTTTAAGATGTGTAGAGTAGGTATTCAATGTATGACATATTTTTTTTTTAAAAAAGTACTTGCTTGCCACCAAAGACAAATGCAGCGTCTGCTTCCAAACCTGTCTCTGTCTCAGCCCCTTTTGATCTTTGAACTTAGCTGATGCTCAGCACTCGAGGACTTGGAATTTATAACTCTCGACTAGTACCACTTGGCTGTATTGAGTCTGCATGCCAGGTCCAGGGATTGTACAGTGGGCAAGCTGCTCCAGGACATCCACACAAGAACAAAACCCAATCTTCACTCCCCTCACCAAGCCATGTGCCATAGCCGGGGGCCGCATCCACTCAGAGGCAAGGCTGCCATTTTCTTTGCACAGAGATTACAGAAGCTGCCAATTCTTGCACCCACATTGGCCTGGCTCTGCCCAGAGGAGGAAGCCTTTTTCTAACTCATGACAAAACACCCTGGGCAGGCAAAGTTCTGCCGCTGTCTAATTTTTCTCTCTTCAAAAAAAAAAAAAAAACAAAACAAAACTCACTCTAGGTCAGTGGTCCCAGTTCAGCTGGTATTTTTGGCATTTTTTCCATGGAAATTCAGACTTGAGAGGAGGGATGAAAATGTCCACCTCGATTCTCATTTTGTAAAGGATCCCTATTCACTGTGTACTCAGAGACTGTTAGATCTGATATCAAGCCAGATTTTACTAAGAGCCTTAGAATTGTCTTTAGTGAAGTGTTAAATAGTAGCCTTCACGCATTCACTTTTTTAGGTGTCTTCACAGGATTTAAAGGAAGAATAAAACATGCCAGGATATTTATGAATCATGAGATTTAATAGAGACTACAGTAGATCTTATTATTGATGTGCTTACTGCTTCATTAAATTTCCCTTAAGGTTTGCGGCATGGATATGGATCATTTGCAATAATAATTATGCAGTGATCGATTGATTGGGTCTGACATTGCACTTGTCACCTTGAAATGCAAAATCCATCTATTTTCAACAGTGTGAACATTCCTCGCTAATCTTGCACACCAGCATGCAAGAGTTTACGTTATGGAGAAAGTACAATTTATAAAGTTTAGAGACTTAACATTAACCTTTTGCTAAAAAATGAAGTATCACTTGTCATTTTACACAGAAATGAAAATCATCCAACCAGCAATTTTTCGAAGATTAGAAAACACAGCCTAATTTCAAGAGAACTTTTCAAACCAGAAATGCATGTACTTCAATTGAGTGCTACAAGTATATTGTGATACTGCAGTTGACAAAGCCTTCACATGAAGCCTGATGCAGTTACAACTTCAAGCTTAACTCTGCTTGTGTGTACATGCACACAGGCGTGCGTGTGCCCACACACACATTTATTTATCTATCTACCATGCTCTTATTCCAGCACCTAACTTTCTAATTCTCTCTGCGCCTAAAAAAAATGCAAAACTGTTTCTAAAAAATTGTGGGTGTTTCCTAAGCCTTCTGTGCAAGATATTACTGTATGTTATAGCATTTGAAGATTCACACATTCCCTTCTTTCCAACTTGCGATTTTTTTAAGAGGGGATGGAAGACCAGTGAGCTCATTTTCCTGCATTTGTATCGACTTTGATTTCTAGAACTTTAATTTCTCAAGTTTATGACATACCCAGTCTCAAGTCTGTTTAGTAGTGAATAATCGTTTATAGAGTTGCTTACGGAGGACCAGTCATTGGGACAAATACTTGGAATAAAACTGAAAATGAAGCCAATATGGCCCTTTTTTTACGTGGAACTTAAGAGTCTAACAAGGAAGCAGCGCCCATCTTCAGCCCAACTGGATTTAGAAATGCAGTATAATAATTGGTATGAAAGAGATTCCCACCATATTGCTAAGTTAACAAATGGCGGATAAAACAATGAAAGTATATACCATAAGGTCCCATGTGAAATACATGAAAAATAATAATGGTATGAAGGCAGGTGTCACTGTCGTCCCCATTTTCCATGTTATGACATTGAGAACTAGAGAGATTAAATGTCCTAAAATTTATGAGCTAATAAGTGATAGAGAGCCAGGACTTGAACACAAGAAGTCAGTCTAGAGATGCTATGCTTTGTATTAATTCATTTATAAAAGTGTGGATATACGCCGAGATGGTAACAGTGCTTGGCATGGCTGATTGCTGTTTTCTCCTATTGTCTCTCAGCAGTTTCTAATATTTCTATTATGGATATGTGATATTTACATGATAAAAATAATTTAAATAAATATAAATAAATGAATGAATATGCCTTGGACAAGGTGCACTAACCAGCAAGTGTAGTGGTATCAGAATTTGTATAAAAAGACCTCTAATTCAGAAGTCGTCAGTCCTGTGACCTGAAATGCATTTAACTCTAAGCCATGAGGAACTACCAGCAACAAATGGCAGCGTTTGCAAAAGCTCTTTACAAGTGTGTGAACACTCCCACAGCTGTCTCTGTTTGCTGACCTAAGTCTCTCTTTCAAACATGCATAGACGCTTAAAATCTGCCAACCATCTGCTGGCGCAGACAACTTTGACCCTATTATATAATGACAACAAGAGTAAAAAAAAAAAAAAAACCAAAAAAAAACCCCAGAATTTAACTTTTCTTTTGTGTTTTTTCACCTATGAAAGCTAAAATCATGTGTGAAACAAAGTAATTCCTCATGATGACAGAATAGCAATTTTAGAAGATATATATCTCCTAAATTTATATAGAAGTAAAAACCAAGTTAAAATCAAGTGCTGGATTGACAACTTTGCATTATTAGCCTCTAAACTCTGTCCCTATCTTCCCCCTACCCTACCCTCCAACAAAATCGAGGGTATAACTCACTAGCAGTAGATACTGAGACTTCCCGTTAGAGAGAACCAGTGTATTTTGAAAAAGCTTCTAAATAAAATCGGGCACCTTGCCTCATCTCCATCAGGAGATGCTGCCCCTCTGATTAGGATAAACTGCTCTAATCCTGAGATAGAGGTCAGCTGTTACCTAAGGCATAGATGAGGAAAGTGAGATTTAGAAAAGTAAAATAACTCTATCAAGTTCTGGTTTTCCTGGCCTTCGAAATTAATGGTGAAAGTGGGATGAGAATGTTGAGCTTCTAGAGTCAAATCAGGACCTCTTTCCACCAGATCACTGACTCCTTAGCGTGGGTGCTTAAATGAGGACACCACAAGACAAGTGCTTTTCCTGTTCATTACAGGTTCACGGTCAATGGAGATAAATACAGTAAACCGAGGGAATCTAGTATGCGCTTCCTTCAGCCGCTTGCTCTTTTATTGAGTATTTCTCTGCCTTCTTCCAAGTGAGTGGTAAAATAACCAACTCAACTAGGCTTAGGAAAAAATCACACATCAATAGAGCATTGATTGGCATTAAAAATGGAAAAGTCCAAGACTTAGATCTTAGACACAGCTGCACCCAGAAATTCAGACAATATCCCCAGAATTCAATCAATCTCTTTCTTTCTCTGTCTTTCCTTCTCTCATTTGTTTTTTTTCGTTTTTTCTTTTTTAAATGTAGGCTTCAGACAACCCCTTCTTCCTGGTGGTCACCAACTCATCCAAGCTTATCTTCTAGCCAAATACCTCCAGGGGAGAGAGTGTTTCTGATCCTATAGTCTTTAAGCAAAAGCCCTGGATTGCCTCTCATTGGTTCAGCTTAGGTATATGCCTATTCCTTAGCTAATCACAGTTGTCTGGAAGTAGTATATGGTGATTGGCTAGGTCTGGGTCACATGACCACCCAAGGAGGCCAGAGCTGTCATCTTCTCCTGTACAACCATTGGGTCTGATAATGGAGTAGGTATGGGCTGGCTTAAGACAGGAAGGCCTGGGTAATTGATGCAAAAGCAATTGTTCCATGCCTAGTCTTTGTCTTTTATAGTGACAGCTCTCTAAAACCACTCTGCCTGGTAGTATTTCTTACTATACAAATCGCTAGTTTAGTATTCGTGAGACTGAGAGAAAGTTCTAGACTATTTAGAACTGTTTAGTATTTTTCTGTAGAATTCTTCCCTGCTCCTTGGAACTCCTTTAATGTGGATCTGTATAACAGGACCATGAACTATACAGCCCTCATTCATGACTTTGAGTCTAAGCCATCTGTGGGCTCCACTGTGTTTTCACCTGCCAGACACATGATGTGTGTGTATGTGTGCATGCACATTCACACACGTGTGTTTCTGTCTCTAGAGCTAAGTCTGTTACCCATTCTGGTCAGAGACTGCGTGGCTTCAGCTAATTATGTAGTAAGATTTGTTGAGAATTGGCGGCACTAGAATTGGATCAAAAAGCATTTAATAACTCTACTTGTTCATTTTCTATTTCTGATAATCAGACAAACAAAAGAACAAACACTCCTGGGGATTTTCGGTGATGAACCTGAGTCTTTGGAAGCCCTTACAATTTACTCAGTAGGTCATCAATTCAAGACTACCTGATGTCTTTGGCTTAAATGTTTGGGTTTTTGTATTCTTCAAGACTTTTTCTTTTGGCAATCAGTCTGTCTCTAGGCTTTGGCATAATAGTAATTATTTGGTTTCTGGTGTAATGATTTAAATTAATTCCACAAACATTTATTGAAAATCTACTATGTGTAGGCCCCATGGTAGGCCTTTGAGATATGAATTCACAACACAAAATTCCTGGCCCCAGGAAGCACCAGATTTATTAAAGTGAATTAGGAAGGGAGTGATCTGAGCAGATGCCCCAAAAGCTACCTGTTGAATAGCGTTAAATAGATACTCAAGCAATTGGAATAGAATGTTAATGAATTAATTAAACCAGTATTTCTCATGCACCAGGCAGTCTTCTTGGCAGTGGGCATGCGACAGTGAGGTAGACGAGACCCCTGATAGTATAAAGCTTGCATTCTAGTGTAAGAGACAGACAGGCAAACCTAATAAATGAATGCACGGTGACAGCCTTGGTAAATGCTATGAAGGATGTAAATGGGATCTGGAGAAAGGGCAGTCAGGAAAGGGCTTTTGGAGGAGGTGCTATTTAAAGTGACTTCCAAAGTGTGAGAGACTAGCCATGCCAAGAGCCAGTGGAAGAACATTCTAGTCAGGAGGAACAGGAAGTGCAGAGTCTCCAAGGCTGAAAGAGATGGCTGGGTTCAAGGTTAGAGTGGCTGGAGGGTAGTGAGCAAGAGAGAGGGTGACACGTGACGAGTTTGGAGAGAAAGGTGGGGGCCTTTTTTCAGGGCAGACAGGGTTTGTGTAAAAAACACAGCACATTCTGCAGATATGATTAGCTCAGAAAGGTTTGAGAACTAGGGATCCCCTCCAGGGTGAGGACTAGACCTCACCTTAGACCTTCTCAGTTCTCATACAATATTCTCCCTGTTCAGGAGAGTTTCTTTATTTTTATTGAGGACTAATGAATATATAATAAACTGCATGTGTTTAAATTGTTCACTTTGATAAGTTTTGATGCATGTGTACACCTGTGAAGCGGTCACTACAATCAAGATAGTGAATATCTTAATCACTCCAAAATTTCATCCTGTTCCTTTGTCATCTCTCCTTCCAGCCCCTCCCTTCCTGCCTTCCCCAAGGCAACCACTGATCTGCTTTCTGTTTCTATACATTAGTTTGCCTTTTCTAGAATTTTATATAAATGGAATTGTGGAGTAGGCAGAGTTTCTTTTTATAGCCATCAAGCCCACACAGAATACGAGTCTTCTAATCTTTTTTTTCCATATGTCTTTTGCGTCTGAAAAGACTCTTAAAAGTCATTTAACAACAAATAACCTCTTTTTCTATAGTTGAGGTCCAGAACATGTGTTTGCTTGACTCTTGAGAATTGAGGGATTTTGTGACTTAAAAACATGAAGTATTCTTCTTCTTTTCTTCTCTCCATTATTATTTGGGAACATATGATTGACCTAGAAAAGATAAAAGAAGGTGAAAATGACAAAGATTGGGGAGACGGAGAAAGAGTGATGAAGGGACATACCAAGGGATGATGCTGCTTAACGGTCCTGCTCCTAGAAATAAGATGCGGGGGTGACCAATTTTCGGCAATGAAATAAAATGCATTTCGCTAAAATTGGGTTTGACATAATTTAATCTCTGATGACTTAGAACAGCCTCGGGGTCATCATGAACATCCATGTGGGGAATAGGGATGCGAGAACTCATTCGGGGAACACATCCGTGAGCTTACGCAGATATGCTCCTAGTCCTCTCCAGTAAGAGTAGGGAACTTCTTCATTTATATCTTGTTTATTATACGCAATTTGCTCTTTTCTTCCTTGCTTCCAGAGAATTTGGAAGATGCAGAGCAGTGTAACGTATGACTTTTAGTTGCGAGAGCAAACAGAAGCTTATTTATCCATTCGTTTATCTAGTAAACCCTTATGAAGCACTTTCCATCACCAAGATCCTTTTCTAGGTACATGATACTGTGGGTTCAATTCCATACCACCACAATAAAGCAAATATCACAATAAAGCAAATCACGTGAATATTTTTTGTTTCCCAGTGCATATAAAAGTTGTTTACACTATATTGTAGTCTGTTAAGTATACCAGAGCATTGTGTCTAAAAAACGTACATACCTCGATTAAAAATACATTACTGCTAAAAAAAAAATGCTAAACATCATCTGAGTGAGTCTTAAACATTTTGTTGGTGGAGGGTCTTGCTTTGCTGTTGATTAAAAATGCAATATCTATGATGTGCAATGAAGCAAAATGCCATAAAACAAGGCCTGCCTGTCCTGGGTATATGGTCGTGGGCAAGACAATTATTTCACTCTATGTATTTGCCCGTATGTGTTTGTGTGTTTGAGCATGGTTCACTGGGAGTTGTTAAATGTATCATTAATAGATTATAAAATATGAACGCTGACCCTGACTTTGGTGAGCCCACAATGCGATATAGAGTTGTTGATGTATGCTTGAAACCTATATAATTTTATTAACCGGTGTCACTCCAATAAATTTAATTTAAAAATGCCCATACTCTTTGATCCTCTAATTTCACTAGTAGAAATTTATCTTAGAGGTGTGCTCACCCAGGCGTACAAAGATGCATTCGGAATGGAACTCATGTGGTCTTATTTGTTGTTGCTAAATGCCCATCAAGGTAGGACTGATGAAACCCGTCATAATACATACTTCCTTTGAATACTGTGCATTTATAAAAAAGAACGAGGTTGATTTATCTGTATTGACACTGAACAAACCCTTAGAGATACAGTTCGGGGGGAAAAAGCAAGAAGCACAGCGGCATGTGTGATTGGCTTCCGTGTGTCAGTAGCATGGAATGAAGGCCATATGTGTGCTGTATAAAGAAACACCAGACACTTAAGATGTGAAAAGTTGCTGCTGGTCAGGAGAGCTAGGATGGGCAAATGGTGACCTCTTTTAATCATTTTAAATATTTACAATGCGCATGCATTTGATTTTCAGTTTTGTAAAACTAGCTTTTAAAATAAGTAAGTAGATAAAATAAGTAAGTAAAGGATGCACATAGGTTTTCTAATATTTAGCTTGAGGTGTCTTATAATGATTTTATGCCAATATCTCCTCCTGTCACTATTCTGTCTCTCTTCCCTCTTTATCATGCCTTGAATGAAACAACCAGAAGGAGGGCATCCCTGAAAACAAACCCTCTCGGAAGAGTCCCCTACTGCCAGTGAAATTAATGATTCATTAACTGCTTCTCAGAACCCCATGGAAAATATGGATGCCCCCATGTGCCTATATCCTACTTGGAAGGTGATGATCCCTTGGGTCACTGAGGGTGGGCATCTGTGAACCAGGTGGGGACAGGATGACTCAGCTCAAAAGAAGAGGATCTCTGTGTTTGGGAGCTGGACAAGGTGGTGGTAGAACTTCATAGAACCCAGAGATCTCAAACCCAGACTTAGGAGAAGGGAGAACAGAGATAGTCATAAAGTGATGGAATTTCCTCCTCTGTTTAAAAACACCAGTAGATTAAAAGAGTGAGAAAAGAAGATGGGCTGATTCCAGACAGAAATACTGAAGTAAGCCCCTTGGGCAATTGCATCCATCTATCCATCCATCCATCCATCCATCCATCCATCCATCCATCCATCCAACAAACATGAACTAATACTTTCTTTGGTACAGAAACTTCCTTTGCTGCACGCTGGCCATGTGATGTGGGAACATTGAGACCAAGTCACTGCCTTCAGTGAACCTTTAATTTCATGCTGGGGAGACAGCACATGTCAAACAATGTCATAGACATATATATAATTATAAACTGCGATAGAGATTACTGAGGAAACTGGCAGAATGAAACAGATGGCCCTTATCATGTCATAAGAGCAGAGGAATTCTCATTCACCTGGATATTTAGAAGCCTGCTAATATTAATAATTAATAACATCACCTCCACTTTACAGCTGAGGACACTGAGGGGCAGACGGATGAAGCTGCTTGCCCATCACAGCGAGTATGGGCAGAGTTAAGATTTGAACAAATTAATGCAGGGCTAAGGCTTAAAGAGAGACTGAGTATGCACGATGGGGTATTTTAGCTGTAAAATTCGAGATCTTCCTGTGCTCAGCAGTGAATAGCAAGCAGAGATCTATAGGCACAAAGATTAGTCTAGTTTCTCTGGTGACATTTAGAGTATTAATTTGGGACACAAAGGACCTTAAACCATATCGACTCCCCATTGTTAAATGAGGAAGGGACCAGACAAAATAGACACAAGTCTAGACACAAGACTTGGGATTTTTTTTTTTTTTGTCATTGTAAAAATAATGTGACAAACTGGTAGGGTCAGGAGCAAAATTAGTGGCTAAAGACTGAAGTGTCTACCTGCATTTATTCTAGCCCCAAAAGCAGCAATGAGGGATAAAGAATGCAGTGTTTTTCCCCTCGAGGCACTTGCAACGTGAAATTAGGATTCTTAACCTTTGCTTGTGGATAGACGCCAAGGTATCAACATACCCTCTGAAATGGGGTGCTGCACAATGTTTCTGGGGGGAAGTCTCCATTCCTTTCTTTTTCTCCTAGAAGGATATGGTGCAAAAAAAAAAATAGTATATGAAAAACTGCTCTTCTCAAAAAGCCAAGAAACTGTGGTTCCCTATCTTGAGACATTTGGCAAATCTCACTTCCCTTCAGATGTTGTTGGACATAAATTGATGGTTTCAAGAAGCAAATAGAATATTCTGCAATGCTCAGTATTAAGGAGTTCAATGTGATCAGATGGGGCTTTGTCAAATTGAAGTATTTGAATTAACTTACACTGGAAAAGTGAAAGTGTAAAGCTTTGCTTTTCTTCCAAGCTAATCAATGAAGATTAATATTCTATGGGAACCTGATTTTGCAGATGGAGCTGAGCTGCACCGTTTTTTTTTGTTGTTGTTGTTGTTGTTTGGTTTTTTTTTTTTTACCATTTTTTCTTCATAGTAAATAAATCATTTTTATTATACTGTATGAATTTACTCAGCTCTTTTAATAGCCTTTGTAAGAATAATGCTTCCTTTGATTATATTACATTTTTAAATGTGTGCTGTGTGTAATATAATTCTGCTGTTGGGGAGAGGAATAGAAAGGCATATAAGAGTCGCTGAATATATCAGCTTTACCAGCTTGTTCCCTGTGTTTTAAACCAGACAAGGAAATGTCTAGGCATCATGGGAGTTTTAGGAGTAAATTTCTGAGTATTTGCTTGGATAAAAATGGTTCTTACCTGTGTCTAATATAAAACTTTTTCTACTGGGAAAGATTAGATTAATCTAAAGGACTTGGTCTCTGTAAAACTAAGCTGGTTGTTACTTTGTACCTTTTTATCTTCAAGGTGCTGGCAAATTTGTTTGATTTTTTTTTCCCCCCTCAAAGAGGGAAATCAACTTTATAATTCCAGGACTAACATCCACATGTATAAATTGATCAGCCAATTGAAAAGCTGCTGACAGGTTGACTTAGAATGTACTGCAAGTGGCCTCATTCACAAATGATAAACTGACTTCTCACCTTGCATTCTTGGAGGTTTAACCCTTAAAGGACAGATATAGCTTGACCTATAAAAACTATACTTCGCATGAGACAAGCAGAGAAAGGAAGGGAGGGAACGAGGGAGGGAGAGAGAAAGGCAAAAAAAGAAAAAAAAAAGACTTCATTACAGAGAAATATATAGTATGATTTTATGCATTAGATCAAATCTTAAATTATTAGTTTCTCATGAGAATCACTCAAACTTTACCTACGTCTTTATTTATCTTATACACAACCAACAAACTAATCCTCTTAGCGCATTTCGTCCATCAAATCACTCTCGTGTTCAGAAACTTTAATTGCTCCACATACAGTTACGGAATTTGAAAAAGGTGTTTGAGTGTGATAATTTAAGGTGCTCTTAAATCTAGCCTCAACATGTAAACTCTGTGTGCGTTTGTGTGTACATGCATGCGTCAAAGTAATAAGCTCCTGGGACCTTGATTCAGAAGACTCAGGTGTCAGCTCCGTTTCTGCAACGTGTTGTTAGTTGTATGACAAAGATCGCTCATCTTTCCTAGGTCTATATTTTGTTTTCTTTGTAACATGGATACTAGTAATAATAGAAATAATAGTGACGATAGCAACATAATGCTAATTAACTAGTGTTTGGGTCGGTGGGGGAGGAGAATCAAGAGGCCATCTCTGCCAGTGTTTCCACCCTCTAAGGGGTCACCTGTGCTTTTGATTGTTACATAAAGTTTCATGGAATTCCAAAAGCATGACTCTCAATCTTTTTTGGATAAGAGTAATGTTTTATAGCCCTCTACTTTTTTGGAGGGGACTTTGGTGGGCTGTTTTATCACATAGTTAAAAAGAGAAGACTATGGTAAAATATTTAGACTGTAAAGCTGTTTACAAAGCAAACAGTAAAAGTTCCTCCCTTTCTTCACCACCCCCCACTCCACTCCTTTCCTGTTGACAGTATACCACCAAGGCACTATCTAGATATATATCAGATATCTATCACTTTCCATCTAGATATGTACCAGGTAGGACCCTATGTCTTTGCTGTCATTTGACCACTTAGACCTATAAAAACAGTGATGTATTCTGCTTCAACTGAATACACATCCACATTATGAATGTATAAATGCGTATTATTTTAACTCGGAGGAACATCCTATAGTCTCATGATTCTATATCCTTCCACTCAAGGAATACATTTGGGAGATCTGCACGTCAAAATGTGTAGATCTGTTTTGTTCCATTTAAGGCTGGTTCCCTATATTATGGATATGTCCTCATTTATTTGTATATTTGCTCCCTCATTGATGGATATTATGTGTCCCTCCCCACTCCCGAATTTTCGTAATAATCAGCAATGCTATCTGACCATCTAAGGACATAGGTGAATTTTTATGTAGGATATATTCCTAGAAGTAGAAGCCTTGAGCCTTTTTAAAACAATCACCCATTGTGCCTTTCACATGGTGACTGATAAGTAAATTAATTTGTCATTGTATGACCAATAATGAATATATCCTGAGACTGGGCCACCTTAAGGAAAAAAAATAGAAAACACTTTGAATGTTCAACTCTAAATTGTACTTAAGAGATGAGTTAGTTTTTCAGAAGCAAAGCATTCCTTATGTCGTGTTCAGAAAGTTGCAAAATACAAAACAATTAGAGAAGTGATATGTGTGTGTTTGTGCACGTGTACACATGTGTGCATGTACCCACATTTTGTACATTTTATGTCCAAGCTAGTATGAAAAGTATGAATACTTAGGAGAGCTGCCATTTTGCTGTGGAGATCCAAGGTCATATGTTGAAATGAGCTCTACATTTCTACCCGTGGAAGCAAGTGCAGGATCACTGTACCCTTTAATAAAGGCGTAGAAATGGACCATGCAGTCTGCATCAAAGCATGAGTGAGTGCTATTCATTTTAAAAGGCACTCAAGCACTGTGAAAATTAGCACTGGAACACGACTCCAAATGAAAGTGACACCATGGGCCTAATGAGAAACCAAATGCCGTATATTCATCTCCTCCAGCCCAAGATCTTTCTCTTCTGTCATGTGAGTGGTTCGGAAGCACCTTTTCCTCCTGGGCACAGTCTCTTCAAGGCTGAGATGTGTCTTGCCCTTGCTCCCCCTCTCTGGCTGGAAATGAGAGTTTAAGCCACAGTGGAATGCCCTGGTATCCGGCAACGGCATTCTGTCAACGTGCCCATCTCTATCTTTCTTTCCTGCTGTCTTTAACTTTCGGTGTGTTAACCATCACGGTTTGCAAACAGCCAAAGCCAAGCAATGAATGCACCCTATTTGTTGGTTTGGTTTGCTTTTGAGCAAACCAAAATTTTGAACATTTTCTGTGTGGGGAAGGGTCACTCGGCCGTGAAGCTAGTACGGTTAGGACTTGGAGAAGAGAGTCAAGGTTGCAGATTGGGTAGGGGTTGGAAGACGATAGCAAAGCATTTGCTTAAAAATCATGTGTTCCATAATGTTCCTCCAATAAGGGTCCAGAAGATATTTTCTTTTTAGCATTCGGTACCATGCCTCCCATGAAAACAAACAAACAAACAAACAAACAGAAAAACTTGTTATGTTTACTTTACATTATTGATGAAAACTCCAGGTGAGGGCTGGACATTCCCACAGTGATGAATCTTTAGAATGGTCCCCAATCCTTTATGGAAAAATATTTTTTTTGAGCACTTGCTTATGTGTAAAACATACAAAAGTTCTCCTCATGGAGCTTCCATTACAGTGGAACATAAAAGCTAATAGTAGCATCTGAGGTGTCTACTGCTCTGTAACAAATTACACCAAAACTTAGTGTCGAGAAGCAGTGCACACTTACGACCTCCCAGTATCTGTGGGTCAGGGATCCGGATTAGTCTCTGTTTCACAGCAAGGTTTGGCCAAGACAAAAGTCACATCAAGGCTCTACTAGGGGAAGAGCCACCTCTGAGCTCTCTCAGGTGGCTGTGGGTGGGCCTCAGAACATCTGCTACCCACCCCCACTGGCATGGACCACTCTAGAAGTCTGCCTCATGGCAAGATTCCTGGTCCCACCCAGAGGTCAACTGAAGAGAGAATGAGAGGGGACACCAACATGAAAACACAGTCATTTTATGACCTCATCTCGAAAGCAACATTCCATCACCCCTGCTTTATTCTTTTCATTGGAAACGAGTCAGTTAATCTCGCCCGCCCTCAAAGGGAGAGAGTCACGCAGGATGTGAATCATTGGAAGTCATCTTACACGCTTCCTACCACATTCGTTACATGTCTACCCAGGGAAACACTGAGAAAAGCATAAAACAACAATGATGATAATGGCCAGTGCCATTTATCGAGGACTTAGTATTGTGACGGGTTCGTATTAAGAATAATGAAAATAAAAGCTCACATTTATTGAGCAACCACCGTGTGCCAGGGACTGTGCTAAGTGCTTTAGGTTCCCCTTCTCATTCAATGCTCACAACAGCTCTCAATCCATGGGTGCTATTCAGAGTTCGTTTTACAGATGACGATGCTAAGGCACAGACAGCAATGATCTCTAAAATCCCCTCTCCGTGGGATACACCATTCGTCCACATTTTTGTCGCATTCACCAACCATATGTTAGGTCTAGATTCATTTCCTCCACCTTCCTAAATGTCCAGAAAGAGAGAAAACTCAGATAACTGGGCAACCGAGTCCTCACTCTGCTCATTGCTCTTTTGCCTCTGAAAGCCTAGGGATGAGAGTAATTGCCCTGAGCCAGTCATGAGGAGTCATCCGAAGTACTTTTACGGCAAAGATGTTATATTTCATGGCTGTGGTTTTCAGTGGGGCTGGCAGTGTAGCTGCCACATGAACCAAACTCTGCTCTTCCCAACTTCTCCTCCCACAATAGTTTGTTGGCATGAAGCCTCACTTCACAAGCAAATAAATAATAGCCAGTAAATAGTTAAGCTCTGAATCTGTTGCTGCTCTAGCAGCCACATTTCCATTCAGTGAGTCCACTGAACCTTTTAGAAAAGAAAATGAAAACTCATGACACCAGTCAGAGGCTGTGGGAATAGGAGAATGCGATTCATGTGACTTGGTGGAACGCCAGTGAAGGTGCCATGAGCTGGTTCCTCAGATAGCACTCTACTCATTTTTAAGGCAAATGGGGACAGAGAGGGCCTTGGAGATGCCCAACATGCATTTGGCTAATGGTTACGACCACCTCTTCTGTACCAGGCACTGTGCTGGGCACGGACACATGATGACGCACAGGACCTGTCTAGACCATCTTCTCAAGGCTTCTACAGTCTGCCGGGAGAGGCCACCGATGATTTAAATCATGCATGATATTTGCTAGGCAGAGGAAGTTTAAGATTCTGTGGGAGGACACAGTTGAGAGGAATAAGGCAGGGAAGGCTTCTCAAAAGACAGACTGTCTAAGCTGAGAGCTAGATGTCAAGGGAGAGTCAGACAAATAAAGACAAAAAAGAGGACAGTTTGCCAAACATTAAGAAAAAAAATACCTCAAGTCAACTGAAATGGTGCATCTGCACCACTGCAAGGAATTCACTGCGCTAAGGAAAGAAAGCAAAGAAAGGGGTAGAAAGAAAAGGAGGAGAGGTTACTGGTTGGAAAAGTAGCCAGGGTTCAGATCACAACGGGGCTTTTAAGTAACATTTTGTATTTATAGCAGGTGCATTGATGTGTTTTAAACCAGTGGTAAAAGCTACCCTCTCAATGAACAGCCTCACTCTTTCTTTTTTTTTAGAGACTTTGAGAAAAATTTTTTAAACAATGCTAATATATTAGCAACTTTAATAGTCGATGTTTCTGTAAGCCATACGGACAAAGATGGGAGTTGGTACCCATGCTTATTAATGGTTAAGAGCACAGGAATCAGAGATATACAAGTCAGAATTCTAGCTTATTCGTTTGCATAATGTTTGACTTCAGGAAAATGGCTTAGTCTCTAAGAATCTCCATTACCCCATTGGAAATAGGGCCATAATAATAATACCGCGGTGGTATTAATTCTATAAAGATTATATTAAATTTCTATGCTGCGTAGCAAATTACTACAAACTTAGAGTCTTATAACAGCACATATTTATTATGTCACAGTTAATGTGGGTCAAGAATTTGGGGATAGCTTAGTTGGTTCCTCTGTTTAAGGTCTCACAGACTACAATCAGGCTATCAGCCAAGACTGGGTTCTCATCAGAGCCTTGCCTGGAGCAGGATCTGCTTCCATCTCTGTTAGGTTGTTGGCAGAATGAATTTCCTGTGGCTGTAGGATGCATGGCTTCTTCAAAGTCAGAAATGGAGAGAAAGGGGGAAGAGAGAGACTCCAGCGAGAGAAATGTTACAGTCTTATGTAATAACGTATGTGTTATCACAAACATCTCATCCCCTTTGCTATATTCCACTGGATGGAAGCAAGTCCCATCTCCCGCCCACGCTCAAGGGGAGGAGCTTACACAGAGATATAAAGACCAGGAGGCGGGGGGTGTGTGGAAACCACGCAAACATCTGTACACCTCAAGTACCTGTTACAATCATGTACATAAAGAAAGAATGAAAGGGATTAGCCTGATGCCCAGTATACAGAGAACTTATTCAAATCTATTAACTGTTATTATCATTAGCATATGATTTGAGGACAATGTGACAGACCATTTCTGTGGTTTGGATAACAAAAACTTATTGAATGTGCCAGACTGGTCAGTTCTGTTGGCCAAATACTAATGAAAGAGAGGTCAAGGTCACCTTTCTCAGGCAGGGCATTTTGTAGATGAATAAAACCCACCATCTATAAAATAACCTGCACAGGAAGTTAGGTTATATATTGTTATACTCTGTCTCTGAGGATCCAGTAATAAAAGGATACTAGAAAATGAAGAGCAAAGCAAATGGAAAAAAAATAGCAAACAGAAAGGAGGTACTAAATATAAGAATATAAATCAGTGAAATTGAATACAGAGGAGCAATAAAGAAAATCAATCAAACCAAAACTGGTTCTTTTAATGTATAAAAAAAAATGATAAATTGCTAGTGAGGCAGACAGAAAATATGAGATGACAAAAATTATAAAAATACACACATTAATAAGGTAATAAGGAAATATCATAAACAATGTATGTACATTTATTCAACAACGTAGATGAAACAGACTAATTCTCTAAAAATCATTACCAAAAATTCACCCAAGAAGGTTAAAATAACTTCCTAAAACAAAAATGTGTAGATCAAATTATATCCCTGGTTATTCTACCAAACATTTAATGTTAAAAAAAAAAACCCACTAATAGTACACAATTTCTTTCAAAAACAGAAATGGAGGAAATACATACCAAGTCACTTTATGAAGCCAGAACTAATCCAATACCAAAAGCAGACAAAGGACATACAAGAAAAAGAAACTATCTCTCCTGAAGATAGACAAAAAAATCCTCAACAAAATATTAACAAATCAGGTCCAGCAATATATAAAAAGATTAACATAGCACAACCAAGTGGAGTTTACCTTGGAATAAAGGCTAGTTTAATATTTGAAAAATTGAAGTAGTTTACTGT
Organism: Pteropus alecto; assembly: GCF_000325575.1. Taxonomy (NCBI): domain Eukaryota; kingdom Metazoa; phylum Chordata; class Mammalia; order Chiroptera; family Pteropodidae; genus Pteropus; species Pteropus alecto. Next base: position 1,557,072 of record NW_006436812.1, on the reverse strand, counting down.
ATTGATATAATAAAGAAGAAAAATAACACATGAATCTATAAATCAATGCTTTAAATATCTGAAAAAAGTGAATATACACCAATGACAAAAACTTTTAACTTATTGGGACTAGCAGGGAACATTCTCAATCTGATAAAGGCCATCTACAAGAAACCCTATAGCTAACATCATACTTAGTGCTGAAAGTTCAAATTTTTTTCCATTGGATCAGGAACATAGAAATAAGGTCTACCTCTCACCACTCCTAGGCAACACTGTCCTGGAAATATTACTCAGAATAAGGTAAGAAAGAGAAATAAAGAGTATACTGATTAGAAAGGAAGAAATCAAAGTGTACCTATTTACAGACAATATCATTATCTATTTAGGAAATTTCAAGAAAGCTCTAAAGCCTCTTCAAACTAATCAGTGAGTTTATTAGGGTTGCAGGAATCAAGGTCAAAACACAAATATCACTTACAGATAAATCTACTAGCAAAGAAAATTTGGAATCCAAAACTTAAAAATAAATTATTTACAATAGCTCCAATTAAATGAAATACCTAGGTATAAACACGTGTGTAAAGGATTTTATGATGACAATTATTTTTATGATGAAATTAATTAAAGAAGATCTAAGTAAATACAGAGGCATACTGGGTTTATGGATTAGAAGACTCGGCATAGTAGAAAAATGTTAATTCTCCACAAACTGACCTCAAGATTTAACATAATACAAATCGAAGCCCAGCAGATTTTTCTGAAGGTATAACATAAGAATTCTAAATCTTATACGTAAAGACAAAGGAACTAGAATATCTAAAATAAAGAAGAACCAGGAATAAAGTTAAGTAAGCATATTTTGTATATTTTATTTACTAATCTTACAGTAATCATGATAGGGCAGGATTGGCAAAGGACAGACATACAGAAAAATGGAACGGAATAAAGGATCCAAAAGTAGACCCACAGCAATACGCTACATAATCTAATCTTGGAAGAGGTACAGAATAGGGAGAAGTGGTTTTCTTTCCAACGAATGGTATTGGAATAAATGGAAATCCATATGCAAAATATATGAAACTTGACCTACATTTCATATGTTATACAAAAATTAATTCAATTTGGATTATAGATCTAAATGTAAAATGAAGAACTTCAAAAATTTTAGAAGAAAACACAGAAGAAAACATTCATCTGCTGGGGATAAAAAAGAGTTTTTAGACACAACACCAAAAGCACAACTGGAAGAAAAAAAAAGATCCATTTGACTTAATATTTTTTTAAATTATCTGCAAAGGATTCTGTTAAAGGCAAGGAACAAACTGGGAGAAAATATTTGCAAGTCGCCTTTCTGACTAAGGACCAGTATCTAGAATATGTAATAAACTCTCAAAACTCTAAAGCAAGAAAAAAGACAACCGATGTTAAAAAATAGGGACAAATTTTGAGTGGAAAATTCACCAAAGAGAATAGTCATAAGGCAAATAAGTACATGGAAAGATGTTTAATATCAGTAGCTATTTGGAAAAATGCAAGGTAAAACCAGGATGAGATATCACTACAACACTTAGTAGAGTACATAAGAGTGAAAATACTGACAATATCTATTGCTGCTGAGGATTTAGAAAAAAAAGATTTCTCATATATTGCTGGTGAGGATGTAAAATGGTACAGTCTCTTGGAAAACATTTAGACAGCATATTACAAAGTTAAACATGTACTTATCACACAGTCAAAGCAAGCCCAATCTTGGGTTTTTACCCAGAGAAATGAAAATTTTGTTCATGCAAAAATTTATAAGTGCTGTTAGTAGCAGCTCTATTCCTAATAGCCCAAAACTGGAAATGACTCAGATATCTTCAAATAAGTGAATGGGTAAGCAAACAGTAATGGAATATTACCCAACAGTGAAAAGGAACAAACTATTAATACATGCAATAACTTGGATATTTTTCAAGGGTAGTATGCTGAGTGAAAGAAGCCAGTCTCAAAAGATTACATACTATATGAATCCATCAAAACAAAGCTATAGGGATGGATCCCAGATCAGTAGTTGCCAGGAGTAAAGGGAAGGATATAGTAACCACAAAGGATTAGCACAAGGTATTTTTTGGGGTGATGGAACTATTCCATTTTCTAACTGAGGTAGCAATTACAAGAGTCTATACATCATGTTAAAGTTTATAGAATTGTACACTCAAAACGTTGTTTATGCTGTATTAAACAATAAAATAAAATAAGTATAATCCACCAATCAGCAAACTGTATGAGGATAGAGTCCTTATATATTTTCATTGTTTTACCTCTGGCCCCCAGCATAGACCCTGGCAAAAATCACACAGTTAAAATTATATGTGAATCGAATAAATAAAATAATAAATGATCATTTGTAAAGATCCTTTTGTGAAGAGCTCATCTTGGCGAAATAGAGTACCTTCTTGAACATCTGTGTTTATATTTACTTACTAATACTTGTAGACAGTAGATCACTTATAGTTAATAAGGTGTACTGTTTTTTTAAATTTGCAATATAAAGAGGCCACTGATAGGTTTTACAGAGGAGTTGTGGGGGTGGGGGTGGCCACTCAGTCCAGTTTCTTTTCTAAGATAACACCACATGCATGTGAGAGTAGAAAAGGCCAAGAATGGAAGCTGTATATTTTCACCAATGCTACATCAATGAATATTATTCTACACATAGTTTTGTGCATATGTTATCTGTCTATCTAATTCTAAAACTGGAATTACAAGATCAAAGAATATGTATATTTAGAAGTGTTGTACATATAACTACGTGACCCTCCAAAATGGTTATGATGTTTTATACTTTTATCAAGTATCGGGAGAGATGCGATACATGTTGATACAGTATCTGTAATTTGAAGTATGCACTGTATATTTCCTTAGTAATTTCTTCCCTCCCTCCCTCCCTCCTTTCCTCCCTCTCTTCATTCCTTCCTTCCTTGTAATAATAATAACTTGTAGGGTTTTTTTCAAAGACTTCTAATAATGTCTTCCCCTATGGGGTAGCATAATATACCCAGACTTCCTAGCCCCCTTCATATCCTATCCCAAAATGTAAACATCAAAATGATCCAGCCTCCTCCACCCGCTGACCAAAAAATAATAATAATAAAATAAACACACAAACTCCTCACCACATAGAGAAAAGGCAGCTGACTGTAGTACAAAGGTTGCTGATATGAAAGCTGTACTTTCCATTAAAAACAGCTAGTGTGTATCCCATTTCTGCTGTATAACTCTGATTCATAAATTACTAAAGTGTATTCCTGAGGAATAAATATTTCACCAGCCAGTGACAGACTTATGAGCTAATTAAAATCTGAGCCCTAGAAGAAGTGGAGCCATTAGCTCGATTCACAGGACTGGAAAGTGTGCGGCTGGTCACTGACTCAGAGGTGTGTGTTTACATGTGGAAAGGAGGGGGCTGGCTAATTAAGAAGGATGTTTGGTTTGGGATACAGGAAGCTCTCCGCTGAACTTGAGATACTGATAGAAAACGGAAAGCAGCAACACAGAGGTTTTCTGCTCATGAGAAGTGGGGCATCAGAACTTCGTAGTGTATAGGGTTGGGGCTCAGATGGCCTGAGTTCAAATCCCAGCTCTGCCACTTAGCAGATGGAGAACTTTAAGTTATTGGCTCAATATTCCTCAACCTCAGCCTCGTCATCCGTACAATGAGCATAGAAAGACCATTTTCATAGGGGCACGAGTATTCACTGAGATAATGTATTTAGATCATTAGCAGAGTGGCAAGCACGTAGTTGCTCAATTAACGTAACTCTCACCAGCACCAACTCTTTTATGTATGGAAAGTCATCTTTAAAAGTCCAGGTTGATTTTTCTTTTTTTTTGAGGGAGGCGGGGGGTTAAAAATTCCTAACCCCTTGGACTATAAGCAGTTTTCCAGCATAAAGTGTTTTATTGCTTTGGAAAATAAAGATAACACATGTTTTGGGAGCACTTATTATGTACCATGTCTGGGATGGTTCTAAGCATCATTAAGTCCACTTTACAGGGGAAGCCGGCATACAGTGTGACGATGGAGCATTTGCTCCAAAGTTCAACCTAAATTAATCTTTTAAAAAGTTTTATTTATTACAGTTCCAGCCTCAGACAGTTGTAAGAAGTGGCCTCTGATTTGATTTCCATAGCCTCGAGGGAGGTAATCTAATTGTTCCTTCCTATACTCCTTTGGTCTGAAGAGCTATAGGCAAAGAGAATGGGTCCTGGAGTAGTATATGATGGCCCTTGGAATTTGCAGTTTTAGAGCAAGAAAGTCTATGGGAACTGAGAACACACTTGCCATGTCTTTTTTTATTTGTGGTGTTGTCAACAATATGTAATATTATCCACTGTACATATCACACTGTGCCTGTTTGGTTGCAAGAAAGGAGATAGAGCCAAAAATAACAATTATGACAATAATATTAAGAGTAGCTAATAGTGTTTCCTGTATGTCAGGTCAGGTTAGAGGCATTTTATACATAATAACTTATTTAATACTATCACTACATGGTGTTGAATACTAGCATCATCACCATTTTGTAGATGCTGTAATACCAAGGTGTGGAAAAATAAATATTTTATCGTTAATAAACAGAGCCATCTTTGTTGACAGGGATTTGCTTACCAGTCTTCTGGGATATAGTATATACGTGTGTGTGTGTGTGTGTGTGTGTGTGTGTGTGTGTGTGTGTGTGTGTTGGGGATGGGACACAGAGTTTGGATAAGGTGAGAGCTGGAGTCAGGGATGAGCTAAATGACAATTCTAGGTGTGACGGTTTCAGATAAGTGTGTAACTAAGGAATGCATAAACTTTTATTTTCCAGTGGACTTTGGGTTCTGTACCCTTCAGGAATGGGCTCTTTCCTTCCATATTTTTTTGTAGCCTCATGGAGGCTAGCTTAAGCCTCAATGTATCTCCTTAGGATGACCTGATATAAAAGAAAGATAATTTGCAAGAATATGGGACTTTTGTGCAGCATATTAATCAGGACACGTTGAGTTGCAAGTGACAGAATCACAACTCAAACAGATGTAGGGAGAGGAGAGAATTTATTGGCTTACATAACTGCAAAGACGAAGAAGAGATTGAGTCCAGGATTACAAATACATACCTGAAATCTGTATTTTTTTTTTCTCTTCTCTGTTGACATCATTGCTAGGGGCTCAAACAATGCAGCAGTTCTAAGTTTATTTTCCACCAAATAGGGAGCCCTAGTGTGTACTGAAAAAAAAAATGTCAGTCACTTTTCTAGGTACTTTACATTATATATTAATTCTATTATCGCCTTTAATCTTCACAACAACCCTATAAAATAGACGTTATGGTGAACTCTATTTCAGGATGATGATATTTAGGCACAGAATGGTTGTGTCAGTTAGTTACCACTATGTAACAAACAAGCCCCAAAGTTAGTGGCTTTAAAAGATGACCATTTCTTGTTTCTCATGAGTCTTCATGTGGTAATTCTGGTCTTGGCTGTGCTTGCTAATGAGTCTACAGTTGTCAGGTCAGGTGGGTCCTGGAACCTTAAGTGTGCCCTTGGATGAGAGGGCTCAGTTCTGTTCTAAAGTGTCTCTCACATACCTTCACAGGTTAGCCTAGTTCTTATAGTGAGATTAAGAAGCCACAGCAAGCTAGCAAAAAAAAAAAGAGAGGGGGCAGAAGTGCTAAAGGTTTTTCCCCACTCCAGCTTGGTTGAGATGTAATTGCCATATAATATTGTATAAGTTTAAGGTATATAGTATGCTGATTTAATGCATGTATATATTATGAAATGATTACCATGGAAAGGTTAGTTAACATATCCATCCCCTCACGCAAGCACTATTTGTGTGTGTCTGAAAGAGACAACATTTAAAGATCCACTCTCATAGCAACTTTCAGGTATATAATACAGTATTGCTAGCTATATCCACCCTGCTGTATAGTAATCTCCAGAACTAGTTCGTCTCATAGCTGGGAGTTTGTAACCTTTGACCAACATTTCCCCATAACCTCACTATTTCTATGAGTTCAGTTTCTTATTTGTTTTAGATTCCACATGTACCCTACACAGTATTTGTCTTTCTCTGACTTATTTCAGTTAGCGTAATACTTTCGACCTCTTTCTATATTGTTGTAAGTAGCAGGATTTTCTTCTTTTTGACGGATGAATAATATTCCAGGGTGTGTGTGTGTGTGTGTGTGTGTGTGTGTGTGTGTGTGTATGAGACTTAGGTTGTTTTCATGTCTTGCCTGTTGTGAATAACGCTGCAATGAACATGTGGATGCATGTATCTCTTTGAGATAGCGATTTAATTTCCTTCAGATATATACCCCAAAGTGAGATTACTGAATCATATGGCAGCTCTATTTTTAACTTTTTGAGGAATATCCATACTGTTTTCAGTAGTGGCTGCACCAATTTACGTTCCCACCAATGGTGCACAAGGGTTCCCTTGTCTTTACACCCTCACCCACACTCTATAATAGCCATTCTAACAGGCATGGGGTGATTTCTCATAATGGTTTTAATTTGTATTTTCCTGATGATTAGTGATGCTGAGCATCTTTTAATGTACCTATTAGCCATTCGTATGTCTTCTTTGGAAAGAAATGTCTATTCACATCCTCTACCCCCTTTTAATTGGATTATTAGTCTTTTTGCTATTGAGTTGTATGAGTTCCTTATATATTTTTGATATTACCCCCTTATCTGATATATGGTTTGCATTTTTTTTCATTCTTTTGCCTGTGGATATGCAGTTTTCCCACCATTTATTAAAATGACTACCCTTTCCTCATTGAGTATTCTTGGCTCCCATGTCAAATATTAGTTGATCTGAGAGGCATGGGTTTATTTTCAGGCTCTTGATTCTGTTCTGTTGATATGTTTATCTGTTTTATGCCAGTACCAAACTGTTTTGAATACTATAGCATTGTAGTATAGTTTGAATTCAGGAAGTGTGATGCTTCCAGTTTTGCTTTTCTTTCTCATGTTTGCTTTGACAATTTGAGGTCTTTCCTGGTTCCACAGCAATTTGGGGATTATTTTTCCTATTTCTGTCAAAACCGCCACTAGAATTTTGATATTCTATAGTTGGCTTTAGGTAATATGGACATTTTAACAATATTAATTCTTTCTATCCATGAACACAGGATACATTTCCATTTATTTGTATCTTCAATTTCTTTAATTGACGTCCTACAGTTTTCAGTGTACAAGGATACTTCTTGTCCTTGGATAAATTTATTCCTAAGTATTTGAATGTCTTTGATGCTATTGTAAATAGGATTGTTTTCCTTTCTTCTCTTTTAGCTAGTTTGTTGTTAGAATATAGAAGTGCAACTGATTTTCATGTATCGATTTTGTATCCTGCAACTTTACTGAAAGCTCTTATTAGCAGTATGTTGTGGAGTTTTTAGGGTTTTCTGTTAGATCATGTCATCTGCAAACAGAGACAGTTTTACTTCTTCTTTTCTACGTGGATGACTTTTCTTTATTTTTCTTGCCTAATCGCTCAAGGCCTTTTGAGGCTTATCTTTGGAGCCAAAATGCTGTCATTCCTGCCCCCCCCCCCTTTTTTTGGTCTAGTTCAGATTCAAAGGGTGAAAAAATAGATTGCCATTCATGGGAGGATATTGACAGTCGTATAGGAAAACAGCTTCAATAGATAATAGGATGAAGAATTGGGGGCATTTTTGTAATCTTGTTCATTATAGTGATTATGAAACATGCCTAAATTTGCACTTCTAGCTGGAATCAAACTACATAAGTCTAACTCTAGAGCTGAAGTTCTTAACCATTGCAATGTTTCTCATTTCTATTGTTTCCATTGCCTCAACTTAAAAAGTGGCTCCACAGCTGAACCAATCATTTTGGCAAGGGCAATGAAGTATCCTCATTGACCAGGCATGGATCATGGCTGTGCCCATGACATGAGATGCAGAAGTCAGCCCCACCAGGTATTGGTAGTAGTATATGGGTAATGACAAAAAGAAAAATTATTTTCAGAAGAAGGAGAAATGGATAGATGTCAGGACACAAGAATAATGTCCCCTATAGAGAGGGATGTGATGAATGTAGCTGGGAGTAAAGTTCGAAGGGGGAAAGTCATGTCTTAATACTCTTGGATTACAGATGGAGAACTTTGCTCTATTTACTATGGAAGACTGAGGAGTCTAATTAAACTTTAAGTTTAGGCATCTGATGAATAGCTGGATAATGCTGATATGAGAATTAGGAATATATCTTGTAGGAATGAGGCAGAAATATCAAACTTTGAGAGTCCAGATAGAGTTGTCTGTACTATTTTTGAATTATCAGAGTCTAGCATAACTCCTGGCTTAAAAGAGACATTTATCACACTTTGAAAAAAAGGGGTAGATGGTTCGATGGATAGATGGATAATGGTTGTGTGGATTAATGGGTAGATGGTAGAGAGATGGATGGATAGATGTTTTGGTGGATAGACAGATGATAGATGGATAAATCCACAATGAATGAATCTCTCCATCATAGGTTGAACCCTGCATTGCTTTCTACTTCCTGCCTCAAATTTTATTTGCTCGCAATACCAAATTAGATGTACATTTCTCCACTTCCATCTATACCTGACCTATATGCCTTCACCCTTGTGGTTCCTTCTATATGGAATTTATTCCTTTTTTCTGGTTTAATCTTCATTTTTTTGAAGTTCATCATTTTGAAGGCAGTTGAATGGGTTGGGTGCCTTTCTATCGTGCTCTATAATTTTCTGACCATATTTATATTATTACACTTAATACTTCATATAATAATCATTCTTTTACGTGCTTATGAGCTCCTCCAAGTCAGCATCATTGTCATCCGTTTGCCACACCCTACTAACACAGAGCCCGACCCAAAGAGATTGCATAGTAAATATATTTTAGACGATCGAATGAACGGATTATTAGTCAATGTATAAGTAACGTGCACTGATAAGAACGGGCAGGGTCTAGGATAGAGATGTAGATGTTATAGCCAATGATATTTCCAGTGATCTTTTCCTTGATAAATAGAGGACTGATTAAAAAACATAGTAAGCAATGTTCTGGAAGCCCATTCTTGGCAACAATCTCTCCTTTGACTATTGTGCTCAAATTTTGTCAGTACATTCTCAAAGAGTAGGAGAAATCTATAATGGAGACCAAGAACAACGCCAGCCTTCTCACCTCACTAATAACCTGCCAGGCAATTCTGGGATGTCATCAAGAAGAAATCATTAGGGGACAGTAGGTGCAGTCACTGTCTTCAGTTTTCTGATTGGTCCTACATGGAGAAGACACGTTGCCTATAAGCGGGAGCGACCGATTCTTTTATTTCTAATCAGATAGGTATTTTAAAGGCGAGGACTTCATTGTCTTTTTTAATCATAAGAATAATAGCTTCTGCTTAGACGGTGCCTAGTCCTGTGTCCAATACTGGCTGGCCACTTGGCACTTATCGCTTCTGCTCAGATAGGTTTCATAATCTCCTTTTTATAGTTGAGGCAATGGATGCAGGGAAGGTTGAAGAAACATGGCTGGCAAGTGCCTGGAGCGGAGATTTGAAGCCCGGTTCATTTGCCTCTGAGCACCGCTCTCTCTCCTGCGTACCGTCTCGCCAACAGTGAGCCAGGCGCAGTTGAGATGCTCAGAGCCTCCTTCACATCAGATCCGTCTTTCCTCTCTGGAAGACAGTAGCCAAGACATCCCTCCTACATCTGACCAGAGGCTCTTGTGCAAATCAGCCGCTCTGCCTCTTGGCAGGAGTTTTATTTGGGGGCGTCTGTAAATGGTCCTGTGAATACTGGGACACGTAAACTTGAAATATTCCCTATTTCTAAGTTTCCAAAATGGCATAATTTTCAGAAGGCCACGTTTCACTTCTAGGAGTCAGGGACTTCACAATATCTTAGAGAAGTCATTATTAACGCCCCTCCCCCCCATACACACACATAAGAATCACTTGAGGAGGTTTAAAAAATACTAATGCCTAGCACATCTGTGTTCAGTGCCTCATTATTCACAGTAGCCAAGAAGTGGAAGCAACCTAAATGACCATGGGAAGATGGATGGAGGAAGCAAATTGGTCCATTCACACGATGGAGTATGATCCAGCCTTAAAAAAGAAGGAAATCCTGTAATATGCTACCATGTGGATGAACCTCGAGGACGTCATGCTAAGTGAAATAAGCCAGTCAAAAATGACAAATACTGCATGATTCCACATATGTGAGGAGTTCTGAGTAGTCAAACCCTTAGATACAGAAAGCAGGAGGGTGGTTGGCAGGGCCTGGGGAAGGGGAAAGTGGGGAGTTATTGTTTACCAGGTGCAGAGTTCCAGAGTCGCAGGAAGAAAAAGTACTAGAGATCTGTTGCATGATGATGTGCATAGAGTTACCATACCATATACTTAAAAATGATTAAGATGGTAAATTTTGTTATGTGTTTTTTGTTTGTTTGTTTGTTTGTTTGTTTTTACCACAATAATGGAAAAAAAAAGATACTGACGTCTAGCCCCTCACCAATCCAGGTAATGAAAGTCCTTCCATGCAACTCCTGGACTCACCTCATTAATAAAATGTCTGTTCAGGGAAAAAGCATCCAGGGCCAAGATCCACTGCCTTAGAGCAGTTGTCTCTAAGACCAGCTGGTCATCAGACCTCTTTGATATATGCAAGGCCTTCGGGTTCCAGAGACATTGCCAATCAGAATCTTGCATGAGCCTTAAAATCTTTGTTTTTGACAAGAGACTTTTTTTTTCCCCCTTGTGATTCTGATGAATTTGCAGAATAGAGTCAGAAAAGAAACCATTTCGTTTTCATGCACCCTGTTATTTTCTTGGCTCTCAAGAATGACCGCATTTTTGCAAAACAAGTGTTTGATATTATGGTTTGTATGTAGAAAACAGGCAGGTTTTAATACTAGAATTCCTGACCTGGAAGAGGACTTAGTATCATATTCTCGAGAATTTGGGAGGTAGAGGAGAAGAAAGAATATATAATTTAAAAATTACATTCAATATCACAAGAGAAATCAATATTTTGGGCAAAAATATTGTTTTATGTATCAGCCATGGAGAGTAAAGTTGACAAGTTTTGGCCATTGGAATATTTGGCTTCTAGACTCTCGTTTCTGTGAGCCTGTATATTTCAACATGGGATGAGAATATTGAGTGAAGATCATCGTAACACGTTTGTCAAAAGAGCAGTGGTCGAAATGGTTGAGTTGCGTTAGAATAAAAGCAATATTTTTAAAGGAAATTTAATAATTTGGGTGGCTTTTGTTGCAATGAGCAAAGACTCACTGACAAGAGAGAAAGAAGGAAGAAAACGAGCCTTGTCTGACAGCCAGAAGAGATACACATGATTAATGCCAAAGAAACCCTCTCGCGCACTCACGGAATAAAAATATAATTTTAAAGTTTATTTACGTTGGTGGAAGGCAAAAGACAAAAATAAACTGTTTCCTTTAAAACTGACATTTTTCTGAGTTGGGCTTACGCGTTCATTATTCCTGTAATAGCACATCATTAAGGAAAGTAATAATTGATCCGCCGTGCAAGGGAAATAATGACCAACTCAGTTCCTTTGCTGTCAGTTCTCATGTACTCCAAAACGTAATGTTCGTTTTGAAATATCACGGCTAATCCAAAAAATATACAGCCGAACAGAAAAAAACAACACCAGTTCCAAGTATGAATACATGATCTGCTACTTAATATGTCAGTGTATTTGTCAGGTTGATAACATTAGGCTCTGTGGCATTCAATTCTAAGCCTCGCAATATTTGAAGTCTGATATTGTGCTTCACTAAATTTAATACATGGGCCTCAGTAATGGAGGGAATCGCGTTAGCACTTGGCAGTTTGTTATGCTGTATAAAATTGACTGCCCTGCAAATACAATAGCGATCGTAAAAACGGTGGTCAGCAGAGGGGGTGTAATGCGTTTTCGAGGTTTCAGTAAAGGTCCAGATGAAATTTATTGAGATTTTTGCCATTTGGGTGATGATCAATAGAGCTGTGCTAATAATTTGTTGTGAGAACGTTCTCTGGGGATATGACATTTTGCTGTGAAACTTTGGAAATTCAGAAAGTAGACTAAATGATGACACTGCCCTCGTATATATAACCGTCAAAGACTTTAGCATCGCTCTGAGCAAGAGTTTACAGCGATGGCGATTTCTTCCTCAGGCGTGGAGAATGCAATGCACTCAATTATTGATACGTCCTCATGCCTTCCCCAGTTTGGACTCACAATCATTTGATTGCATTGCTGTTTCAGCCTAGGGTTTTGTTGCGGGTTTGTTTCTAATTTCATTCACAGTTTCCAAATTGCTAGACTATTTTCTTAATTAAGTCATTGATTTTTTTTTTTCCCCCTCCCCTCTGGCCAGAAAATGATCTCCTTTGAAGAAAAGAAAAAAATTCCTGTTCGCCTTCATTCACATCAACAGAGCCTACTCAGAAACCCTGACGATTAAACCCACTTTTCTTGTGTTGAAGTTAGTGCCGTACATGGCGCATATGCCATGCTAAATTTGCAAACGGGGCTTCTGAGTTAAGGGAATACGTGACATGCAGATAGTGTTTCTGATCGTTCCAGTTTTAATGCACATATGTCATGGGACCTGTTCAATCACCATGGGCAGCATTCTCCTGCTTTATGGTGGCTGCTGTTGGATTTATCTTTTTTTTCAATTTTGATTAGCCGCATTCCAAGGGAGATGAGTAATCTGAGCTTCACAAAGTTGGATTTCTCTGCTGACGATGCAGAGATACCATTTTGAGGGGAGGGGAAGACATGAAGATTTAAAAGGTTTGCATTTGTCATCTAGGCTTCCTATAGGCCTGTTTTAACGTCTGCACAGTAAATGGGTGAGAAAAAAGAAATTTCAATTTGCGTTTTGGTTTATTTCCCGCACGACCACATTGTTCTATTTCCTGAAAGCATGATATTAACCTGAACAATTAAGTTTCCGCCTCTTTTAAGGAATTTGTTGTTGCCCTTGGGCTAACGCGATGCAGTAGCGTGCCCTGTGTGCGCGTAGGTTTATAGGTATACTCCGATTATTTGTAGGGAAGTGGAAATTCATCAGCACTTTGAGGAAGAACACCGAGGCTAGGCACAACGGAACAATGCATTTGCAGTGAGCACGCACAAAGTAAGATTTATGACTTTGTACCTCCGATGACATTTCCTTGCAATGCTACTGAGTACAGCAAATTAAAGGGATCTGTGAATACTAAGGGGTGTGTTTTCGTAATGAGGGAAAAGAGACAGAGCAATAAGAAGATAATTAAGGTAACAACTTGTGAAAAATTAAAGCGTTTCCCTCTTTCATTTTTGAATCTCTGAGCATAAACTTTGTAGTTGTTAATTTAATTGCTGCCGCTCGCTGCATCCCTGAAGAATATTGAGGATTAATCATCTGGTTCATTCCAACAAGAGATAAGGCCTAAGCGAATTGAAATTTTACCAATTTAACCCCGTCTTCCTCCTAATATGACATGATTAACATTTTTCAATTAACAACATGTAATTATTCTGAAGGCCTCATTCTACTTATTTCGGTCTTTTTGACGGTAGATTTGCCTTTTCAGGTAGTTCGGATCTGGAATAACTCAAAGGAAGCTCTGTTTGTTCCCTTTTGTGTCTGGCACACATGGTTATCTGCATTAGGCCTTTGAAATTGCCTTTTGATCTGGAAATCAGCATCCGTAACAGTTGCGTGCGTTTTTGCCTGTGTGCACTTTCTGTAAACTGGAGTGCGGCTCATTTTGAAGCCCGAAGAAGGAACAGGGCATTGTCGAGGCAGTATTTGTGACTGAGCTGAGTGAAAGACCGAAGGCCTTCAAGGTGAGCATTTCAAAGGAAGAGGCTGGCTAAAAATGCTTTTCCGTGCCGAGTGGAAGGACCCGAGGGCACAGGAGAGCGTGGTGTTCCCAAGGAACGAAATAAAATCTAGTTCTGCTGAGCTGGCCAATATGGTAGCCAGCAGCCACAGGGGCTATTTACATCTCAATCAATTAAAGTTAAATAGAAATCAAAATTCAATTTCTCAGTCACACTGGTCACATTTCAATGGCCCCATGAGACTGGTGGCTGCCGTATAGGACAGTGCATTTTCATCATCACGGAAAGTTCTTTTGGGCAGCACTGGGCGAGAGGAGAGTCATCATGTAGGTGAGTGGTTAGTGTTTGTCAGGATACGCGAAATCCTGAAAGGGTGACAGCAGCCCACGGACTACAGAGGTTAACGCCACCAAGATGTTTCTCTTTCCTGCTAAGTCCACTGGGGATCAGACAGCAGGAGAAGAGGCAGCGGGAGGGACCTCTCTGCTGTGGTCCATTTTGCTTTTCATCGTAGTCCATTGGCCAGAACTGGTCACAAGAGCCCCGCCTTCCTGCACAGGGGCTTTATAATTAGTCTCCTGTGTGCCAACGGAGCACTAACTTACGCTTTCTTACTTCTGCATACTATGATTATCCCTGATGTACATAGGAGAAACTGAGGCCCAGAGAGGTGAAATCATGTGTCCAAGATTGAGTGTCTAAAGAGTGATAGGGCAGGGTTCCAGGCACCTCTGAGTCCAGCTGCAAAGTCTCGTCTTTACTCAGTTGTGTTGACTTCTCTGGTGCATGCTGGGAAGTCACCAGGGGGATTTCTGGCCTCGGAAAACCTATTCTGACAACCACAAAGAACTTGGAGGAACCTCAGGGACAGGCTGCTTGGCGAAAAGCCTGATATATGACAGTGGCTTAACCCAGAGGGAGGACAGCAGGAAACCAAGGCAAGTAACAGGGTAGACAATTCCCTACAAGGACCTAGACTGTAAACTCTGAAAGAGGAAGGATCTAGTTCATCTTCAAGTTCATGTGCACGGACTGAGAAACGATTTCGAATAGACAACACTGGCTAATTTTTATTAAGCATCTATTATTTGCCGGATCCTAGTCTAAACATTTACCTTTCTATGTATTAGATAATTTACTACTCAGAACATCTCAGTGTGGTTGCTCCTCTTTTCATGTTTTTAAGGATGAAGAAATGTTGGCAGAGAGAGGTTAAGTCACTTGCCCACGGTCACACAGCAGGAGGTCTGGGATTTTTAACCAGGTCGTCTGTCTCCAAACCAACAGTCTTAGTCTAGGGGAAAGCAGTGTTTGGAGAGAGAGTGACTTAGAGGTTTGAAGCAAGGCTTGCCAATAGAGGAAGCACTGTTGACTCAAAGAGCATAATCAAATGATGCGAATGGGAAGATTTGGACGTAGGGATCAGATATGACAAGGAGGATAGAGACATCAATACATGAAGTCATGAGAGATAGTCAGAGTTCTGAGAGAGAGGGTATAAAGAGAATAAAATCGGAGGCTCCACGTGGAGACTTTGGCAATAAGACTCAGTAAATACGGCCAAGGGTTTTGCTGTTAGACAATCTTCTATATATCTTGGCTTTGCCATTGTATGATGAGCAAGTTGGGTAACGTTTCTGGGGCAACATTCTCTTACCGGTAAAGTGGAAGCGAGGACGCCATAGATATTAAAGGAGAGAAAGCACGTGCGAATCTGTGCCCGCGAATTCAATTGTGCAGGAAAGGGCACATTTCTGTGGTGTTTTCCAGTAGGGTTCATTTTATCTTCACCCCTGATTTCGCTTTATGGGCAGGAAAGTTAAACCTTTATTACACAAAGGATCCACTCTCTCGCTGGGTGCCCAGACGGGTGGGGGACAGAAGGAGGACACTGCCTGACGGTCACCTGGGTCAGCTCCCAGGTACACAGGCTGCATTTCTTCAGGCCGTGAGCTTGCGACCCGATATTTAGTGGAATCTGGAACCACATACCCATTTGCCTCTCTCCCTCTCTCTGTCCTTCTCTCCCTCCCTCTTTTCTTTCTCTTCCTAGCTTTCTATTTCCATCAGAGACACCTTCTCCACACGGGACATTCAGCATAAGCAACTCAAAAGGCCTTTGGCGAGCAAAGCAAAAGGTTCTCATAGGCAGTGTTGCCTGTTTGCCCTGGTTGGCTGCCTGCCTCCACCGACTCCCTCCCCGTTTCCCCACTTTCTCGTCTTGAAACTGGCGACAAAGAGGGTCCTTCCTACCTGTCTGATGGATGAAAGCGAGAGGAGAATACCCAGGGATAAAATAAATAGCCCCAAATAGTTTGCAGCCAGATTTGTAAAATACTGGGCACAGTGCCTGGCTTATTATGTGTACTGAATACAGGGTGTTAAATAACAAAATTTCAACAGAGTAAATTTAAAGATCCAATTGGCTTTATTCAGCAATTCATGAATCAGGCAGCATCCCGTCTAGCATACAGAAAGGGACTCTCAGGAGCTACAGGAAAGGGAAGGTTGTTGTTAAAGGCAGACGACGGGACAGAGAGAAAGAAGTCTGCCAGCAGAGAGTGGATTGTTGCAGGCTTTGATCGCCCACCTGTGGGGGAGACAGGGTCTTTTCAGGCCTTATCTCACTAATGCTGTCCGGGTCACTCCAGGTCGACTGGTTAAAGGGTACTTTCCTGGAGAGGCCAAAACTGCAGTTAGGTGAGATGTTAAGTCTTGGTTTGCTGATGTGGGGCTTAGCAGAAGTGACTCCATTTTGGGCCTGTCGTTTCTTGTTTAACAAGGGTAAGCTAACTTCTACTACTCCTACTACTCCTACTTCTACTCCTCCTCCTCCTACTACTACTACTATAACTATTACTATTATTATTATTATTACTATTATTGTTATTATTACTACTACTACGACTACTACTCCTACTCCTCCTACTACTATAACTTACTATTATTATTATTATTATCATCATCATCATCACCATCATCATAGCAATAGTTAGGAGAGGAACAGCCGCTTGAGTGAATCAGGGCCAGTTTCAGGACTGCTTTGACAGAGAGGCAGAGGAAGGGACAATGTTCCAAGAAGGTTGGGACGGTGAAAACTCAAGTCCATGAGTTGTCGAAGACTGAGAAGTAGAATGAATCTGAAAACAAGGAATTCATGGTTGACCTCCGCGTGGGCCTTGTCAGTTGAGTGTGGAGAGAGACGAGTGTCCAGGTTTCAAGGAGTGAGCAGCGGACAGGGAGGCGAGGGCCTTCAAATGTCAGCCAGGATGCTCACCCCCGTCTAAACCTTTACTCACGCTCCTTCTTCTGCCTGCAACTAACCAACCTCCCTCCCTCCACCCGCCCCTTTCCCGTCCTCTCTCATGCACTGCATGGTGGGTTCCTTCTCATTTTTACACCGTGGCTTAAAGGCTGTCTCCTCTTCACTTTCTCTTAGTCTTCTTTCCTGACCTCCTAGTCGAAGTGCTAACCTCCCTGCAACCCCAGTCTGTTACAGGACACTCACCATTATCTATGTGCTACTCACAGCAAATGTGTAGTTATCTATCCATTACATTATTGTCTGTCTTCCCAAGGTTTGTGAGGACAGGGGCCCTGTCTGTTTAATGCTTTGATGGATACCCAGGACCTGGCACATGATATGAGTTGGATAAATATGTTTTTAATGTATAAATGAATAAATAAGTAAATTGGGGGAGCATCTTTCTATTTTGTAATGAATGAATGAATTCGTAGCATCTTTCTAAGCAGTCCTCTGTAAATATCTGAGTCAGCAGTTCCCTTCTCAAACCCTTTAAGGCGGAATTTCTAAAAGTGACCTCCATGCAATAATTATTGAAATTAGGACTGGACGATGAAGGTTTGCATCGTCAAATACTTAGGGGAAGCGTGGCATCGGACCGCCCCATGTGTTTCTTTTGTGGGATCATAATGGGTTTCAAAGAGCCGCACACGGTGAAGGATTGCCAGGAGCAGGGTCTGTGGGACTCTTTTGTGAAATGTTTCATAAAGAATTAGCATTTCCAAAAGGAGTTCAAATGTGGTTTCTAAGTGTCTCAGGGCCTAAAGTCAAGGTAGGAGAGAAAAGGAAGGATTGAAGATGACCCCAGGGTGGAGGGAAGATGACGCCCCCCTTGTACTTTGTAGCTCTCTGCAAACCCTGCATACTCCCAATGGTCATCTGCGTTGGTTTCTGAGCCATGAGTCATTGCGTTCAGCGTGGCTCTGGCTTCATGGGAATGGTGTGTCTAGACTTGCAATGCGCTGGGGAGGGAGTGGGAGGATCCCAGGAGGAGACGAGCAAACAGTCAGTGGGTGTCAGCAGTGGACTCAGATTGCTTCCTGTCCTTCATCTTCTGAAGACTCGGAGTTAACTTCAGGGCATCTAGTCACATCCAATATTTATTCATTTCACTACACCCACAGGATCCCAGACAGAGTGCTTGGTTCTGAGAATATAATGCTGACCAAGACAGACACGGTCCCAGCTCTGATGGACCTCAGAATGCACCCAGCTTGGGAGAGACAGCTAGTATACCTTATCAGATGATTATTTAATGAAAGTTATGAGAGACGATATCAGGGAGAAATAAACAGGCTTTCATGAAAGCATAAAGCATGGAAATACATAACTCTGTTAGAGAAAGTCAAGGATCTGTGTACGGGGGAGGGAAGGAGTATCCGTGACTCCCTGACTTGATAAGGGACCACGTGTTCATAAATCTGTTCATTAAGGCCGTTCGTACTTTGGCTGAGTGAAACGGATCTAACTTTAGCATTTCTAAGTGTCTAAAAGAAGTCGGCTCCTCTAGTCTTGCTGGACCCTTCTCCTTCGTCTGAACATCCAGGTCAGCAGCCAGTCCTACTCCAGCGTCCCGTCCCCACCCTCACTGCCAGCACCCTGGCCAAAGCCACCATCAACTCTCTCCTGGACGATGGCCACCGGCCTTCCTACTGGACACTCTCCTTCCACGTGTGTCCCCCTCTTCCCTATTCTCTACACAAGCAGGAAGTCATAAACCCCAGCACGTCGTTTCTTCCCCCTTATAATGCTTCAGTGGACATCTTTTTCACAGGGGCGCAACCCAGCCCCTGGGTTCCTCTGACCGAAAGTTCTTTGTCTTCTTCACTTCTCACCACTCCTCCCCCAGTACCCGCCCACTCTCTACCTTCCAGAGGGTTCCCGGAACATGGCAAGATTGTTTTTTTTTAACCTCTGACTATTTGTTCTTGCTCTTCCCAATACCATTCTCCACGTGGCCGGCTCCTTCCTAGCCCGTGGGCTCGTCCTCAAAATAACGTCCTCCCTGAGGCTTTCCCTTATCTGCTCACCTTCTCTGCTGTCACTCAGAACACTTTGATTTTTATCACCGTAATCAGATATTATCTTGTGTACCTATGCGTGTCCTCCTTATTGTCTGTCTCTCACTTAGACGATAGCCTTTGGGTAGGGACCACCTCTGCTGTTTCCTACATCCTATTCTCAATGACTTATACCTTTCTCCTGGACGATGGCCACCGGCCTTCCTACTGGACACACATAGCCTTTGGGCAGGGACCACCTCTGCTGTTTCGTACCTCGTATTCTCAATGACTTACACCTTTTGGGCACTTAGAGTTGCTTAAGAAAGTATTGCATGAATTAATGAGTGAGTGAATGAATGAAAGAAAATGATGAGCCCTGAGCAATTTTCTCTTTCTCCTTTCTTCCTTAATATCAGCTGCTGACACATTTGGAGAGGATTTTTTTGGTGAGAATCCATTTCTGCCTACGATACAGCTGGTTTCTGACCCTTGAGATAAAACTCCCAAATTGGAACTGGGTGGCAGAGAGTGCTTTAGGAGAAGTAAAATTTGTCACTAGTATTATTGTTTATGTGTCCAGTGTCCTTCATATTTTTCCTTTTATACAGCATTTGACATTTGCAAAATGTTTTCCATTTATTTTTATGTAGTGAAAAGCGAAAAGCGGTATGTGTCTTTTTTTAAAGTGAGCATAAAGGCAAGGCATCGGATTCAGAGTGATATTTGTGTTTTGATCAGGGCAAATTAAAAGAGGGGGGTGGAGAGATCGAAGTAATGATAATGCATCAAGCTGCCTTTCAGCCCCTACCCCACTCCCAACTCAGCTCTCAGAGAAGGAATTCAGCCACTGCAAAAGGGTGGGAGCATTAAACGACCCAAGAAAATGTGAGATGGTGGGGGGTGTGAGATTTCTTTATTAGTCAATTTAAAATAAAATGTGGCTCGGTAATTTAGAATGTGTCTGGAGTCAAGCAGAAAATTAGCCATATTCACATATGCTTCCCCCTCCCTCGAATGCAGCAGAAGCACCCATAAAAATAAAAATAGCAATACCTTGTATTTATAGCGCAGCTTCCTCCTAGGGCTTCTTCTTCTCACTCACCCTTTTTATCTCTTCTGTGCCCTTGGAGGTGGGCAAGGACCTGGAGCCTGGGAATTCAGCTTTGCAAATATCATCCTCATCATTAAAACTCCTTAGAAGACCTTCATTTGATCACACATTCCTTCATTCATCCATTTATTCATTTGTATTACTCAACAGGGTTTATTGACCACCTATTGTGTATCGGACACTGTGCTAAGTCTGGCGGGGGGAGGTGGTGTGCAACCTGTGAACTGTTTATAACAGCCTCTCCCCTCCAGGATCTTACAGAATAGTGTCTGCTCATAGACTTTGGAACGATGTTGTTAGGTTTTGAAAACATGAAAACAAATCATGACTTTCTTTAAAGTACGGCATTGTCTTCACAACCTTCCTGTTGTAGTTCCTGTGGATGGCTTTGAAATCTGAGTTCAGGGTTGATACGTCTGTAAGTTTTTCCTTTGTGGGTAACAGTCTACACAGGATTTGCCCCTCTGCAGGCAGTGCATGAATATCTCTCTAATTGGCTAAGATGCTTGTTTTAGGATAGGCAAGGAAAGGCTCCCTTTCTGATCCTGAAGGTGCCCTCATTTTGGGAGTTTCAGACTCTTTAGACCTTAATGAACATGAAGAAACTTCTTCCAGGTGGATGGGTGTATGAATGGAGACTCAGCATTCCACACCATCCCTCAGAGTCTCCACGATTTCCTACAGCCGTCCTTCATCCCCGACCATGAGGTTAAAAGCGCCTGATATAGAGGGATCTGGACCTCTTTAGAAATTCCACCTGAAGGCATTTAGGGGAGCAATGGAGAGCCCCTCCTCTGAGCATTCCTTTAATGACCATGTAACTCTGCACAGCCGCTCCCACCCCAACTCCCGCCCCACTTTTCCCACATAGACTCCCTCCCACTGACATCCCAGAAAGTAAAATGTTTTCCTGCATCATCACTATGAAAAAGAGCCCTCAATCAATAGCAAATCAAGCCACGGAATAAAGGAGCCTTTACGGCCCAGGAAGGTGATTTCTGAAGGTTGCCACTTAGCGGCTTTGGGTTTGTGCCTCCCTGGGGGTCTCCAGCAATGCGGCGTCTCCCATATGAAGCGCCTTCACCTGCATCAAAGTCACCCCCTTCCCACCTCCTCCAGAGGAGGACAGGGAGATGAGGATCCGGGATGGGTCAGCTGATGCCTTTTCCTTTAACTTCCTCTTCTCAGTGGAGCCCAGGTCACATGGGGCTGGTTGTCTCATTCGGTACCAACCTTTGTTTGACGGGGCTCCCTTTCCAGATGGAAGTGTCTGCAGGCCTCGGAATGGTTTTCATGGCTTATAGCCAGGGACCCCTTCTCCCCCACTCCTTTCCTGCCATGTACCTTTTTCCCTTGTCCTTAGAGGGAGTTCAGATCCTCATAATATGACCTGTAAGCAAATGCCATGTTTCAATTTTCCTGGATTGTGTTAGAACATTTAGGATCCACGTTCATTTTGTGGATGCGCCAGACCCGAGACTGGCCCCTTCTAAGCGCTGATACGGATCTTGAAATATACAAACAAAAATGTGCTTTTGAGCTTGATGGACCCCCCTGGCATGGCCACGGATTGGGAAGACATAGGAACACGTCTGCCTGCCTCTCTCTCTCCACACCCCTCCCCAGCTCCTCGGCATGGCTTATGCACATGGCCGGCCCTCTTCACTCACATCCAGTCTGGTTCTCAGAGGTCTGCACCTCCCACGTGCTCAGTTCCATCGCTGTTCGTAGGCCAGCCCTTCCTTCATGTCTCCTCTGTAACCGCTCACCCTATCTGCTCTGCTACTGTTTGATTACCTGGCTGGGGGCTCAGAGCGCCGTGATGAAAACTGCTAACTCCCTATTCTTCCGGCTCTTCCGGAGGGGGTACAAATGAGTTTTAAAACGAGATTTGCATGCTTAAGCACACCTACATCAGGGCGGGGAACCTCACATCATGTCCTCCAGAGTATAAACTGCTGGTCCTAGTTCAAACCCCTTCTCCATTACCCCTGAGACTGGGCCTAAGAACCCGTCAGTAATGGCAAATGTCACATATTGAAATTCCGAGTTTCTCCGGCACTAAAAATGATAGCTCTGCCTGCTTGAAACATATCTTGCCTTTGAAAATGGACTTGCAGTAGTGGTCTTTCCCAGGCAAAGACAGAGAGGGAATTGCAGGATCTACAAACCCAGCCAAACCAGCCGGACTTCTTACTTATCCACCAGGCCCTTCACCCCAACAGAGGCTGGTTTGCTAGTGACTGTGAACAGAAACGGCCCTTAGTTTTCGGAGATGAGACGAGGCTACACTGCATAGGCCATTGAGGTTGACTTTTGTATTTCCTTCAGCTCTTCTTGAGTTCCTCATCAAAACGTAGCAAGAGCAACGTGCCTGTGCCATAAAGCATGTCCCCCATTGCTCCAGAATCTCTGAAACTAGCATAGAGCATAAAGAGAGCAGTGCCTTCACCCCACAGTTGGCTCAGGTGTATATTTGCTTTCTGAGTTATCATAGATCTTCCTGTTATTTGAAAGCCTTCCCCAAGATTTCCGCTGTGGTAGGCGTGATGTGTTTGTCTCTTGCTTCATCGCATTGCCTCTACCTTGTCAGTGATGCTGCTGCCATGGAGGATGGCCTAGTTTGCTCCTCAGGACAAATCCGATCAAACGTCCCGTTGAGTTTGACAACCAACAGGAAGCAGCACAGGGGTCCGTGACTCATTATGGGACTTCCATGGAAGCCGTGATCAGAATAAGGCTGCAGGTGTGACGAGGAGCAAAAACAGTGGGAATAAATTTCTGAGCAGCTTCGATTTCCAGCAGAGCCCCTCGCAGCTTTGGGAGGAACCCAAAGTTAAAAGCCATCGCGATGAGATCGGAGGCCAATGGAAAGACTGCTCTTTAGTAGATGGCCACAGGTGGAGGGACAAACTGGTCACAGCCCATGTCTGGGAAATGAGGCACGATCAACTTAGAAAAACCCGAAAAAGAGCCGGCTCTTCTCAGCCCGAACTCACAGGATCTAGTTATTTAGACTGTGCAGTGCCCGGACTCTGTCAGACCGAGAGTTATGATGAAAACAAAATGTTAACACAAATGGATGAGATTTAAAGCTACCACGGATACGTCTATAGGAGAGTTTTCCTTTTATTGATCATTGTGAAGAAACCCTAAGAAGCTGGACTTCAGCAATGACACAGGCTATGGCGGAATCAATTTTTTTTTTTTGCGTTCGCATGTGCCGTCTCTCTCTTTTCTTCTTGCCTTGTCTGAAGTTTCTCCTTCACATACTTGACCGCCTCTGTTGCTGTGTGCATCTCTACCTCGGATCCTTCTCATACACCAAGAGGAGAGTGTATATATTTAATGTTGTAAGGCCGCGGTGCCCGGTTCTCCAAGCGGAAAACATAGCTGTTTGATCGAGAGTGGAGATTTTTCAAGTTTGATTTTCTAACGACTCACCCTTTCCCTTGTCTTCGTGATAAATTCCAGTTGTACGGTTTAAATGGTCATTGAATAGATGTGCTGCTCTGCTGTCTACCGTTTTAACATGCTTGAATGATCTCAAAATGAGGCAATCGTTTGAGCAGAAACCCGAAGAGGCCTGGGAGGCAGCGCCTGCCTGAGACTGATCCTGAGCTCAGCCGCCCCAGGCACTTGCCCACAGACAGGCTCTGAGTACGTTTGTAGCAGAGTGACCCAGAGGTCACCTTTCTCATTCTTTCTTCTGTTCTCAGCCCTCAGCCAGATGACTCCACATGTGCCTGAAATCAGTTTCGTCTGATGCCTTTTTGCCGAAGGAGGCATCGAGAAATAAACACCTGGAGTCATACTGTTTTGATACTTTCTTGGTTTACAGATTTCTTCTAGGTAAGGAGCCTTCTGGCCTACCTCCTTCCTTCTAAGAGAGTCCCCCGCATCGCAGTGGGAGGCGGTCTTTGAAGACCCTCGTTTACAGAGTTGGGAGAGAGAAACTCAGGTTTAGAAACCATTTCCTGCAGTCCAAGTTTTCTCAGATCTGCACCGTTCTGTTTTTGATTCAGAGCCAGGGTTACTAAACTTCCTGGTGCCATTTTAACCTGGTGGCGCTGGCAGTTACAATATGGCTGTTGGCGACAGTCACGTCACTCCGGACACAGGGTGAAGTCTCTGGGTTTTACCTCTTGGTGATCACAGCAATGCATTCGTGGAGCCTTCGGTCAAGACCACCATCATCCCTTGCATGGATTGGTGCAGACTCCCGTGGTTCTGTCCTTCCCTCCCCACATCACATGACTCGTTCCAAGAATAGGCCATGTTTGTCTCACACCCAGACTGTGGGACCCTTTTCTACCTCTGTTTTAACTCATCGCTTTTGTTTGTTTGTTTATTATTAAAGCACCCAGCAGAGATTTTAAATCTCACAGATGAGAAGGCCCCCATCTGTGAACTTCCTACCCCAGGCTATGTTCCATACCCTTCTCTTCCTCTCCCTCTGCTTTTTCCAACAATAGGGCTTTCGTGGCTTATCGTTGCTTTCTATCCAGTAGCTTCATTCTGTTAGAACCCGCTCACCTTAAAGATAAGGAATATGCTTTATTTACCGAGTGGAGGGCATCGAATTAAATGCGAGGGTTGGAAGAGACTTCCTATCCTGAGCACACAACCTCGATTATGTCCCTCAACCATGTCTGGATCTCTCTTTTTCATCTTCTTGATCACGTCCACGTTGGACGAGGCCCACCCTGTGTTAATGCCCCGGGATTTGAGGAGAGTATCTGTGAACATCATAAACCTAAATGGATCCCTAGGCTATATTTAAGAACTGCTGATTCAGACCATACCATATACAGCAACAGCCATAACAACTTTTTCCATTACTAGCACTCAATGATAATAACCGTTTTATAAATGATTACACTGTGAACAAAGTAAGGAATAAGCCCGTTTCATCAACTCGTAAAAGATGGTCTGTCTGTGAGATTCCGTTGCTCACTTTCGGGGTATTTCCTTCTCTATTCACTGCTTAATTCTTTACAAATGTTATCTCCTCCAGAAAGACTTATTAAAAAGTGCAGTAATGTTGTGAAAGAGATAAATCAAAGATTGTTTGGATACCAGCTGTTAACTTTTTGCTTCTTACTTGAAGGAAAAAAAAAAAAAAAAAAGACCCAGCAGTGTGCACTGGAGCATGTGTGGGTTATTAATAATTTACTCAATCTATTGATGCTCGTTAATTGCAGTAGCTGAGAAAAGTTAGTTAATGATGTGCCTGCTTGCACCACATTATAATTATGATGGTAGTTCCCCTATTATTAGGGCCGAGTAGGTGTTCCCATTAGAAACCTTAATTTTCGAGCTGATTGTCTTAGCCATTTTAAATTACATCAGGCCACGTTCTGGCAGACACTTTGAGATGCACTTCTTTCCAAGATTATTTTTATGGTAGCACAGGATTTCCCTCCCTCAAAAGAAAGAGGCTGAAAAGCGTGCTCCATGTTCAGGAATTCTTTGGTTGAGCCCCAGGCAGCATTCCAGCATCGTCGTGTATGAAGTCGTCCAAAGGAGAGAAATGGTTTGGTTGACCCAGAGGCCACCTGGGTCAAAATCAGACCTGTTTGGGAAAGTGAATTTTTAAAATCAGCCACGAAGTGAGAGGTAGGTCACATTTTTCTTGCTTTCACATGGATTCATCAGTACATTTTTTATCGCAAGTGACGGAAACCACATCTCGACCAATTTAACCTGTTTTTTTTAAACAAGATGTTTTGACTCTTGAAATTGAGAATCCAAAAGATATGTGTCTTCAGACAGGGTTGGGTCTAGAGGTTCAAAAAAGTCTCACTAAGTTTATGCCTACTCTCCATCTTTTGACTTCCTTCTGAGTGTTGGTTTCCTTCTTCAGCAGATTTTCTTCACATGGCCAGTTGAGCCTCTGGGCTATATTCTTAAAAGTTGATATTTTGAGGCAAAAGAAGATCTTCTCTCTTCTAGGTTCCATATATAAAATAAAGGAGGCATCAACTCTATTAGGTCCATATCTTCATCCTGAACCAACTGCTGGGACTAGAAGAGGAGAGAATTTTGACTTCCAGTCAGGACCATGTATCGATAGCAGTAGCGCAGGTGAGGCCTGCATAGCTAGGTGTAATCACTACCTCATCCCACCTCTTGGCTGACCTGATAGCCCATCATAGTTCAGAACCCTGTTCAAGCTTTGATTTCAATTTGAACCCTAGGTTCTTTAAAAATGGCGCCCAGAAGGTCTGGTGCTACCGAACTGCTGCTGAGACAGTCTTGGTAAATATGCATAGTAAGGTCATTGGATTCCATTTGCGTCATTGCCCATGGTCTCTCTATCATGTTAACATCACCAAAAAGAGATGAGTCTGGTGTACGTACATGTCAGTGAGAAGGAATTAATTTTGCTTTGGAAATGCAGCATGAGAAAAGCAAGCTGTGTTCTGGTTTGAGTGTCTCCTACAAAAAAAAAAAAAAATAGTTTAGATGAGTTCTTTATAGGCTATGGACATGAGATTTTATGCTCAAACATGGCGGACCATTTTCTCTCCCTAGAAAAGACAATAGATGGTGAGTGGCACAGAGCCTGGCAGGAAGGACCTTAATTTTTTTTTTAGATGTCTCCAGGGGGCATAAGAGTACAACAGACACAGGTGGTTTCTGGGAACAAATGGAATCTGGACAAGGAGTGAACCCAAGAGTTGCCGTTGTCACTGCATGGAGCCTATTTATCCTTATGATGCAGAGTGTGTCCAATTATGATTCTGACATTTTTTTTATTATTATTATTATTCTTATCTGGTTAATTATGTTTACCATGGCATAGTTTAATATTTTGCATAAACCTGTCTTTTTTATGCTATAATCTGTTCGGGGCGGGGGAATAAAAGGAGCTTAATTTCTTCCTTCCCTCCTGTTGTGAATATATCTGTGTCACTCGGTGGACACAAACATTTTTTTATTCTGTAATAACTCAACTTTGGGGCTGGGTTAAAACCCTCTCAAAGGCATACCTGGAGACATGGGTCAAAGTCTCCTGAACTTTTCCGTGTCTATTGATTGAAATGAATCAATAAACATGATCCGATTTAGTCTCTATGGCCAAACTATAAATGCAATCTTTTATTTTAGTCTTTCCTTTTCATCCCATGTTCCAGGAACATTCTGACTTGAGGAAAGAGGCCATTTACTGGGTGGAAGGGGCATCTACTTTATTGTTGTGTTTGTTGTCAACTAGTCATTATAAGGGGAAAATGCCTTGGGGAAGCTTCCTACGGGAAGGCAGCCATCAGATGTTTTTGCTCTTGATAGGAGGGGGAAGGAGATAAATGCAAATCCTTCTAGTTAGGCATTAAAGCGATGGAAATATCCCTTCTCAAATGAGGGGAAATGGAAAGACAGAGCCAAAAGCATTCTGTTGGCGTCTCTGTAGATTTGCTTTTCAATTTCTTCATCAGCCATCATTGTTGCTGCTTCTGTTATTAATATTTTAATAGCAGATGTGTTTAAATATTCTGTCAGAATATGTAATGCTCTAGAATTTATAGAGAAAACTTTGTAGATAGAAAAGCACTCAAGATTGCTTTGCAGGATACACGTTATCATCCAGGTGTCATTCATTGAGCACCTACTATGTACTGAGTGTTGTGGGATTAAGAAATAAATAAGATCATGTTGCTGCCCTCAAGGATTTCCAATTAGAGGAAGACATCCTATGAATATATAAGTGGCGACATGCTGTTTTGCTGTAAAGGAGGCAGATGAAAAATACTGCAGGTGGAGGACTGAAAATCAGGTAGCTATCTCCACCTGGCAGATTAGAAAAATTACAACGAGGTGTATGACAAGCATTTCATGTGAATGTGGAGGGAGCCTGTGAGATAGCCCCGTTATGGACAGACTCCAGAATCTTTCTCTTGACTTATCCCACAAGAGCCTGGATGCCTCAGAGATGGGGACTGTCTTATAAGGCAGCCACTTTTACATGGCTTTAATTGTTAGAAGTCCTTCCTTATGTTAGATTGAACTGGGTACTTCTTCTTCTTAGACATGAAGAAGGCATTTAGGAAAGGTTGAAGGTAAAGGGACAAATATAAGAAAGTGATAATGGAGAGTCATAAAACTTTGAGAAATGACCACATCTTCTGCCTTCATGTGTGTGTATGTTTACATATATCATATACACATATTAGCATTACTATTGGATAGACATTTATCAGATATTTTATGAGTATAATTTCATTTAATATTTTCAACAACCTTATAAGGTGTGTATTGTTATCAAGCTCACCACGTAGACTGGGAAAGTAGGATTAGAGTTTGATAACTTGGTCAAAGTTATATAGCAAATTATGGAAAGGACTTTAGAGAAGAGATATCAACTATGTTTTTAAGTAGCTTTAGTCTCAAAATAACATGCTGGTTTGAATAAGGTAGATCCAATACCATATGAATTTCCATGCAGCTGGACTATTGTGTGAGTGTGTGTTTAACGTAGACTGGGAAAGTAGGATTAGAGTTTGATAACTTGGTCAAAGTTATATAGCAAATTATGGAAAGGACTTTAGAGAAGAGATATCAACTATGTTTTTAAGTAGCTTTAGTCTCAAAATAACATGCTGGTTTGAATAAGGTAGATCCAATACCATATGAATTTCCACGCAGCTGGACTATTGTGTGAGTGTGCGTGTATGTGCCTGTGCATGTGTGTGTGTGTGTGTAAGAACCCAACATGAGCTCTACCTTCCTAAATTTTAAAGTGCACAATGCCGTATTGTTAATTCCAGGCAGAATGCTGTACGACATGTCTCTTGAACTTATTCATCTTGAGCACCTGAAACTTTGTACCTGTTGAATAAGAACCCCCATTTCTCCCACTCCACGGTCACCTTTAGACATCCTTAGCATAACCGATCTTGAGAAAGCAATCAAGATTTGTGGACTAATAGAAGTAGGAATATTTCGAGGACTAGGTCGATGAAAGTCTTACCATAGTATTCCATGGTATGAATTAAACACTATTTATTTAATAGATTCCTTATTAATGCATATTTAAATGGTTTGGTTTAAGGGTTTTTTCTTATTATTATTTCAGGCACTGCATTTACTTATACATCTATCTCTTGGTGTTTGTGCATGTATACTTATAAGATAATTTCTTAGTTCTGCAAGACCTGGATCAATTTACTTTTCATAGATATTGCTAAGATTTGTGCTCCAAAAAGGTTTCATTCATTTACATTCCTACAATGTACATGATAACCTGTTTTCTTCACCAAAAAAAAAAGTACCTTTTAAACAACATTTTCCTTATAATAAACACACTGCTGTCAGACAGTGAAAGGCTAAAGGAAATTTGCAAGGAGCTCTCCTATTGTGCCCCTAGTATACTTGATTATGCTACTAAATATTCAGCAACTTCCACGCTATTGAATGTGGGAGAATGCAATAATGTTCTCATTGGCGGAGGTTAATGGAAGCAAACTCACCTGAGCATCTTTTCAGCTTTAGAATTGCAGGCTGAAAAGCTTCTCCTTGGGTATATGTAATACCTAGCAGTTGGCTATTGTGCACCCTACCCAGGTTCTTGAAATGGCAAGACAGACCATATGCTTCATTAGTAAATGAATTCACGGGACAAACTATCACAGAAAACACGTGTCGTACAGATATCATTTCAATTTGAAAATGAATGTAGGGTAGATGGAAGGTTGCAGCCCAGGTAAAGTACAGTTAGGATATAGGTTTGCCACAGAATCAAAGGAAATGTTATGCCAGCACTTAGATGCAGTTCTGCTTGGGGACGCTGGAACTCTGGGATCGGCCAGGGGCGGATAGAACCATTCGGAGTCAGAGTCAACATAAACTCAAGGGCATGGGTAGCTTCATTCCAAACTCCAGGCACATGTCAATATCAGAACTGGGTATAGGAACTCTGAATTTCTAGCTTTATTAGTCAGCTGATATGAATTGGATTATGATAGTGGAGATGACAATATCTCTACACCCCGAAACACTTCTACCTATCACCTCATCTTGTAGTCACTGCAGCCTTTAGGGAGAGTAGATTTATATAAAATCAGAATCCAGGCAAGAAATGATGTTTATTATATATTTTTCCTTTGGTTTTGAAAGCAAATATGAATGTAAACCTGACAATCTACTTCAGGGAGGACAAATAGATTCCAGCTTATGTTCTCGCTTCAATTCGTTGCTAGACCTCCAATAGGCGATTTTTTTTTTAATTAAACTTTTTAAATTTTGAGATCACTGTAGATTGTTATTCACATGTAGATCACTATAGATAGGATTCATATGAAGCTTACAAAACAATATTCATTCTGAGTACCCTTTACTCAGATTAATCCAAAGTAACATCTTGAAACATTATAGTAGCATATCACAACCAGTGATTGATCTTACTGAGTCAGTGAGATCAACTGCTTTTCTTCAGACATCAATGCCATCTATTGATGCAATATACTGATCTTATTCAGATTCCCCCCGATTTATTCGCACTGCTATGAGTGTATACGTATATAGTTCTATGCAATTTTAGCACCTATGTTGGTTCATGTGTCCACACCACAGCAAGATACAGCATAGGTTCATCACCACAAGGATCCCACATACTGCATATTGCCCCACTTTTTCCTATCCCTGACCCCATCCCTAACACTTGGCAACCACTAACCAACCTATTCATTTCTTTAATTTTGCCATTTGAAGAATATTATATAAATGAAATATGTAGTATGTAACATTTGGGGATTGGCTTCTTTCACTCGGTGTAATGCCCAGGAGATTCATCTAAGGTGTTACATGTATCAGTAATTTGTTATCTTTTCTTGCTGAGTAGTATTCTATAATATGGATTTACCACCTAAGGAGCTTCATTGATAGTGATGCTGAGGCTGAGTGAGAAAGAGTGACATCTCACCTAGTAACATCTGTCACAGACACAGGATGGAGAATGGCAGCAAACGTGTATGACTAACTTACCAGAAGTAGACATATATGCTATTTGAAAGACAATCAGGAAGGAAAGAGAATTAGCACCTATCTCATGCTAAAGAACAGATTTCAGAAGACCTGGAGGACGATCACTAATGAAGCTGGTGACAGGTTTGAACTCCTGTTCTGTGGACCAGACCTGGAGCCCTGGTGGTGGGGGACAGGTGTGGGGTGGGGTGGGGTGGGTAGGATTTGAACAGGTGTCTCCAGCCACTTGTTCAGGGCTCTGTAGTCTCCTCTGTTTCCTGTTTCCTCCCACTTCTTTTTGCTGGTGCTGGAGAGCACACAATTTGCAGAAGGTGGTTTCATTCAGATCTGCCAAGTACAGATGTGGCTGCCCCGTTTGGTGAGTAGCCTGATAAACCTCTGAAATTCCTGCCTTTCTTCTCTTCCATAAAATAACTAGACTCTTCCAATGCATAGTTGCCATTTGTACCAACAGAATGTTAATAATTTGCCTACTTGGAATGGAAAAATAATCTTTAGCTTGACCTTGATCCTATATACTAATCATTGCTAATACAGACACCAGATGATTGCATTTTATTACGTCTTTGTCGCTAAATATTTGAATTGCTTCCTTGAAGAAAGTTTTCATACTAATTAACTGTTTTGTGTTTTTCTTGACATAGCTCAGCACTATCTGTGCCACGTGTCTGTTGTTCTAAACATTTAAGGCATTTATGACAATAATGGAACGAATTTCTCCCCACAACTCAAAGAATATCCTTTTTCAATTTTTCATTTCTGTCAAAGGAATCCTGTAGCTTCTTGGTTTCCAGACCTCATGGAACCTTAGACTTTGTGTCAGTTTTGTTTATACCATAAAATCATATCCTATCTCATTATTGTGTCTTTCATCAGATTTTCTCCTTTAACAAACAATTTTTTCTTTTAAAGATCCATATGCCCTCATCTCACATTTGGATGGCTGGAATGTTATCCTCACTTTCCTTATGTAGAGCTTTTTGAAACCTTGACTTCATCGAAAACCTAGAGCTGACTTCACTTTTCCCCCTTTCCACCACTCTGACTTCAAAAAAATGGGCTCAAAATCTAACCAGGAATCAGCTCCCCCCACCCCACCAAATAATTGGTTTAAAAATGGGCTTCTAGAATATTTTTATTGTTGCTATGTTTTCTTTTTTTCAAGGAAAATATAGTTCTCCACTTCTCAAATCCAACCGATTGCCAAATCTGCTGATTTTCTCCCCTTAACGATTTCAGAAATCCTTCCAAAATTTCCCCATCTCTACCATAACCACCACTGTTCTCCAAGATGCCATCTTCTCTCACTTCTCTTAGTAAAACAACACCCTAACTGGTCTTCCTGCTTTCAGCATGCATCCTCACAGTGGGTTCTGCTGAGAGCAACCAGTAGATCTTTTCAAATGCAGACATTGTCATGATTTTCTCCCACTTAAACCATTCAGTAGCTTCCTGTTTTTCTCTAGAGTAAGACCAAAATCTATAACCTGGTCTCTAAGGACTTGCCTGCCCTGCCTCCTGCCACATTACACAGCCTCATCTCCCACCATAGTCTCTCTCTCTCTCTCTCTACAGTCACAATGGCTTTTATTTCTTTTCTTGAATAAATCACCACATCTAAAATTGCGTGCCGTACCCCGACATTCTCTACTTCCTTCCCTGTACTTCTTTTCTCCTTTGTAATGACCATTTAACATAATATATACTTTTAAAAAATCTGTCTTCCTCCACTAGAATGAGTGCCTCGCAAGAGCTGAAATCCATGTGTCCTTTTTTACTGGTCCCTCCTAAGTAGCTGTAATTATAACGTAGTTGGTCCTAAAGATGTGTTTATTGAATGAATGAATGAATGAATGAATGAATTCTTGCATCCATCAATGAATAGAAGGCCTCAGTAGAATGCATTTACATATCATATGTTCTCAGTAATTATAGATTAGGATTATTTAATTATTGCAAGCCAGTCAACTCATTTTTTTTCCTTTTTGTTGGTGTATTTGTGAATCCACATGTTAGTGGGAGGGTTGCTGGCAGGCACAGTGCCAAACCTGAGATAATCAAATGACTGTCATTTTTTGTTGTGTATCATGTGACCGCCATACCCACATATGCGCTAACGAGAAGGGGATGTTCACAGTGACTGGTCTTTCTTCCTCCTCTCTGATTGTTGCAGTGGCAGCGTGCCTGCTTTTGGAGTCCTGTTTCTTTTTTAGTTAGAGTACAGTAAACAGGTAACAAACTATGTGCTTTGGTGACAGATGGGGCTGTTTTCTTCCTGACTTTGATGCATGCCAGGCAAATTACTTCACTCTCCTGAGCTTCATTGCCTCATGTGTAACATAGCAATAAAAACAAACACCCACACAAGCAAACCCTGTCTCTAACCTCTTCCTCTCTCTTTTCCATCTTTTTCTCCCTAATTTTCACCCCTCTTCCCTCCTTATTTTTTAGTAAGATTGCATAAAATAATATATCTTAAGTACCAAAATGACATCATGGAATAAGTTTATGGTAAAATATATTACTTGTTATGTACGTTTTTAAAAAATAATTGTCATTCATGTGTTATTGTTATTCATGCTACAAAGATTTTTTTTCTTTAAGCTGGAAAGTCACAAAACAAATAATTATCCTACTGCTTCCTTTGGTAAGGTTCACATAGTCTGGCCAAGCCTTTCTGAGGTATAATCCTCATCTTAATTTTATTGAAGGGATTTCTGTAATTCCTTTACCACATTTTCAGGCAGTTTCTTAGCATAGATAGCTGAGCTAATATATTTTTTAATTTTTTAAGTTGATGAGTACTGCAAGTTTCAACCGTGGAAGCTCTTTTTAATTCTGCCAATTCAATTCTGGATTCTTCTTCCTATCTTTTACTTCTCTCTAGCCAATATTTTGTCAGCCCCCATACCTTCGACGCTTAGGGAAAAAAAAAGAAGCCAGCCCTTTACTTTGCCTTGTAGATATCGTGTTCCTTTGTGCTGCAGTTTGGGCTCAAGTTGTTCCCAGCTACTCAAATACCTGCCTTCATCACGCTTGCAGACCTCTGTTTTTCGCTTCTACAAAGACCAACATCTAGGATAATAATAAAATGGTTTTGTATCACTTTCTATCTCTGGGTGATTGGTAGTGTCTGTCCTCAGCAGGACTATATCAGGTCATAGCCATGTTCCAGGGTAATGCGTGCCATGATCGATTAATGATGTCTGCCACAGTCATGGGGTAGGAACATACATTAGTCGTGGGGTATATTTTCTTAGCTTAAGCAGCACGTTACTCATTTCTGACTCATCTGCTGATCCTGCCCTCATTTGTATTTCTTCAGCACTTCATGCGCTCACCTAATTCCCCACCTTTTCGGAAGATATTCTCCCGACAAGGTTTACAAATACAGAAATTAGTGAATTTTTCCATGGAGAGTTTTGGTTTGTTTGTTTTTCATTGGAGTAGCTACCCATGAGAATTCTCTCTAGACATTTGCAGGAATCCAAGCCAGCATTTGTAAAGGTGATGTCAGCATGACAGCTGGATGTTGAGAAGTTTCTAGTCAGTCCTAAAGTGGGAAGATGGACTGTATTCAGTAGACTTCCCTTTGGAGCACCCAGAATGAGAGAAAGGTGACGTTCACTCGCCCCCCCTTGTAAACAGGCTCAAAGGTTTGGGGGCTACCCGAGTTAGGTTTTCCAGGCAATGTGCCACTGAACACATATTTGTTCCCAGAACACAGCCAGCCAGGAAGGTTTTCCCACTGGTACTGACATTTACTGTAACAAGAGTCTGTCTCCACCTCTCAGGGCTGCAGTC
The DNA here is from genome assembly GCF_000325575.1 of Pteropus alecto. Taxonomy (NCBI): domain Eukaryota; kingdom Metazoa; phylum Chordata; class Mammalia; order Chiroptera; family Pteropodidae; genus Pteropus; species Pteropus alecto. The sequence continues at coordinate 1,522,013 of NW_006436812.1, read as the reverse complement.
AGCTCCTCTCAAGGGAGGTGGCGTCTTGCCAGAGAAACCCCTCCAAGCTCTGGCAGACGTGCCAGGAAGCCCGCAGTCTTCCTTTTAGCTGAAATGTGCCAATAATGGCGGAATGAGGTCTGGTTTTTAAAACAACAGATTGAAATATTTTCTATATGTCATCTCTCTGTCTGTCTCTTCACCTGCCCATCCATTCTGTCTGTCCGTCTGTCTTTCTATCTGTCATCTGTCTGTCTGTCTGTCTTTCTATCTACCTACCTACCTACCTACCTATCCTATCTCCCTATGTATATATCATGATGAAATTAATATGTGTATTTATTTTAATGTCATGTCATTCTATAAATGAGGAAGTTTCATTATGTCCCATTGTGCCGATGACAAAGCCAATATAAGAATTCAGATTTCTTGATTCTAAGATAAACGAAAGGCGAAGTTAAATTTAAAACAGCTCCCTTCTCCCTCTTCTCCTGCTTCTCTTTCTTCCTCTTCCTCCTTTTCCGTTAAAGGACAATAGATGTAAAAGCTGGGGGAATAATGTAATACATTCTCTGGTTCAGCCCCTCCAAAGGCATGTTGAAGTGAAGGCAGATGGGGTCGAGCTCCCATTTTACCTGCTCTCTGTGGCATTATGACCTTGGACAAGTCACCCAGCATCTTTACCACTCCGTTATGCTGTATGCACATGCTCACTTTTCTATATTAGGTCTAAGTTTGCAGGACAGGAATAACGTCCATTTATGTCTCTGCCAAGCACAGTGGCTCGCAGACAAATAATTCCTAAACTAGTGAAAACATCTGTAGTTCCAGATTCCTAAATCTTATTTTTCTTATTTTAATATCAGCCAACTGAGATTTGAAAAGGTTTTGACGTGCCTGAGTGGGACATGGGGAGTCTACTGACCAGTTTCCTTTGAGTATTACCTTGTTTGATTTGGACGAAGGGGCAGGGAATTGTATAAATGTCACTGCATAGAGCCCTTGTCCCCTGGTAATTAGTAACCTTATCAATTCAGAGCAAAGAGACATGTCAGAGATTTTGCTTTAGAAAATGGCACACGGATGAGGGGTTTTTATAACTATGTATGAAGTGTTTGGTTGGTGATGTATTGCTTTTGCAAGTGGGTGACTGACCTCATTCACCATCTGATCTTATTTTATCTCCCAGTTTTTCTTTTCCCTTGATTACTCCCTGGGATCACAGTCTCTCTCCCTCTCCCCGACTTAGAGTCTCAACAAACTTCCTCAGGATCTCAGTTTGTAAACAGCAAAACAGTTTGAGGACATTTTTTTAGTTTGATTAATTTTTTTTTTCACGACAGAAATAATACATGTCTGCTGCAAAAATCCAAACCCCCCAAAAAATAAATAAATAATAAGAGCACATGACATATATGAAAAGCCCCCTTCCAAATCCTGTACTCTAGAGATAACTGCTTTTAATAGTTTATAATTTCTCCTCTGCGTGTGCACTCATGCACGCACACATACACGCACACCCAACCACATTTCAAAATCATCTTAGTATGTACACCATGTTTCTACTCAAATGTGTTTTCCCCACCTGATGGCCGCATAGAAATCTTTGTTAGGGCTTGTTACATAATTTAATCTAAAATCCCCTTCTGGTGGACTACTAGGTTGCTCTCAATTTTTTGCTCTAAAAACATGGCTGCCATACCTCTTTGCAGACATTTCAAGTAACTGTAGGATAGGTAAGAAGCTCTAAATGGGTCACAAAACAAACTGTCTGCTTCTTAAATGAATCCTAAATCTTAAACCTCAGTGGGAGATCAGGGCTGGCAAGGCACGAGGTGTGTCGGGGTCACCCCTGCCTGTGGTAGCAGCTCTGGAGAACAAGTCGTGATAGTTTCAATCATTTTAAAAGGCCTTCGGACCAGCGCTACCATTTCAAATCCTCACCTGTGTCATTGTGCCATTCTTCCAATCCTGCTGTCATCCACCATAGCACAGGTACATGTCGAGTACCTACTAGTGCTGGATGCTGCCTCTATCAGGCACTGAGGATCTAGGAGTTTACGAGATGCCAGGGCTGTGGTGTGCAGTCGTGCAGTGTGTGTGCTGCTCCAAGGCATCCATCGGGGGAGAGAGCAGAGGGGCAGGAAACCCGACCTGCTCACAGGCCGTGCACTCTGGTGCGTGGCTGGGTCCAGCCAGTGGGCAGAGTTGCCGTCAAGGTGGCCAGAGGCCCTGGTCCCCACTCTTTGGTGCTCTTAGTTTTGACTTTGTTTCCTCTGACTCTCAGATCTGTGATTCTGAATAGGATGTGGGCATCAGTTTGGATTGGCTTTTTTTCTAGACCAAGAATCAAGAGATTGATATTGCTCCTTTTGATGTTTGTGTTCTTGAATGAATATATAGCAGGAGATTCTCTTTCTCTCTCTCTTTCTCTCTCTCTCACTCACCAGATTTCCCAACGGAGTGAATAATCTATATTTAAGAGAAAAACCTAAATCAGCAAACACTTGGAGGTTAAAAATGAGGTCCTAAGGATGTTGATTACAAGAGGGAAAAAAGAGAATTAGAGGGAGGTCCATGAACAGACTGTAATTCAGAGGGGATGGGGCATGGGGAAGAGAGAGGGCAGGGGTGGGCGGGAAGATCTGAGAATGGAGACTATGGAGCAGAGCGGTCTGGGAGAAAATCAGTTATAAGTTGTTCGCATTGCTGTGACCATGGGCCCGCCCTCCTTCTGATACTCCTGAGAAGTCACCCGAGGAAAGGATGGGGTACCTGTCCCTGTGCCCAGTCTCCTTCCGGTTGATGTACTAGGATGGCTCCAACCAGGAGTTCCGGCAGACAATGGCAGCAATGACAGTGGTACCTGGTGAAACTATGGGAAGCCCAGAGGCGCAGCTGTAATGTGAACTCAAGACAGACAGCCCACTGAGCCTCACTCACAAATGCAAGGCAACACTCCCCCAGCGGCGAGACACCTCACTGGTGATACGGGACCTAAACTTGAGTGGTCTGCAGATACAGTGTCCAGTGGCATTGTCCTTTTGCATTTTCATTCTGTCCTTAGGACGTCGGGGAGAAAGTCCTAGATCGATGCATCTGCATGTCTCTAACTCCCCTTCAGTTCTTGCCAATCTCCCTTCTTAACGGAGAGGTAAAGTTCCAGGCTTAGCACATGACTGTTGTCACAGTGTCCCATTTTCATTGTAGTTGTTTTTCTTTTGCCTTCGGTGATACAAGTTCTGGTACAGAAAGGGGAGCATGTCTTTTAGACTAGGTGTAGGGGGTTGGAGAGTATCCTCTCCCCCGCCCTCCACAATCCATGTTCCCCTGGAATCTCAAAATGTGATCTTACTTGGAAATAAATTCTTAGCAGATGTAATCAGCTAAGAACCTCGAAGTGAAATCATTCTGGAATCAGAGTGAGCCCTAAAGCAATGACTGTTATCTTTATAAGAAAAACAGAGGGAGATTTGGTCACACGGGGGCACCAAGGAAAAAGCCAAGTGAACCGAAGCAGAGATTGGAGTGATGCTGCCACAAGCCAAGGAATGACAACAGCCACCAGAAGCTGAAAGGTGCAAGTAAAAATTCTCCCCTGGGCCCTCCAGAGGGCGCTAGACCCCGCTGACACCTTGACATTAGACTCCTACCCTCCAGAACTGTAAGAGAAAAAAGCCACAAAGTTTGTAGGTATTTACTTCAGCAGCCGTAGGGGACCTAGTTCACCAGGGATCTGCAAACTAGGGCCTGAGGGCCAAACCCAGCCTGCTCCCTGTTTTTATAAATAAATAAATAATATTTACAGAAACATGGTGTTACTCATTTATTTGCATATTATTTGTGGTGGCTTTTAAGCTGCAATGTCAGCTGAGTAGTTGTGACAGAGACCAAATGACCCGCAAACTCTAAAATATTTACTATCTGGCTCTTCACCGAAGAAGCATGCCAGTCCCCTCGTCTAGGGAAGTGTTTCATCTGTGTGCTCATCGAGAGATGTTGGGGAGTCATACAAGACTGTTCTTAACAGTGTAGAGCCACGTAAAGTGGGGATTTTTTTAAACTTAGGTTTTATATTTCATGAAGCAAGTTTTTTTTCCTCCACAGAGGGGAAAAAAAACATGAAATGCTCTGGAGTAGTTCTTAGCATTAGCTACATTTAAGAGATTCCGTGAAGCAGAATGGTTTCTCTGTGGAATCAATCAGCATTAAAATTCACTTACCAATGACAGTTTTTATAGAAGCAGCAGCATCGTATTAATATTAATGCCAGGGGTGTGGTTCCCCCAGCAAACTGGTTTGATCGAGAAGGTTTGGAGAGCCCGAGTGAGTTTCTTCACTCGAAACAAGAAATGGACCAAAGTCCAATCTGCAGCTGGCTAGTGAGTGAAGGAAGACAAGCTTCGTGTGACATGTGTTAGGGAGTAAAACTGAGCAAGCAAAGCTGGGCGGAGATGCCAAACCTTAATGGTCAAATGAACAAAATGAAGAGGTAACCTGTGGAATGGGGGAAAACATTTGTTAACCACATATCCAAGAAGGGGTTAATATTCAAAGTATATAAAGAACTCATACAACTCAATAACAGCAACAACAAAACAACAACGAGTAATCTAATTTAAAAACAATGGACAGAGAAGCCGAATAGACATCTTTCCAAAGAAAACATACAAATGGCCTACAGATACATGAAAAGATGCTCAACTCAGCATCACAAATTACCAGGGAAATGCATGTCAAAGCCACAATGAAATATCATCTCTCAGCTGCTAGAATGGCTACCTTCAAGAAGACAAGAGATTTAACAAGTGTTGGCCAGGATGTGGAGAAAAGGGAACCCCATTCCCTCCGTTAGTGGGAATCTGAATTGGATCTGCCACTATGGAAACAGTATGGAGATTCCTCAAAAAATTAAAAATAGAACTACCACAGGATCCAGCAATTACACTTCTGGGTACGTATCCAAAAGAAGTAAAAACAGAATATTGAAAAGATATCTTCACTCCCATGTTTATTGCAGCATTATTCACAGTAGCCAAGATATGGAAACAACCCAAGTGTCCATCAATAGAAAAGTGATATGTATGCGCGCGCACACACACAATAGAATGTTATTCAGCCATTAGAAAGAAGGAAATCCTGCTGTTTGCAACGACATGGATGGTCCTTGAGGGTATTATCCTAAGTGAGATAATTGAGAGAGAAAAAGACACAGTAAGTATGATCTCACTTACATGTGGAATCTAAAAAAGCCAAACCCATAAAAACAGAGTAGAGTGATGTGTGCTAGGGGCGGGGGCAGAAATGGTGAGATGTTGGTCAAAGGGTACAAACTTTTGGTTATAAGATGAATGAATCTGGGGATCCAATGTAGAGCATCGTGGTTATAGTCAGCAGTGCTGTGTGATAGGCTTCAAAATTGTTAAGAGACCAGATCGTAAATGTCCTCACCAGCAAAAAGAAAGAAATAATAATTAGATGATGCGATAGAGGTGTTAGCTAACACCGTGGCAGTAATCAGTTTGCAGTAATGTATCAAATCAACACATTCGATACCTTAAACTAACACAATGTTATATGTCAGTTGTATCTTAACAAGAACAATAATAAGAAGAATTAATACTGATAATATGTTGACTAGAAGCAGCCACACACATGCAAGATCCAAGCAGTTCGAAAGGTTTTACTTCTTTTTCTACTTTGCATCGTGGTTGCGGCAATTTTTATGTCCTTTGCATATTTCACAGAGAAGCCTCAACTACTTCTAGCCATAACTTCCTTTCCTTCCTGCTACAAATTTTCTCCCTAGATTTACTCTTCAGTCCCTAAAAATAATCTGTCTCACATTATTTATTCACTCCATAATGCATACTATCCAAAGACAACAATTTTGCCAATAAACTGTTATTCTGATGAATAATTCATGCAGCCTTCATTCTCCTGACATGAACAAATATACTTTCAAATGGGAGGAGTGTGACTCTATTTTAGTCTTAACTCCATTTTTTTAACTTAATCTTTTTTAAAGGTTTTGTGAAGTCCTTCCTTGGGCGAACTCCATGGGAAATAATTCTAATACTCTAATTAAAAGAAATAAACCGTGGCACAGAATCATAACTAAATTTATATACACTGTTCATTACATGGACAATAGATATTTGGATGTGGAAGAAAATGGAGGCAAATCAGCCACTGTTTCAGAGTAAGAAAAATGTGGAGTCGTCTCCTGTTAAAAAGGCAAAGCCAATCATCTCTTCAAATTCTGCCACTATCCGTGGCCATAGTCTCCTCATATTTGCACGGACAGGGTGCAGCATGATGGTGGTGATGAAAATGATAATTATCATCCTCATAATATTATTATTTTTGAATTTTTAGGAAATGCTAGGCATTGTGCTTAAGGCTTTCCATATATCAGGGTTTCTCAGCCTTGGTGCTTGGTATTTCGGGTCGGGTAATTCTTTGTTGGGAAGAGGAGATGCTCTGTGTGTTTGTAAGATGTTAAACAGCATCTCTGACCTCTATCCACTAGATCCAATAGCAACAGCCCCACCCCACCAGGTTGTGACCACCAAAAATGTATCCAGACATTGCCATATGTCTCCTAGAGGACAAAATCCCCCAGTTGAAAACCACTGATCTCATGATGACCAGTTGCACCTTCGTAATATTATTCTATGACAGGTGCATTATTAGCCCCACTCACAGATGAGAAAAACAAGCTCAGAGTAAGCGACAGAACAAAACTTCGGTGCGGGTTTTATTGCCACACTGACGTTAAGGCTGTTTTGTTGCATGTGACACTTCAGAACATCAATTTGTTTGCCTTCTTCTCTTACATAGATGCTTTTTTTAGATTTAAAAATTTGTAATTAATATAATTAGCGTTTTGGCATACGTGCACTGAACAATTAATATTATTATTATATGTTCTGCACAGAGATAACTTCAAATTCCTGAAGCCCTTTGTGCAGGAAGTATAGATGACATGATGACAAAATTAACCATTGTTCTAACAATAGTGACAGTGATGATAGCAATTCTTCTTAGTCTCCCCACCACCATTTATTGAGCGCTTTCTATGACAGGCTATGGGATTAACCTGGATTACCTGTTTAGTTCCCATATCTGAGAGGTTTCTGCTTTGGTTAGCCTTTAACCCAAGGCAGTGTGATAAAGCTTTGTTTTGTTCTGTGTTGTATCCTGAGCATTGAAAACAGTGCCTTGCCCATAGGAAGAACTCCACACACATTGGCCGAATGAGTGACCTATGAGGAGATGGAATCTCAGAGAAAGTATAAAGATTGCTGAGAGGGTGAAGGATCTTCAGCTCCAAGACACAGGGGATCTGCATCCAGAGCCCCTATTGCTACCCACTGCGGTCCTATTCACTGGTTTCTCCGACGCTGTCCCAGCTCTGCCCCAACCCTGGACTGGCGGGTCTGTTTTTTCATAACTCTGCTTAGATCAAGTTTCCTCTAGTTTTCTCTTGCCAGCAATGGCAACCAAGCCGTCTCCCATCTTGTTCCAATTCCTTTGCTCCGTCTCTGCCTTCCACCTAGAATGCCTCCTTCATTTCTATTTGTATAGATATTATTTACTTTTTGAGTCCCAGCTCGATCCCAACCTTCTTCTGAAACTTTTTCCCTTCATTTTTGAACTCTCAGGGCCTCACAGGAGGCTTGCTGCCATCGCCAGGCAATACTTGATGAAGAGCTGTGTAAAACAGATACATCTAGGATGAAACCCCAGGTCTATCCATCCAAGAAGTATGATCTTGGGTAACTTAACTAAAACTTTTTGAAATCCCAATGTCCTCCACTATATAATGAGAACAATATTGCCATACGTCGCAGTCTACTGAGGACACAGTGAGAAAATGTGTAGTGTAGGCCTTGAGACATCGTATGTCCTTAATAAATTGCTGTCATTGTTAATATCACATTTTCACACTATATTATATCTTCTGATTGATTTACATATGTGCGTCTAATCTTCCCAACTAGATGGTGGGATTATAAAAAAAGTTTCCGAGTGGACCTTTAATATGCCACAATTCAGCACAAGTCAAACTGTGTCCAGGAGGGCACCTCGGTGTTCGGCACATAATTTTCTCTCTTTGCATTTTGAACTCTGGTGTCTCCATCACTAACATGGAAGTGGCCATGTTTGTTTGCTTTGACGCACCAGAAGGGCCATTGCAAGTGGATTTGTTTATATGCAAGCAATCAGCTGGTGTTCTCGGAGAATCTAAGCCTCAGAGCGGTCATAACTTGTTATCAGTCTGTCTCGATGCTTCGTTGAGGTCCCTGAGTCCTTTGAATGTTGGTTTGCCGATGTCTTTTTTTTTTTTAATCTGTAAAATTTTGCTGATCATATTGATTAAAGTGGGGTGATTCCTGAGACACATCTCCAGTTATGAGTGCCGCGTGGTGACGATGTGTCCCCCAAAGAGAGGGGGACACATTTCCAGAAAATAGATGTGGACCGAGGTCCCAGGTCCTCAGGTGGTGTGGCGGAATGACAATGTTCACGAGGGGGCTGGTTTCCAGTTCAGATTTTCTTAGGATTCACATGATTTTGGGCAATTCATAAAAATCTTTGTGTGCCTTCATACTCCCATCTGTAAAATGAGACATCCACATCAGATAAGCTACGAATTTAGCTTTTATTTCTATAATTCTGCATCTCAGAATTAAAGTTTATTGGTATATACTGATAATTCCATATTTTTCCTATTTTACCTAAAATCCATGTAGCCCACAATAAATTTACCCCAAAGAGCTTTCAGATCTTATTAAAATCATCTGCTCCCTTCACACATACACTCTCTTTTTTTAATTTCCCAGTGCCCCATGCATTTTCTTAATAAAGTATATAATAAGACTAAATCTTCCCACTGGGGTGTTTATGATGTGGGAGACATTGTTATTCCCCGCCATGGCAGTGGTAGATAAAAAATGCATACTTCTCTCACTCCCAAAACCACCCTTTGATCCTCAGGCTTTTATCAGCAAATCAGAAGTGCTACCGCAGAAGATATTCTGCAGATTAGCTCCACTTCCTGAGAAATGGTGCCAAGTTCCATTAAATGTAATTAGCATTCCCATTGTTTCCTTCACTTTGCAAATAACAACAACAACAAAATATCTCTTTCCGAGTTACCATGAACACACATCATCCCAAGTTATACCAACGGTGTCGGCTAGAGGCTAAGCAGCAGGAGACAGCAGAGGATCTTAACACACAAATAATTGTTCACCTTCATGGAGACAGAAGTGGCAGAATCAAAATCCTGATATTTGGCTTTTCAAAGTGAACATTGGCTTCCCAAAGTAGAGTTCAACAGCTGGCACATTGCCTTCTGAAGTGAAGGTTTGGGGGACATGGGACAATAATTACCTCCCTCAATTTGACACTGACCTGCCGTGGGGTTGTGAAGCGGAAGTCTTACATATCCTAAAGCAATACATTTCAAAACTAAATTTTGAGACTACCCCCACTTCTCATATGATTTCCATAGAAAAGAATTGCAAACAAAACAAACAGCCTATTTTCCCTAGACTTTCACGATAGAAATAACACATTTTATTAATAATAATTATTGATAAATACACATATACATTTACTCAATTCATTAGAGTAAAAACTATTGGATTATTTTATTGTTAATGTCAAAATACAAGGAAAACAATTGCTACTTTGCTTCCCCTCTTATGTTTCGAATGTCACCATCAGCTGTGGAAACAGTGGAAGTCAATGTTGCATTTAGAAACCACTGTTGGAAGGGCCTTTTGGCTACAGCACAGTGTTACTGCCATGACACCCATCCCTCCAAATCTCATTCACTTTAAGGCTATAAAGCAGAATTCAGAGAGACAACCAGATATATGTGCATATGTGTGCCGAAGCATTCAGAGAAGAGGGTGCCAGTTTCAAAACGTTTTGTGTGAAATTGAGTTCAATTTGACGGGCAATATTTTTTTTTTTCCTCTCGGAAGCCATTTTGTCTCTTTACTTCTTGATTCTTTCCTGTATTTCAGCATTTGTCATTTCAATTACGGTACTGCATACTATTTTTACGCGTTGGGTGCGATTTTCAGAAACACTAAGGAAAGAGCGGTACAGATATTAGGAGATGGTAGTTCAGACTGAATGTGGCTCTAAGAGGGTGGAACAAATTTAGCACGTGTTTTATTTTAATCATCTGCAAGAAAAATAATTCCACAGACTGGTCTACAGTTAAGTCTTACAGCGCAGAGCATCATAAAATTGAGCAAAGTAATATTCTCTAGTGTCATAACTATTATATTATACAAGTGAAATGACTTATTATGCCCACTTACTCCCACCCTGGATCATACTGAGAAACGAAATCAAAGACAAACCATTTAGTCTTCTCCCGAGAAAGACTTCTGTCAACCACAGTGAGCTGGTTGGTGGAGGTTTAGTCATTCAGTGCACTACCGCTTTGTATTAGACGCTGGATGGTGACTGAAGCACATATGACATTTTTTCATATGGGACTTACTGTCCCTTCCCCATGCAAAGTCGGGTTAGCTCTTTTTATAATTTAATTGATCTTGACTCTTTCTGTTATTGATGATGGCAACTCAACTTGGACTGCGTGAGAGATGGGGAGGGGAGGGACTTTTCTTAGGTCATATGTCAAAAAGGTCAGAAGATCATTAGAACCACGTAATGACTTAGCAACTAGTCTCTTTCTCTCCAGCTCTCCTGTATCGCCATATTGTCTTCATTCCTTTTCAGTGAAGTTTTTTGTTTTTTGTTTTTTGTTTTTTTGTTTTTTTTTGTTTTTTCCTGCCAAGCAGGTGGCAAAACATAGGCATCACTGGGATTTTATTATCTCAGTCCTATTGTGAATCCAGGGGGTCGTTCATCTCGATTCCATTACTTCCTTCCCCTTCCTCGCGGAATACCGATTTTGCTCATGTATTCACATGAATATTCTCTTCATCGAGTTCATGTGATGCCGGAGAATTTGACCTCATCTCCCTTTGGAAGTGGAGTAGGACAGGGACCTCACTGGTCTAAGCCCGTCGTAATAACCCTACTCCCCTTGTCAATACTTCATTCGGGACGCCAGACCCCAGGCTATCCCTGGACATGACCCAACTGGTTGCTTAGTCAGGCATTTGACCTAAACGGGCTCAGTTAATGTGTAATCTTCTCTCTTGAATTATGGTGATGTACAATACTTAATTCCTTTATCGTTTCAGCTAGTTCGAGTCTGGATTTTTGTTATTTGCAGCCCAAAGGGTTCTAACTGATAAACATGTCAAGACAATGGAGGACATAGAGCTCTTTCTTGGCTGACTCCACTTAGAACAGTCCTGAAAGAGAACATCGCTTAGTCGTGCTTGCATCCTGTGCAGGGAAATAGAAGCTTAAATTTTCCAGGTTTAAGTCACATGAGCCCACTTCTGTGTCCCTGATATGTAGCTTCCACCAAAAGTCACGTGTGGTGTGCCCCTTGGTGCAAGACTTCACCCAGTGTCAGGGATGGAGAAGCTGAATGGGAGTGATTGTGCACATGGAATTTTTGTTTGTGGAGAGCTTATAATTTTCGATCGCAAAATTCATTCACTATAGGTATATAATTCACTTTTAAATACGTATAGAGGCAGGCGAGCATCACCACAATTTAAATTTAGAGCAGTTACATTACCCCTAACGATTTGGCCTATGCCTGTTTGCAGTCAACTCATTCCCTTGACGTGAGACAACCACACATCTGTTTTCAGTCTCTGTAGATTTGCCTTTTCTGGACACTTTGTATAAATAAAATCATACCATGTATGGTCTTCCGCAGAATGTGTTTGATGTTCATTTATATTGATGCATGTCTCCATAGTTTCTTTTTATTGTTGAGTAACAGTCCATTATAGGGATATACCACATGTCATTTATCCATTCACCAATGGATGGGTGCTTGGATCATTGCTAGAAGTTCGCCTATTTTGTATGCTGCTGCTATGAACATTCGTTTTCATGTTTTTCGTGTGACGTATGTTTTCACATCTCTTGAGTGGCTACTTAAGAGTAAAATTGCTGGGTCATATGGTGAATTTTAGTTGAACTTAAGCTGCAAAAATATTTCCCAAAGTGGCTCCCCTATTTTATTTTTCTACCGGCAACACGCAAGTGTCCTAGTTGAAGTACACCCTTGCCAACTCTTGGTATTATCTGTCTTTTAAATTATAGCCATTCTAGTGAAT
>NW_006436812.1:1503879-1509743 GCF_000325575.1 Pteropus alecto | reverse complement strand
AGTATCTTTTCTTGTGCCTGATCTTTTCATGCAATAACATTTTTCACCTGTAAAATGGGACTCGGTGAAGGAATCTTACATGCCCATCGGTGATTCCCTTTGTCTTGTGACTATGTCAGCAAAGAAATCGGTAGAGGGGCTAAAACGAGGGAGAGAATTCCCTCTGTTTTATGCAGAAATGTAGGACAGGAGGCTGAACCTTTCTTTTCCTTGTTACATTTGTGGCTTACAGACTAGTCATCGTACATGGTATAGGTGGGGGCACTGACCTCCTATGCAAATGATCTTATTTGCAAATAAGGCACATTTTGTCCAAGAACTATGCTTTGGAGAAGACGGGATCTGGGTTCATTGTCCCACCATTGCAGTTATGTGCCTCTGCTGTGGCACTTGAAAGCGACACATGACCCTGTCAGTATAAGCTTTCCAAGGTTATCTCTTGCAGCCACACAGTAGTCGGTGTCATTTCCTTTATCTTTTCATGAAATGACTTGCTCCCTCTCAGGGTAAAGTGAATCTCTGCCCATGTTTCTCGGTTGGGTTGCAGTAATCTGTGCTTTCTAGGAAAAGGTTACTTCTTAGAGCTATTGAAAAGACTCAAGGTTCATACACTGGCCCTCTGAGCATATCTGAATCCAAAGAAACAGATACCAGTTCCTCTGTTGCAAAGGTTTGCAAGCCTTGAAAGCTCTGAAAACAGAAAACTAAGTACCTGGGAGCTAAAGGCAAAGAAACCAGTGGACGCATAACCAAGAAGGACCTTAGCCAGCAGAAGTCCCTAATGACAGACCACCAGGGTAGGCAAGAGCATGTACTTTAAATCAGATTTCTTCAATTGGAACTACATGCTGTGCCTGTGATTTTAGATGAGCTCCTTAACCATGTTAAGCTTCGGTGAAATCAACTGTAAAATGGGATTAATAATAATACTTCGTTCTTCAAATCGTTGGTAGGATTAAATGAGATAATGCATGTAAAGTGCTTAGCATCATTCTGAATTCCTTTAGCTATTATACTTTTTATGTTATATTTGATTTCATATCTTTGGAGTTGGAAGAAAGCCTGGTATATGATGTGTACTCAGTGACTAATTTTTAACCACACACAATTGAGATATTCCTTCCTTCCTTCCTTCTTTCTTTGATTCAAGTATTTGTTCATTCAATGATGCTATGATGAATTTATTCTATGTGTTCATTCTATGTATTCACTCATGCAGTAGGTATTTGTGAGATGCCTACTATGTGTGAGGCAGAGTTCTGGATCAGCAAATTATAGATCTTGGGACAAATTCAGGTCTCCCTTGTTTTTATAAATAAAATTTTATTGAAACACAGCGGTACCCATTCACTTGCATAAAGTCTGTGGCTTCTTTGTGCTACAGCAGTGGAGTAGAGTGGCTGTGACAGACCGTATGGCCCACAGAGTCTGTTTATTATCTGGCCTCTTATCGGAAAAGTTTTCCAGTTCTTGTGTTAGATACTGAGAATGAAGTAGGGAACACAGGAAGGTGATATTCATGCTCTCATCATATTTAAGATGAGACAGCTATAAATAAATACACACTTAGGTGCACTCATACACACATACACACAAAATATCCATGGTGATAAGTACAATGAAAAAAATGAGGGAAGTATAAGAAAATAGGAGTCAGGATAGGAGTCAGGAATGGGGGGGGATGAAAGAATTTTTTTTTTTTTTAAAGAGAAAGAAATTTCCCATTTAAATGTCTCTACTCTCAGATTAGAAGTTCAAAATTTCTCTTAAGTCATTTATTCACAAAGTAATTTTTCAATAGCAAAACAAACAAACACTCATTGCTTCAGAAAGTCTCAATGAACACATTCAAAAACCACCCCAGGTTGCAAATCAGATGTAGCCTTACTATAAAAAGCTGGTTTGGAGAGACCTCATATACAGTATTCTGAATCCGATCAACCGACACTTGGCATTTGCTGACTGGCTTATATTTTTGCCCATGAGTGATTTCCCCACATGGAGAGTAGTGGAAACATCCCTGTTTACAATGAGAGGGGAATTGTATGTGTGGCCTTCTTTCAGCCTGATTATCTGTGGACAAAAAGAAATTAAAAAGTAGCCATTCTACAAACAAACAAAAAAGGAGTCCTTGGAGCCTCCAGAGCTGATGATAGACGAATAAGAAGTAGGTCAGAGATCTGTGGAAGGTTTTCTACCCTGGGTCTTATTTTCAGTAGGTTTTTCACTGTGGCCACCTTTTGTCTGCAGGTTGCTTGCTGCAGCTGCTGCTAGGCAAGCAAGTTGCATTATTAACAAGATTGTAGCAGGAAGCTGGGCGCTTCCACAAAATTCTAGTGCAAAGGTCAGCAAACCTTTTCTGTAAAGAGCTAGATCGTAAATATTTTAGATTTTATGGGTCTTAGGTCTCTGCTGGAACTACTCAGCTCTTCTCTTGTAGCTCCAAAGCAGCCTTAGACAATGCATAAATGAATGAGCATGGCTGCGTTCCAATAAAACTTTATTTACAAAAATAGAGAGGCTTTGGTCTGCGAGTCACAGTTTTTCAGCCGCTGTTCCAATGCACTTTTCCCTTTGCAGGTGTGCTCACGAGGTGTGCTGGGAGCATATGCAGGGCACATATCATTTGTCACTTCCTTTCTGACCTCCTGACTCGGGCCAGCCACGTGCACTTGTATAAAACCCCCACAGATAGTCAGTGTATGCCAGGTTATAGTGCAGTTCCAAACAACCCCCAGAATCTCAGTGACAATAAAACAAAGGTTTGTTTCTTGTTAATGCAACATCTACTACGGGGGAGGGTGACTCTCCAGGGCAGCTGTCCCCCAGGCAGTGTGACCTAGTGATTCAGTCTCACAGAGGCACCATCAACCTGCGGCTTCGCTTCTGGGAACACACAGCCTCCTCAGTTGATGTGACTGAGAAAGACCAAGATTGGAAAGTCTTGTAACAGCATTGAAATGACTGGGTCACTAACAGTTTGGCCATAGCTTTGTCACGTGGTCCTAACCAGCTGCAAGGAGGTGGCAGACGTCATCTTCCCATGCATCTCGAAGGAGAGGGAAATGGGCTAAAGACAAGCATGAGCAATTGTGGTAGTTGTAGTTTGTTTGATCAATTGATTTGATCGAGTGATTGATTGGTAATCATTACTAAGCAATCTGATCTGTCCACCAGTGAAGAATCTGTCTGTGTGGTATTTATGGGGATATATTTTGCGAATCATCAGAACCGGGCCAGTTATCTATCGTGGGTCATCCAAAAGGAAAACACTTTCTAGACTTAGGGTCGGACACATGTTACTGTACTGTATTCTTGTATCTGATATTAAAAGCTATCATTGATGTTGGTAATCCCAAGCCTGACCTTAGAATGTGCCTCTGTCCTCTAAAAGTCAAGCACATTCACACTGACCAAATGTCTCCTGATGTTTGGTTTCACCTGTGATTCTATAAGTTACACCTCATGAATGCTCATCTTCACTTCCTATACTGATCCAGTTTGGTTGACTTTACTAATTTGCTTAACAAGACCATAAATAATAATCCAGTCTCCTTTGTTTATGGTTAACAATACTGGCCCATTATAATTTTCTATGGCAGCACATATGGTGGGTAATAAATTAACAAATAAAGCTGCCACATGGAAGATAGGTCTGTTTTTATTTTTATGGCTGTTTCTTTAATCTGATACATAATTAATGTGCAAGGATCAACATTTTGGGGGTCAGATCCTAGTTTATTTGTTGCATTTTGAGGTGTTAATTTTCTTGATGCATTTATGAAAAGGAGAATGGGCTATAAACCTATACAGCTCCTTATCTACGTGAAAAGATGCTTAAGCAGGATTTTATTTTTTTCTGAAAAAGAAGACATTTAAATTACTTTGCTTTCAGAGTTCATTTCTATTGAAAATGTAAAGAATGTAAAGCGATTCCATGTTCAGCCTTTCTCAAAGCAACCTTCCCTTACTTAGGAGAACACAGTTCGAAAAATCTTCTCCTTGGAGAGTAATTTTCCCCGCTTTCCGTCTCTCTCGATGATGTGCTCAGTCTCCACAATTTGTCTGGCTCCCTCTTGAACTGATTTATGATTCACCAAAATCTGCAGAAGAATTTGCCAAGCTGCAGCTCAATTAATTATGTTTGCTTTTGGGCCTGTCTGTTAGGTGCTGGCATTTCTATTGTGTCAGACATTTTAAATTTAATATGTACACAGGTTTTGCTTTTAAGTAACCAGCTGACCACACAGAGGTGATTCCAACAATAACAACGAAATTCATCAGAAGTGTATTGTCCTTCAATTGTGTACAGAATCTTTGAAAACATTTACAGTTTCCCTAGAAACTTTGCATGGGGCCCGTTTTGCTCAGAGAAAAAGTTGTGTTTTGTCCATAAAAGCCCCAATCTTCAGAATGAAAATTGCTCTGCCTTGCAACATTATTATTATAAAATACTGACAATAGTATGCAAACAACATAGCAGTTGTTTACATAGCACTTGCCATATGCCAGACAACCTTTTAATGTACTTTCCATGTATTAACTCTATAAATTATTACATAATTCTATAAGGAGGGAGGGTACTGTTATTAGTCCCATTTTCCCAGATAAGAAACAGGCTCAGAGAGGTTAAGTAAGTTACCAATGCCACACACAGTGAGAAAGAGGCAGAGTTTCTGGAAGCCTGTCTCCTCGTGATGGTGTTTTCTTCTCATGAGATGCAGGGCAGGGCAAGTACCTACATTCTAAAGTCACGTTTTCAGAAAGCCTAGACACAAACATGTTTATGCACCAGTATTGATTAATCTGGTAGGGCCCTTTGATTTTATTGGATAGTACTTTAGAGGCTGATGCATGAGATGCCACTGAGTATAGTGACACTGTTTTCTTCCCTTTCCTATAAAAGGTGAGATGGTCCCCTGTGGTGTTAAAAAGAATTGCAAGAGGTTTGTTTGGGGAAAATTATCATTTCTACACTCCCCTGCTCCATGTCTACTGTGAGTTATACAATAGAAAAAGAAAAAAGAAAAAAGAAACACCAGAACACTTGCTTCAAGGTGAAAATATTTAGGCAAAATATTACAATGGGGAAAGTTTATTTTAAGCATCATAGTTAAAAAGGAGCATGTGTCAGGATTAGGATTTTGTGCTTAAAGTTCATTGCAATGCCATAAAGCATCCGTTGGCCAACTTTGTCTGCAAAGAACACGATAGTAAATATTTTAGGCTCGTGGACCATATGGTCTCTGTCACAACTACTCAACTTTGCAGTTATAGAGCAAAAGTAGTCATAAGAAATGAGTAAGCAAAGGAGTGTGGTTGCATTATAAGAAATCTTTTTTTTTTTTTCAATAATAGACAGCGAGATAGATTTGGTCATCAGGCCACAGTTTGCTGATGCCCTGATGTAAAGGAATTGCCAGGGATTTGGGGGTAAAGTTTCTTTCCTGGTCTGCCATCTGGCAGTTGGATGGCTGTGGAAAAGTCACTGAACTTCTCAGAGCCACAATCTCCCTAGCAACTGAGTGGAGAAATGGCTACCTACCTATTTATTAGTGAGACAGAGGCAGAGTCAAATGAGTCCCAGAATTAAAAGAAGTACCCTGAGTGGAGAAATGGCTACCTACCTATTTATTAGCATACTCAGGAGAGTCGAATGAGTCCCAGAATTAAAAGAAGTACCAGATTCAATGAAAGAAATTCTGTTTTGTCATTCTCGGCCATTTCCAAACTTCTTTTTCTCCTAAGCCTACCTTCTGCTCATTGGTAAATGAGTGATTACGGTATGGTTGCCTGAGAATTTAAAAGGGCTTGTACAAGGGGATCATTCCAGCATTAGCAAAGCACCACCAGAGGACATCTTT
>NW_006436812.1:1492365-1503848 GCF_000325575.1 Pteropus alecto | reverse complement strand
GGAAAGAAAGATCTCAGCCATCCAGATATGGGGAGGGAAAAGGTTAATTCCACTGGAACAGAGATAAGGAAGCAGAGATTCCTATGAAGTCCACCTCCAGCCCAGCATCCATGTCACACACCACTAAGTGGCCATAGCCTTCTTCAGTGACGAACTGGATAAGGTTCCAGAACGGCGTACCTGGCAATTCTTGAGTCACCACCAGTGGTTTGTAGTTGTCTCATCAGATGAACCTTATCAGGTATCTTTGACCTCAATAACTTGCTTTGAAGGTCAGAGAGTTTGAAACTTTCTTCAATTTGTACACTATGTGAAGTTGTTGAAGGGTTGCCATTTTATCTCTGCTTTGTAAACAGAGACTTGAGTGTGGATTCTGAGGCCACAAATAAAAAAATTAAAAAGGCAACTTTCTTCCTCCCTCAAGCCTTATTTCTTCACGAAATGATCTCACATTGCGATGAGCTCCCTTATTTTCTTGGTTCCAAAAAGTCTGAGAAGAAGCTGAATGCCCACTCTCTCTCTTTGTTCTGCATGTTGTGGCTCTTTTCCCAAATATTCTACGGTGAGCTGCTGCTCTAGAAATCTGGGGAAGAGAGTGTTAATTCTTCTTGGTGAAAAGAAAAGAAACTCACATTAAATTCACTTAAGTGAAAGGAGAATTTAGTTTGACAATATTCCATAAATGCCAATAGGGTACCAAGAGGAGGGAAAGAAAGCAGGACACACAATAGAATGAAATAAAGACCAGCACCACGGACAGCAACCCATCTATTTGCTATGTCATCGCCAATCCATTATACTCACCCTTGTCCCTAGTTTGCACATTACACATAGTCCTTCTGGAATGTTCTCCCCAGGTCCTCACATCGCTGGTCCTTTTATGTTAAATGTGTTTTAGCTCACATGGTAAGTTTTCTGAAGGTCTTCCCTGGCTTTTCTTTTCACATGCCATGATCATAAATTATCTTATTATTTCCTCATTTACCATGTACCTGCCCCACTAGAACCTAAGCTTCTTAGAGTAAGGCCTTATTTAGAACAATACTTTATGCATAATAGGCACATAGAAATGGTTTTTGAATATATAGAAGTGTAAATAAGAGAATGGTACCCTTAATCCCAAATTCTCTAGGAGAGAGAATTACATGGCCCAGCTGGGGTTCGTATTCAACCTTGCTCCTACTAATTGAGTCACAATGCGTTGACCCACATAGGAAAACCACTTGTTATGCGTGCCTGTGTCTGAGGGGAGATTTGCTTGATTTGGGAAGCCATCAGGGACCAGGAAGATAGATCCCCAAATAACTACAAGTACACTGTATTTGTGAGTCTATAGAGGATGGTGACAGACAATAAGGGGTCGATCTTCTTATATTTGGCAGAAGAAACAGGGTTCAGTTTTCTGCTTAAAGTTTTATACCAGCAGTTGAGGCCCACTGGACACCATGGAATATCCCAAACCCAAAGACTTTCATTTATTTCTTGCTGTGCCATCATTAAACTTTCATAGGTCTGTCCAGTCTTTAGCTACTACAGATGCTTTGTCCTTTTCCTCCTTCATCAATACTTCTGAATCAAGTGTGTGTGTGTGTGTGTGTGTGTGTGTGTGTGTGTGTGTGTGTGTGTATTTTATTTCCAGGTCCCCAGAAGTCTGTGTTAATCACTTTGTAGGGTCCTGAAGCATGAAGATGTGCTCAGGATAAAGGGCCAAATAACAATATCCAGGCAGGAAATGTGGAATAGCTGGCTCATGCTGAAAGCAATCTAGGGCGTAGCATTGCTGTTAGAATACAAGTGGCAGAGTTTGTGGAGGACTCATCATCTTCTTCATCTCCTTTCAATGTTGTTCCGCAAGGAGGTATTTATTACCTGTTGTCAGGTTCAGTTTTAGGTGTGAAAACTATCAGGTCTCTTCCCACATTCTAATGTGGGAAAGGATAAAATTTCAGACTGCAATGGTGCCATTAAGAAAATGAAACAGGATGACATGAACTGGAATGGCTAGGGGTGGTGCAGATGACTAGGGGTGGCAGGAAGCCTCGGGAGGATGAGGAAGGCAGGATCTGTGAGGCGAGCCTGACCGTGGGAATGCATATGCGTGGTCATTGGCAGGGAAGGGCATCATGTGTTTGTAGAGCAGGAAAAGGGCATCACATGGCTGGAACGTGCTCCAAGAACAAGCGGGAGAGAAGAGGGTGGAGGAGAAGTGGATGAAGGAACACTTCTTTGCTCTTCGTAAAGAGCTGGAATTCTAGTCCTAGAGCAATGGGAAGCCACTGGAGTGCCGTGAGAGAGGGCTGACATCACTGAAATTACAATTTATCGGAATTTCGTGAAGCACAGACTGGAAAGGAGAAGAGTAGAAGCAGATGGTAGGCTAAGGAATTTTGGTGGAAGTCAAGGGGAGAAATGATGGCGATTATAAGATGTCCGCTGACTCACCATATGACATGGGGAATCTGCTCATCTGCAACGTGTGTGAGTTTTTACCTTTCTCTTCAACCCCACAACTGCGACCTCATGGTCAAAAGTTAACTAAGTGATTTAATTGTGGCACCTCTAGTGTGCCTTTATGGCAAACCTTGCTGGGTTAGCAAATAATACGGTAACACAGAATCCTAGAGGGGGCAAAATAGACTGGTGTTGATCACATGGGTATACTTAAAGAAATATGAAGCCCCATTATGTTTGTGAAGCTATTTTTTAAAAGAATCTGAGCAATGAAGAGCTATAGGTAGAGGTGAACTTTTAGAGTCAGGACAACCTTAATTCTAAATTTCTGTGCAACGGCATATCAACTCAACCTTAAACAAGATCCTTAACCTTTAAGTGTGTGTGTGTATGTGTGTGTGTGTGTGTGTGTGTGTGTGTGTGTGTGTAAGGGGAGACTAATTAACACCAGTAATAATGCTTACTCATAATTGTTAGTTAATAATAAGTAAAAGAATGCTTACTTTGTGCCAAATGTGTGCTCGAAAGTCTATAGGTATTATCTTTTTGAAGCATTGCAATGATCAGGTGACATGCATGTTAATTCCCCCACACTATGATTAGAAAATGGAACCATAGATTAAGTAACACGTTAAAAATTGTACAATAAATACATAGAGGAGTGTCTGAGAGTTTATCTCATTTAATCCATCAAACAATGGAACATTGCAGGATAGTGTATGGGAACACTTGGCATCACTTTAGCCAGAGGGAGTGCTTGGTAAGTTTCATGCTGTATATCTATCTGTAGATTTCAAATATTTATGACCCCAGAATTAATCCTAAGGAAAGTAAATTGAAGGAGATGTTTGCGTGTAATTTTTTCCCCTAATGATTCCACTGTACCCTTGAGCATTCCACATTTGTGTTTAATCACAGAATCTCAGCCATGATGTTTCTGACAGGTAATTTCCTTAATGCATTTGACAGAGATGGATTGCATGGAAGTCCATTGGATTCTGTGCTTTTGTCTGCAAGTGATAAGACTAGATTAGAGCTATCTGAGTCTAGTGCCTCCTACGATATTGCATCCTAATAATTCCCATGATAATATGGATCATCTCTGTGGATACACACTTTCTTGGCCAGATGGGACACACCAGTTAGCAAGACACCCTGCCACTTTTATTACACCTTGAGAAACATCTAGGCTGATATTTGTGTGTCGGAATCATAAATCAATTTAGTCCTCGGAGATAGGCTTAGCTGTGCAGTTTATCTTCAAATACACTTGTTTTTTTTTTTTTTTCCTTTTCCCTGCTATGATTGAAAGTGTTGAATGATGAACACAAATGTCAAGATATTGGATTCCCTTTTAGATTGTAAGGCCTTTACACTGGCATGTGACGATCCAAGCATCAGTGAGACTCACGGATACTTGGTGAGCAGCAGTGATTTGTGTTCTATGGCATTTCATCCCTAGGTAACAACAAGCCCAATCCATTCTCAAGCAAAGACACAGATGCCTCTCCATGCAAACTTACTTCCTGGCCCTTCCTTTCTCTACCTCCTCAGAAGTATAGAGCCTTTAGCCTCTATGGTTCCTTGGTGTGATTTAGGATAGATCAAGGTGGCGAGATAGTCAGGTTTAGGGGTGTCTGTTATTTCACAGAGTATCCTTTAGGCTATTTGTGTCATCAGGCATATTCCTACGTAGCATCATAATAGACCAAAAATAGAGATTTCATTGTTGCAAATCAATCGGCAATCTCTGACACTTGAACCACCAGGACCCTACTGTGTCCTTACAGCCTCACTGAAAAAAATGTCTCGTTCTTTTTAAAAATTCTTTTTACTCTGAAAAACTGTCATGCATATAGAAAAAGAGAAATAGTAATACAAACGAACACCATATACTCATCATTGGGGTTTAATAATTGCACAGATATGCACAACCACTCTAAATAAAGTTGCCAGACATCATAAAACTTACCTGTAAATACATAAGGGTGTATGTGAAAAAAGAAATATGATATCATTATTATAAAACTGATATAAAACTATGATATCATTATTACAACTAACAGCATTAATTTAAATCCATCCATCCTATCATCAAATAGTCTATATTCAAATTTACTCAATAGGCCCAATAATATCTCTTATAACTTATTTTTTAAAAATTAGCACTCTAGTCACTTTGAACTACCGAAATTATAGGTAAGGAGAGGAAGGAAGGTGGCATAAGGTAGAATATAAATATCTAAAGTATTTCTTTTTCTTTATGGTGCATTTGCCCTTCCTTTGTCCCTCTGAGGGATTATCAATCACTTAAAAAAACCACATGAAGTCTTTAAAAGGAGTAAACATATAATTTGGCACTATGGGAAGGCCCTTTTAAAATTATGGAAACAAATATAGTTCCCTATAAAATAATATTCATCAGCATTTTTCCTAATGGTGAAAAATTGGAAGCAACCTAAATTTCTGACGCAGAGAATGAGCTATTTTATGGTGGCCATATTGGAAAATGCTCACGATAGATTGTCAAGTAAGTGAGCAAAGCAAATTTCACGACTGTACGGTTAGAATAGAGAGCCTTTTAAGAACGAGCTCACACATAGACAAAAATGTTTAAAAAATATTTTTTCAGTGACGTAACTATAGTTCTCGCTAGATAGTGGGATTATAGGTCATTCTATTTCATTTTACTTTTTCAAAAATCTTTACACTTTTTAAAAAATTTTTTGCGTACAATGTGGAATATTTTGGTGATCGAGTTAAAGAATTCTGATGAATCAGCCAATTCGGCAAGAGCTATATTGTCTAGCCAGAAAGGAAACTGGAAGGATAAATGAGAAGGAATGAAACAACCTCATGGCCACGTATTCAGCACAGATTCCTTGAAACAGACTATGGCAGTAGAGCTGCAGAAGGTAATGGAAGTGCTTTATGCTAAAGGGAAGAAGCCTTCGCACACTTTTCAGTATTTCCTTTGGCTTTGTAAGTCTTGCATTAAAATGTTCTGATATCGTCGGGAGTAGTGTGTTATTAAAAACCCTAACGTTAGAATTTGCATTACAGTTAGCTTCGAAATACCATTTGGAGGAGCCTTTTAACTGCACGTTACAGACGTCCGAGATGGACCCTAACTGAAGTTATGTGGGAAGGAAATGTTCTGCCTGATGGCTGCTTTGTACCCTAAGCAAATAAGAGCAGAGCACACCACACCTCGTCCAGTGAGCATTGGTTCATCATACCACTTTCAGTATTGCTATCCTGAGTTGGTTATGTTCTCATTTGTGTATTGTTCTGATGCAGATTTGTCTCATGATTATAGAAAATATGACCATGAGAGATGGTGCAAGGCACTCCATAAAAGGACACAGGATGCCACTGAGTTGACTATTAAAAATGCAAGTTTCAGAGTTTGATGCACCTTCAAAGAAATGGTCCAGGAAACAGAAGGTAGAGACCAGCAGGCAGTTAGGGACTGGAGGAAGTTCTCTGACACTGTGAAAGCCATAACTGCAGCCTGGGAAGCAGGATAAACCATCCAATTGAAGAGTTGGCTGGAGGCATGACAAGACTTCAGGGCATTTGAAGGGAAGGTTGAGTGAGTTTTAGTGGATGAAGCCCTAGGAGGATAACATCTCCATGGGGGCCCTGCTATAAACACACTGATTCTATTAATTTTCTGAATTCTGAAAATGGATTGTCCACATTTCAAAACATCTCCTCCAATACACACACACACACGTGCGCACGCACACACATACACACACACGCACACAAAAGCGGAAGACATAGCCACTCTGTGAGGCATAATTATCTATATCCTTTTCTCTCTTATTATATTAACATATCAACTAACCTCCCACTAGAAGAATGGCAAAGTAGATTGTGAATTACCAAGGAGGCGTTGGACAGTAGTCTGGACCTAAAATTCCCAGATACCTGCAGGCAATCTCCTGCGTAACTTCCCCAATGCCTCTGGTGGATAAAGTTTTATTTCTTTCCTCCAGCTTTAGGAAGAATCTGTTCTAGCCAGTCTATATCCTGATCACTTGTGCATCTGAGATAGACCCAGCTCACATAGAGAAGAAAAAAAAAATCATTATCTTAAGTGAAATGGAAGACCATTGAGTATGACATCAACTAGTGACCAAAAGCAGAGTAATGACAAAAAATCCCAGGGCTTCTAAGAAGGCCACCAAGGAAGAGAAAAACATCGATAAAGTAGTGTGCTCAGCACAATTAAATTGCCAAAGTCAACTGCCCTGATTTTTTGTTAACCTTTGTAATCAATGATGCTTCCTACTCTTCAATAAATTCCCAACAGAGATTTTGACCTTGCAGCCAGGCACTGGTTTTTTGTTTGTTTGGTTTGTTTTGTTTTGTTTTGTTTGTTTGTTTGTTTTTCCCTGATGGAAACTGTTCTCTAGGTGATGAACTGAAGGGGAGACAGGAAGTGACCTCCCTTAGGAGGGAAAATCGACCATGACAGTGGCATAGCTGCCAGGAAGCACCCCCACCAACCCACAGAACGAGACTGTGTTCTGGCGGCCACTGTGGCTCTACTCATGTGTAAAGCAAGTCGTTTATGAGGCATATGTCTCATTCTCACTGTATCCCTCCTTTGTTTTAAGAGTTGACACGGACTTGTCTACACACACTCATACACATGCTACACAAGGTTCCCTTATGCTTCAGAGGAGGTTAACTGCTCAGAGAATCATAGAGGAAGCTTTTTGAAAAATGGAAAAGAAAAAAGAATTCCCAGACTTCTCTCCAATCTTCTCAAGTAGAACCTGGAGGAAGGAACCAGAAATGTAAATAACACTCCCCTTCTCCCACCCACATAGGGTCCCGATGATCGGTCCAGCTCGGGGAATTGTGGGGTATGAATGCGATATGATTAAAACACTATTGAAACCATGATTCATAACCCAGAGGGAAATTCATCGTAATTCTTTACCATCATGCTTACTGTGTATAGTCCATGTTCTCTTCCTAAAGAAACCACCCTCACCAAGTCCAATTTTTTAAAATGGACCTTTGTCATAAGAATGGATTTCCTCAGTCTTTCATATTTGATTGGAGAAATAATTCCAGTCATGGTATATCAGAAAGCTGCTTTTTTCCCCTCTTTCTAATAAGAACTATAATCCATTGCTGACAAAAAAAAAAAATCTGTACAGCTTGTCCTAGGTGCTTTAGAATAGGCTGTGACAAATGGCGTCTTGCATTGTATGATCGTCCTCATGGCTTGTAATACATTGTTTAATGAATTGATCACAGTGGAATGTAAAGATGAAGTAGCATTTATTCTGTATGTTATATTGCGTATAATTTTTAGAGTTGACATTTATAACCATGGAGGATGTTATTTTACATATCATCTTCAAACCATATCAGCCTTAAACACATTTAAATTTAATAAGCAAGTAGATTAGATTTGCTTTTAAGCTAGGCGTATCATCACAGTGCATGTTTCCGGCAGGAGGGCACTCTTATGATTAAATACTGTCTTTAGTTGTCTTAAAGAAACACAAATTATAAAGAAAGGCAGTTAGAGAAGAAGTCGAAATAATTAAGGATGAAGCCCAAAGAATATCCTTTGATGGACCAGTTTTAAGTCCAGCCCTTCTAACCATTGAGGCAGAGGAGTTCATCTGGTTTTATTAACCGTCATCAGGCAACTTTTGAGGCTGAATGTGAGCTTGGGAATGAAATGCAAATTCTATAATAGGAACATCATTGTGATAATAATTTATTAAATTTCCCGAGCCATCTCTCTCTGAGGAAGGCAGCACGACGGCCCTGGTGATTAATTTTCAACATCATTTAATGTTTTATTAGAGGGAAACAATTTTTAATCTATCGATGCCCTTTCTGTACAATTCCATGAGCTACTTTCAAGACCAGCAGGAAAAGGAGAAGATGGAGGAGGAGGATGAGAAGGAACACGGACCAGCAGTTCTGTTTCTGTTTCTGACGTCAAATATCCCAGACTCTCCTGTGCTTTCATGGCACGCTAGTATTTTAGCCTCATGGTAGGTCGTTGGCCTTTTGCGAAAAGAGAGAGTTCGCTTGTCAATATGAAGTTAGGAGAGAAGGTTAATGTGAGAGGGTTAGGGGTGAGGAAGTTGCTGCATGGGGCGCATCTCAGAATCCTGGTAGTGCTTTCTTGGACAGGGGCTGCAGACTCAAATGCCTGTCGAGGCCAGGAACATCTCCTAAATGGAGGTTATGATACCAGGCAGGTGGAAGAGTCTTTGGTGGCACTATTCCAAAGTTCAACCAAATGTCGATGTGCTAGACTGTCACCTGTGACTAAAGAGTAATAATAACAGCACAATGCAAAGCGAGACCCTGGATAGGATCCTGGCACAGAAAAGGGAGATATGGGGGAGGGGGTGCGGGGGGAAGCACGAAATCCCAGTGCGATCTGCATTTGAGTTAGCACTATCATACCAGTGTTAATCTCCTAGTGTAGATAATTGTGCTGTGGTTTAGTGAGGTGTGAGACACTGGGTGAGAGATACAGAGCAATTCCCTGTATTATTTTGGCAGTCTTTCTGTAGACCTAACATTATTTCAAAATAAAAATTTCATGAGCAATAAGAGCAAAGTGTGGGGCATACAAAATATGCTAACAGGAGAGATCAGGTTCAAGGGTTATCTGTGAGAGACATCTATATGTTAGGACAGTCTCACGCACCCCCTGAGAACAACATGAAAGCGCTGTCTCTTCTGTTCTACTTTGTGTGGATGGATTTCTCATACTCTGACAGTGTAGTAAGCAAAAGAATGTGCTCCCTCCCCACCCCGCCCCAAACATATCAACACCCTCATCCCTGGAACTCATGAATATGTTAGATGGCAAAGGAGAAGGAGGATTGCAAATAGAATTAATGTTGCTGATCAGCTGGCCTTGAGATGGGGAGATTATCCTGGATTATCCGGATGGACCCAACCTGATTACAAGAGTCTTTGTAAGTGGAAGAGAAAGGCAAAGGGATAGAGTCCGAGTGATGCTTCTTGAGGAAAACTCAATGGGCCATTGCCGTCTTTTAAATAGAAAGGAGACCTGTGCCAAGAAATGCGGGCAGCCCCTAGAATCCAGAAGAGGAATAATCGCAGACTCACCCCTAGAGGCTCCAGAAAAGCACACAGCCCCACCGACACCTTAATTTTTAGCTCATGAAGACCCACATCAGATTTCTGGACTACAGAAGTATAAGACAATAAGCTTGTGTTGTTTTAAGCCATTCCCTTTCTGGTCATTTGTTACAACAGCAACAGGGAAGAAGTACAGGCAGGAAATCAATATAGCAGCAAATGCGAATACGGTCATTGTATGTTATGAGCATTTTATATGCATCCCCTTTCTGAAGCCAATGAGATCGTTACTACTTTGCAAATGTCTTAGCAGTAATTATGATAGTATGTGGAGGTAAGTTAAAATTGGAAGAAACGTCATGAGAAGAAAAGAATGAGAAACTGAAATTTTCTTGGAGAGGTAACTAGAAAACGGCTATTCTGATAGCAGTTGAAAAGACAGTAGTATCTATCTTTAAAAAAAAAAAATTGGATAGAAAATGTCTTTCCCAAATTATAAATCCCATTCAATTATTCTGGACTTAAGTGACACACAAAGATTCAATTAAATAACATTAAATCGATCGTTTTGGGAAAAGAGTTCTTCCTTTTTCAATTCTCTTTCAATTTCCCTCTTTATGTCATTGAAAAAGTCTTCGTTTGGTACTAGGGTGTCTTCAACATCTCTCTAATACTTGGTGATTCTCGTTATTTAATAATAAAGTAGAGACCTTGGACTCAGTGTCTGCACGTAATGGTAGCAAGATTTAAATAACTTGTGATTGCATTGTATTTGTTTTATGGAGACCTTCTATTTGGAATAAGGGATATTATATATTTTTTTTTTATTTATAATGTTGATATAAAGTAGCCTTTTAAAAATAATGTGTTTCAGAGGAAGCAAAGTTTATCAGTGTAAAGACATATTTAGCAAGCGGATAGTTTCTCATTGTGGCACGTGGTAGCCATTTAGTGGCAATAGCAAAGAATGGCTTAAATTTGGGAACATCTGACTCTTTGAGGCTGAAGAGTTTGAAGTATTGGCTCTAATTACTAAAGAGATGCTGGTACCAAGCTACAAAGCCCGCAACCATGTTTAAATTTGTTTTGTTTTCTACCTCTTCACCAGAAATAAATACTTTCAGTGAATTTAGAAAGTGGAAATTTCAAAGACAAATTTATAACACTTATTTCAACATTAAAGTTTTATTGGGATCCCTTAAGTCCACTTGTCCTTAATTTGCTGTTCATTTTCTACTAATTCTAGCAACAAAATTTCTAAAATTCCCATTTCTGTGGTTTGTTAAAAAGCCCTGCTATCTGTTCACCTCGCTGTGTTTTATGCCTTAAATCGTTCCTGTCATTGGACTAGTCATATTAGGAGTAGAGATTATACTCTGCTACTGGTCCAGCTTTCCCAAAATAGCCTGATATTTGGGATATGAAAGAACATGTCTTAGCGAGCCTCATCCTTTCACATTACTTATCATCCCACGAGCTTGGAGGATACGGCTTCTTGTGAGAATTTTGGTTGTGCCGTCAACCCAAACCAATTCTACCAATGAACTGGTATGCGAACTTCTTATCCACCATGCAAATTATATGTCAGAGGAGATGAGCATTATTGTATGGGCAGGGGCAAGCATCTGACATCTGGCACGACATCTGGTATATGGTATAGCAGAACAAGGCAATGACTCAACAGCACAGTTTTGGAAGAATTAATGGATCCCTAAGATCCTCACAGTTTAAAGAAAAGTACCTGGCTTTTACCTCTTACAAATGGATGACTGTAGCTTAGCACATGCAACATGCTTTTCTTTCATTCTCTATCACGTTGCTATTTGTGTCAGGATCTAAGGACTTTCTCCTAGGCTCTGAACATCTAAAGATTGTGAGCATCATCTTTCTCAGACCCCCAGAAGGGAGTTCCTGAAGCTTCATCAGTT
>NW_006436812.1:1432234-1492332 GCF_000325575.1 Pteropus alecto | reverse complement strand
TGTCTTCCTCCTCCTCTTTCTTTTATTCATCTAAAGAAAGCAAAAGCACAGGCTTGGGCCAGCAATGCTGAAGTCTGAATCAGAATGGCAATAATGGTACTAGTTAGGATGGCTCCGTTGATTTAGCATGTGTGTGTGTTATAAATTGACCACTCCTGGCACCGGCCATGTTCTATTCACTCTTACCTGTCATCTTGAAGGTCTCTCAGTGACTCTTTTCCCCAACTCCCTTCACCCTCTTCTCCTCTCTTTCCAGCCCCATGTACCAGACTTGCTTCACAGTGCACAATCAAGAAGCATTTTTTGTTCGGCCCATCGACAACCTTGATAGTATAGGTATCCAAAAGTCCAAATGCGTTGCAAACATTTATTAAATATCTACGACGTCAAGGTAGTACTCTTTAAATGTGCGTGCTCACTTCACCCTGACAACTCTGAGAAGTATTTTTATCTCCAGTTTTAGAAAGAATCAAGGGTCCCTACTTTCAAAGAGCACATAGTTAGGAAGAGGAGACAGGCCCGTGTAACTATAAGTAATATTGAATGACATATGTGTACACCAGGGCAGAGATTATGCTGAAAAGGGTGTCTTGGAAGGTTGGAAGAGAGAGGTGATTTCTGGACAGAGTTTTGAGGATGTGTAGGTATTTTTCAGGCAGATGATTTATGGAAGGACGTTTTAGGCAAAGAGGACAGTATTTGCAAAGGGAAAGGGAAGTGGAATTCTAAGACAAAACGTACATGGCTAAATATAGTTAGAGTGGTGTGCAGAGGGGAGGTTGGGTTGTCTGAACTATGTAAAGCCAGTAGTCTCATCTTTATATGCAAGTCTTAGTAATTTTAAGGAGAGTTTAAAAGACTTCATTTCAAAGGTGTACACAATAGCCAATCTGAGTAGCCAGGCTATGTCTTCCTATATACTAGCATGCGAACACATTTTTTCCTATCTCCCCAAATTATTCCTTCTCCTTCCCTCTCACCTCCAAAATGCCCTTCACCCAGAATTCTCTGGCTTCTTGCACTGTTGAAGCTAAATACAGATGTGTTTCCTCTTAGCCTCCTACACAGCTATTCTCCTATGGGACAAAAAAAAAAGGAATAAGGAAAAATATGGCTCTGAGCATCTCATGCTTTGTATTGCTGTATTTGGAGCAGGGAGAGGTGAGCTTGCTGTTGATTTTAACTCCTGCTTTTGGGAATTCCAGAGCGTCTTTCTGTTTTTCGAGTGATCTTTTCTTGAGTTCTAAGTTTAAAAAGGCATCAATAGGAGAGAGCCTAAAATCCAGTGAACGAAAAGTACTATCAGACTGTGGAAAACAGTTTGGCAGTTCGTCAAAAAGTTAAACTATGACCCAGCAATTCCACTCCTGGGCATATACCCAAGAGAATTGAAAAAAGGTACTCGAACAAACACTCGTACATGAAGGTTCATACATTATTCACAATAGACAAAAGTTGGAAACAGCCCTATTGCCCTTCGGTGGAAGAACGAATAAACAAAATGTAGTGTATCTGTACAACAGAATATTATTCAGCCACTAAGTCATGAAGTACGGGTATGTGTTACAATGTGGATGGATGGAAGTTGCAAATATCATGCTCAGTGAAACAAGCCAGATATAGAAGGTCACCTATTGTATGATTGAATTTATATGAAATGTCCAGAATAGGGAAACCACAGAGACAGAAAGAATGGTGGTTTCTAGGGGAGGGGGAATAAGTAATGGCTGCCTGATAGATATAGCATTTTCTTTGGGAACGACGAAAAGGTTTTGAAACTAAATGGAGGTGGTGGTTACAAAAATGTGAATATACTAAATGTCACCAAACTGTACAGTTCACAATGGTTAATTTTGTGTTATGTGAATGTCACCTCCATTTAAAAAAAAAAAAAAGCACTATCTAAGGGAGAACTCGTGGTAAGTTTCAAGCCAACGAGTTTGCTGCATGGCACAGTTTGCACAGGATGAATCGTGCTTATGAGAAGCCCCCAGAAATCGATCCTGGGAGAAATGAGGTCCATCTGGAGAGTGGAAAAGGAGGAAAGGAGGCAGCTCCCAGCAACAAGACTCGATTTCAGTTCCGAGGTGCCGGTGAAGTATGACCACCAATGTCACATGACCATCCTCCTCCCCAGAGGAAGTTGCAGCCTGGGAAGGTGACAGCTCATAATGTCAGAAACTGACGATGAGAAAATTAGAAATGGATGGAGTTTTACTGCAATGCATTTTTAACTCCACTTCGGCATAGAGGGGACATTTTAAGGGGCTAAGAGCTTAAACCAGATAAGATTTCCTTCAGTCTGATAATAAATACGCCAAATTGCCCTTTTATGTTTAATAATTCAGGATCCACTGAGTGTTTAAAGGTTTTCTTGTTTTATCGTTTGAAAAATCGAATGGTAATCAGTTAAAAAGTAATAGATAAGAAATGTTTTCGAGATGGGCTCCAAATTGTGCACTTTAAAATGTCTTTGGAAGAGGATGTCTGCCTGTTCTAGGAAGCAGGTGCCTGGTAGTTTGGAAGTTTTGACATGGCCACCCTCTCGTTCCACCCCTTGTTGGAGGGTTGACACCTGCTTCCACACACATGGCATCGGCCAATGATCTGAACGGGGATGGGACAAAATTAGACAGAAAGAACACTGGAAAGGGCCACTTTTGCAATCACCCATTCTTGAAGGTGCTCAGAATGAAGACAGCAACATTCAAACTAGATCCCTGGGAAATTTTGGAGAAAAATCTGAAGGTTATATCGTAGCCATATTTTATCATCAGGGACATGAACATGTAATGTCAGTGGAAAGGGCTGGAATTATCCTGGCCTGGAAATTGGGTTCCCTGGGGAAGCTGTGGTAAACTCAGACAGCAGCGATTTTTAGAGAGAAAGACCAACTCACTCTCCTCGTAGATCGTAGCATGATCCTGCCGCTCCTCGCTTTCAAGCAGGTGGTTTTTCCCAGGGAGGGGGGACGGGTAAGTGGTTGCGGCTGATGGCGATGCTGAATCACCCCGTCTTAGAGTGGAAGCTGACTGTGGCGGACCGGGTCCACGTGTGTTCTCAAATATCACGTTGGAAAACAGACACCACCGCGGTGCTTCATTCTCATTCGGCAAATGTTGATCGCGCTTCTGTTTACGGTGTGCCTTGCCCATCAGACACCACAGCAAGTGCCCAGGTCGCTGCATTAACACCACACAAACAACATCGCTGCTGGCATGGAGCACATATTTTCTGGTAGAGGAAGAACATTCGAGAAGGAATTGCGACCGAAACGGCCAGCTGCCTACCAAACAGCCAATTAGTCTGTCCTCCTTGGTAATGGGTCCCTTAGTCATAGCCAAGAAGCCCAAATTAAAGGAAAATAATTCCATGTTCTCCATCTTCCCTGGAAGAGAATGATCACCAACAAGATGGCAGTGAAAATTACTAGGTGTGGCTTCTGGGAAAACCCTTTAATAGGGCCAGCCTTACTTGCAACGCATGCACCCCTGGGCCTGTTCTTCCCTTCCCTCTCCTGCTGCATGAAACTGTGCAGATGATGGAATCTGTGCCCTCAAGAGAGTGAAACAGAGAAGTGACTTATGAGGGACTGCAAAGCCCTGAACTTCTTTTATGGGAGAGAAACATAAACCTATATTTTGTTTAAGCCATAGTTACTTGAGAACTCTGTAAATAGCAACCAAACCCAGTTTTATGAGATCAAATATAAAATAATTTCAGAGAGCAGAACCCGCTCCAAAGGCAGGACGACAGAGAAACGTGAGAGAGGGACCGGGGTGGCAGTGAAGCCGCTCTGGGGTGGGAGGGGAGAGGTCTCTCTGAGGTACGAATGGCAAAATGTGACAGACACGTGCAGCCCCGAGGGAGAAGCATCCCAGGCTCAAGGCATACTGGATACTGAAGTGACCCACATGGCATAACTGAGAAACAAAAGAAAGTCATAAGGGTCAGACAGAGGTAGAAGATGTAGAGATGCCAATGCGTGAGGGCAGGGAGACAGGAACAATTCAGGTCCTTCTGTTGCTGTAGGCCATGCTAAGAAATGGGGGTGCAATTCCGAGTGAGGCAGGAGGTCCTTAGTTTGCTGTAGGCAGGAGAATGACGATCTGATCATTCTTTACAAAGGTCGCACCAGCTGCCACGGAGAGAATGGGCACGTCAAGTGTAGACTCATGAAGATCATTTCGGTGGTGCCTGTTGACCCCCAGGTGAGGGTTGATTTGGGGACTTAATGTCAGAGATAGCACTTGTGGAGCGTGGAGGAACTGGGGAAGCCAATTAAAACCTAAACGGCCTGCGTTAGGAGGACGAGAGTAGATGTAGCAGCCACGTTGCCTTCAGAAAGATCTCTCACAGAGTCTTCCTTCTAGAGCCACTTAACTGTGTGCAAAAACTCCACATGGGTTACTCGACCACAAAATGATACATACGCACAACCCGATTCAAAACATAGTCAAAGGACTCGAATAGACGTTCCTCCAAAGAAGATATACGAATGGCGCATAAGCACGTGACACGATGCGCAGCATCACTCATCATCAGGGGACATGCAAAGCAAAACTACAACGAGATACCACCTCATACCGTGAGGATGGCTACTATCGAAAAGCAGGAAATAGGAAGTGTTGGCCAGGATGGAACCCTGTGCACTGTTGGCGGGAATGTTAAATGTGAAAACAGTATAGCAGTACCTTAAAGATATTTAAAAATAGAATTATCATATGATTTAGCATTTCAGCCTGTGGGTGTATATTCAAAAGAATTGAAAGCAGGATCTCACAGAGATCTTTGCACACCTATATTCACAGCAGCATTCCTTACAATAGCTAAAAAGAGGAAACCCAAGTGTCCACGGACAGGAGAATGGATAGGCAAATGTAACGTATCGTGCCAGGGAGTACTAGTCAGCCTTCAAAAGGAAGGAAATTCTGACATATTCTGCAACGTGAATGACCCTTGAAGACTTTATGCGAAGTGGAATAAGCCAGTCACAACATGGCAAATACACAAAGTGACATATTTGTTCCATTATAGGAGGCCCCTGGTGTAGTCAGATTCACAAAGACAGAAAGTAGGACAGGGGTTGCCAGGGGAATGGGGAGTTATTGTTTAAAGGGGACAGACTCGGTTTCGTAAATGACCAAAGTTCTGGCGGTAGATGGCGGTGACAGTGACGAATGCATGTAATACCACTGAGCTGTACACTTAAAATTAGTTAAAATAGAAAATTTTATGTTTATGTGTATTTTACCACACACACACACACAAATCAGTATGGGTTGACCCCGGGGTTGCAGTGAGTTCCCAGCCAGCCCAGCTCCTGCTCACAGCTCAGAGGTGGGTCCCTTTATCTGTGAGTCCCCAGGCCACCGTCTTTTTGGTAAATGGCATCTCCGAGTTCCACGTTTCTCTCTGCAAATATCGAGTTATTAGTGACTCCTTCTCCAAAGACCCTCAAAATCCAGCAAACGCAGTCTTCTGCCTGGAAACGTGAGAATGGCTCCCATCCTCTGATTTAAATAGAAATCTAAGGATGTCCAGAGAGGTAATTCTCAGAAGGGGCCCATAGTCAGAACCAGTCAAGGAGGACACGCACACATTTACATATGATTTGCATCTGCTTTACATAGGGCTGCACAAGCTGTGCTGTGTTCTCAAACATCACTCACATTATATTTTAAGACTATTGCAATCTTTGACTAACATTTGGATCTGCAGCCTGGTTGCCTCGAACTTCTCCAAGTACAACTTTTACCCGTGCGAGGTGAAAGGTCCAATGCCGCTCTCAGGTGTCTGCAGACACCTGGCGGGATTCATTACTTTCTCAGAGTTAACCACTCATTTCAGTTCTCTGTTCCCGGTGATCTGCCACCTCCAGTTCCTTGCCCCTCTCTCGGGCCCTCTCCAAACACACAGCTTCATCCAAGGCCACTGCATATCGTAACTTTTTAACGTGGAGTTAGACATGATGGAGGGAATGCAATGCTGCAAACAAGTAGAATTCAGGATGAGCATCCTCGGTTCTTACAGCTCCTCAGCCTTCCTAGACATCGGGCATTGTTCGCTGGCAATTTTTCCCCTGACATCTTCACCTCTAGCCTTTCTTTCTCCCCTTCTCCCATCCACTCTCCTCTCCTTCCATTCCCTCCCCTCTTCTCTCCTCCTTTCTCCTTTATCCCGTCCCGTTCTCTCCTCCTCTCCATCTTTCTCACAGCCTAACTTTTTTCTTCTGTCGGTGGACGATGGGTGAGCCACTCATATTATTCAACGAACATGCATTTGGTACCAAGAAGCCAGTAGACACAACATACAAGTCCCTACCTTCCTGAAGTTTACAGCATTGTGCTGGCAGAGACACCTCCCAAAAATAAATAAGAAAATCAGGGAACAAATTGTCCCTACTATGTCGAGAGATAATGGTATACGGCTGAAGGATGGGAAGGCATCACCGTGTAAAGGTCAGGGTGAGGAAAGTTCTAACTGGTAGGACAGAAATGCCAAGCCTCATAGCCAGAGGATCTCAGTGTGCTCAAGAAAGACAAAGGAGGCCGATGGAGACAGGGGTGGAAGGGGCGGGGAGACATGCGAGGCAAAGAGAAACATGAACAGGGAGGAAGAAGCAGGCAGGCGGTGTTCCACGCAGCGCTTCCGATGCCCCGTTGAGTATGGATTTTACTGCTGGTCTCTTTCAATTAGGAGAGTAACATGATACCATGTATATTAAAAGCATATTACTCTGGCGGCTCAGTGGAAAGCCTCTTCCCTTCTCATATTTGCTGTTGGTCTGCTTCTCTTCATTTTCCTGTGTTCGCTCTCTCTCAGGGCTGCCCGCCAGAACGCCAAAATCCTTTTCTCTCTTTCTGATGAAGAATAATGCAACTTTATCTTGCACTCTCCTTTGTGTGTGAGTGTGTGTGTGTGTGTGTGTGTGTGTGTGTGTGTGTGTGAGAAAGAGAGAGAGGTTATGCCGCACCCCATGAGGCAGAGGAAGCAGCTATGTATAATATTTAATTTCCCTTATATTTGTCCCCACCCGATCCCTGATATTAAGACAGTGGCTGTGAGATGGAGAAAATAGTAAAAGATATGAGTGTTGGTCAGGTGAACATTTTGGAAAATGCCAACCGAGTGAAAACGTACGGCGAGAAATGCAGAACTTTCTATAGTATGTTTCTGCCCACCATGTGTATGTCTCTGCCATCTGTGTTTACAATGTATGACACAGTTCGAAAACTGGATTTTCATGCTGTTCTGGTCATTAATTGTGTCGCCATAAACCTGGCCATTCAATCGTCAGTCTTTGGTCGTGGGCAGAAGGAAGAAAAGCAGCCCTGTGAGTCTTTTAAAGGGGCAAAGATGGGTGCAGGGGCCATAATAATTATCTCTGGGAGGTGAGTTATCACCTCACCATGAAGGGGACCGTGCGTGGCAATTACTGAGGGAAAAACAAAACATTCCCCTTAGGCACCTGAAGCATGGCAGTCACTAGCGTTCACTGCTCAGCGGGAGGTGGCCTGGCTTTCTCACATGAGAGGACCAAAGGCATGGCAAGTCTATGGCAGATGCTGTCCTCTGAACGCAGGTGTGACTTGGCCACCCATGTGAGAATAGAACGTTTCGTTTTAGTTGAACCAACGTTAGGAACTCAATAAAATGTTTGGCAGATTTAGCTAAATGCTTACTTAGAGTCGAATTTATAAAAATGATCTCCTCTGCGTGGTCATATTTATTGTCAAGATAAGCCAGTAAGTATAGACTGATTATCATTCTGTGGAGATGTAGTAGGTAAAATAAGTCTAGTAGGGAATGATGTCTTAGTATCTGGGGTTCACAAGGATCTGGAATAGGTACGACTTTTGAGATTGTGTGCCATAAAATGTGCCTGACTTTGCATTGCCAAATAAACCTAACAGATCTCTTACAAATACATTGTAAGCATTTTTAGCAATTAGGATATTTGTTTCCAAGTATTTTTTTTTTTTCTCATAAGAAAGAAACACGTGAGCTCTCAAAAGTGAGTTGCCTACCATACCCTAACTCTCTGCCAATCATATGGGTTAAGGCAGATTTTATTGCCAGTCATATCGTCCTGGAGTCGAAGTGTTAAGAATGCCGTCTTATCCCTCAGCTAGATGAACTTTCAAAGGTGATTTTGGAGTCCTGTCAAGCACAGAGTGAGGATTTACGAAGTGACAAACACATGCCCACGATATTTACTATGAGATGTCCCATAACTGAATTCCCAGCTCCTGGTCAGAAAGAAATATACAACGGAAGAGTTTGAAAGCGGGGCATTTCAGCACAGACACGTTCTAGAACACAGGCAGTTCTTTTTATTTTTAGATCGGGATTTATAAACAGTCAAACGATACCCTTCTCTGAAAAAAAAAAAAAAATGGGGAGGCAGGAGAAATCCTGACTGGAAACGCTAGTTTATGTCTTCCTGTCATCATGGTCCTGCTCTCTCTCTCTCTCTCCGTTAGTCCCACTTGTGGTGCTCAGGGCTTTGTGGCCTTTCGCGGCCAATGGAGACCTTTGCAGCCCATCATAATCGTATTCCTCATCTCAGTGACTTTAGGGGCTTTCTCGAAATATCATACGCACGCATAGGTGTTTTTGTAGTCGCCAAATCGCCCCATCCATCTTAGAGGCATTTCTTACCTGATCGGCAAGAGGTTTACATTGTGTTTTCTTTTAGAGCGTCTTCATTACCTTTGTCTCTCACCTAGCTGCCCGTTTCCATGTATGTTGCACCCACAACCAGGCTTTACGGTGGCTCTAGTGGTCACGCTCTGGACCTTCTTTCTGCTGCCTTCAGGTTGATCCATCGCGCATGTTGCTGACCAGACAGAACATGCTTCTCGTTATTTCTCTACTGTCCCTTCCAAGAATCTTTATTCCTCCTTGCATTCGATTCACATGAATGGTAGAGAGAAAAACTCCGCAGCATAAAACAGCCAGAACAGAAACTTGGTTAAAACCGAATCAGACTCACCCCAGACGAGTCCCTCATAGTGTCTGGCACATAATAGTCGATCCGTTGAACATTGCTCGAATGATGAAATGGTCAAATTAATTGCTGATCTTGCTACAAAAAGTAATGAAATAGAAATAGAGCCACTCAGGTCTGGGGCCAGATGGTTCATCTGTGATATTGCCAGGAGGTACAAAACCCTCGCTGAAGAGTCTTATAGCAAAACAGTGCTCAGTGTTAAGAACTGTTACTGAGATCTAAAGAGTGATGGATGTGAAGAAAGTTTTGGATTTTTTTGTTTTTGTTTTTGTTTTGTTTTTTGTTTTTTGTTTTTTAACAGAACCCAACAATTGAGTAGCAACCTGGAGTTGCTTCCAGCCCATCCATAGCTAATTTGCCTGTTGGACTCAGTTTAGGTGGCTTGGTGCTAGAACCTACATTGATGGAGGGCAGTCAGCCACCATCTGTTGCCAGGCGCTATCTGCCACCAGAGAGCATCTTACCTTGATTCAAGGGACAAAGCCATAGAGAAGATAAACATACAGTAGGAGTTTAATTTCAAGGCGGTCACCCTCACCTCTCTCTCTGTCTTAGTCTTAGGGAAGCTCATCCGTTACCTCTATGTTGGCCTTTTGTAAGTGGAATTTATTTTGCCCATCGCCCACTGAACTTGGTGCCTTCCATCCTCTCTAGCAAGCCGGAACTTGAGGCATCGCCAACTCTGAAGCAGATAACCAAAAGAGATTTGAATGACTACAGGTAACCCAGGACGGCTACCTATCTCTGGAATTTGGCATTGAGGGGTATGGAATTGAGGCCAATTCTCTCATCCTCTGTTATGAGCTGAATTGTGTCGTCCCCTTCCAAATTTCACATGTTGTAGTCCTAACTCCCAGTACCTAAGCGTGTGACCATGTTCGGAGATAGAGTCTTTAAAGAGGTGATTAAGGTAAAATGAGGTCATGGTGGGGTGCTAATCCAATATGACTGGGGTCCTTATGAGAAGAGGGGAGTAAGACACAGACAGGCACAGAGGGAAAACCAAGTGGCGACACAGTGAGAAAGTGGCCGTCTGCAAGCCCAGGAGAGAATCCTTACCAGAAATCAGTTCTGCCAACACCTTGATCTCAGACTTCCAGCCTCCAGAACTGTGAGAAAATGCATTTCTGTTGTTTAGGCCACCTACTCTGTGACGCTTTGTGATGGCAGCCCCAGCAAAGTAAGGTACCAGCCTACCCTATCCGTGTTTCCATGGAATATGTGGAAGGCTAACCCCACAAAGTGAAAACACAACTGTTCTGCTTATCTCTCATACAGATATATGATAGATAGATAGATAGATAGATGATAGATAGATAGATAGATAGATGATAGATAGATAAACAGATAGATGATAGATAGATAGATAGATAGATAGATGGATGGATGGATGGATGGATAGATGATAGATAGATAGATAAATAGATGATAGATAGGTGATAGATAGATAGATAGATAGATAGACAGACAGACAGACAGACAGACAGACAGACAGATGCTAGGTAAACAGACAGATAGATAGAGATGCTTATTGCAAAGGCATTGCTTACATGATTGTGGGGCCTGGTGAGGTGAGTCTGAAGTCCACAGGGCAGGCCATCTAGAAAGAGCGGGCCAGGCATGCTCAGGCAGGAACTGATGCTTTAGTCTGCGGAGGAAATTTCTTCTTCCTCAAGGAAGCTTTAGTTCTGCTCTTAAGACTTTTCACAGGTTAGATCAAGCCCACTAAACTTTCCCAAGATAATCTCCTTTACTTAAAGACAACTGTTAATCCTATCAACGAAATACCTTCCAAGCCACACCAAAATTAGTGTCCCATCAAATAACTCAGTGCCTAACCAGGGTGACACAAAGTTGACCATGACGATGATCGATGATGATGACAACTGCTGTTCTTTATTGTACTCTTGGGTGGCGTCAGGCACGACACTGAGATGCTTACGTAGTGCTGTCATCCCTCCTTATCAGCAGGAGAATGTTCCAAGACCCCCAGTGGATGCCTGAAACCACGGGATGGAGCGGGAGGGCGTGAGGTTTCATCCTGCGAATCAGAACAACATGCGATTTAAAACTTACGAACTGTTCGTTTCTGGAATTTTCTATTTAATACTTTCCGATGAAAGGTGGGTGGAGGGTGAGTGAAACTGCAGAAGGCACAACTACCGACGAGGCGGGATGACTGTATTTACACTTTTACCCCAATTTTTATCAGTGGAGGTTTGGGAAGGTGAAATGACGTGTCCAAGGTCACATTAGATTAAAAGTAGGTCCGTGTGATCGCCAAAGGCAAGCTTCTAACCATTGTGCTGTCAGAGGGGCAGAAATTCTGGGCTCTAGGCTCCATCATTCACAAATATAGGAAATAGTAAAAGCCCCAGGGAGCTTCTTCCTTGTATAGAGCATCCCATGAATCTGAAATGAGAGAGAGAGAGTGTTGCTGGACCCTAGGGCCACACCTGGTCAGTGAAGGTAACGCCTTCTGTTTCTAGGAGCAAATGAACAGGAACCTGTGATAGCCATTCCTGTGATGAGTTCATGGGGCCGGTTCGCTTCAGCTCCCACACCAGGTGGGCAGTAGCCTGAACAAGGAGACCTCAGCGTGGGTTCCAAGCCCCCTTGTCTCCAAGCCGCTGAGAGCCTGCACAGTCTCCCTCTGGTCCTCCCCCCTCCCCGAGCACGAGGTGGTTGCGGCACTTCCTAATATAAATGCAAGCGAAATAAAATTAGAAATGTGCCAGTGGGGGAAGCCAGCTACCCACAGGCACCGTAAATTGCCTTTTCCTCTCACCCCTCCTCCCTTCTTCCCACCCCTTCTCACCCCCTTCACGCCGCCCCGAATAACCTTCCTTGCCGGATTGAGTCACTGTTTCTAGAAAAGCCGGGCTAAGGAGATTTCAGGAAAGTCAAGGAAACAGTGATTAGCTGATGATCAGCAGTGAAAAGAGAAGGTACCAAATGCAGTGTGATGAACCCATGTGGGTGGCGGGTCCAGGAGGGCTGCTGGGAGCAGACCGTTTGAGTGACATCTGTCATCTCAGGTCAAGGGAAAGAAACGGGGGACTGGGAGGAGCACAGGCTGCTGGATTTTGTCATCGCCTGGGCCACCTTTGTATATGATCCCTTGGCTTCTGCTTCGGTGACATTGGCACAACTCTTCACCCTCGGGGATAGTCATCTTTTGTCCGTAGAATTTACGGCCCTCGTGTTTGATGACTGAGGAAAACTATTTTATTAGCAGCCTCCCCTGACATGCACTATTGTAAATGTATGGGCACTCTCGAATCTAAGCAGGAACTAATTTGGAGAGTAGGAAATTCAAAATCTGGGGACACTCCAGAGGCGGGCTTCTCAGCATTGCCAGGATCCCTAACTGGATCATTGGGCCATGTCCTAGACCCACTGAGCCAGAATTACTGAGGCTAGGGCCCGGACAGTGGCCTTTTTCCAGGCAGAGGGGTCTCCCATGCCCCTCGGAGGCTGATAACTCTGCATAAGGCATTGTTACTAGCAGTTTTCAAACAAACAAACAAAAAAATGAGAAAAGTATCATCATTTGAGGAGTTTTGTTATTGGAGATAAAGGGATTCTGTGCTAAGATGGTGACAAGGACGGCGGTGACCCTGAGATGAATGAAAGCAGTCATGGTCACGTATGACCTCCTGTCGAGCTGTTGCTATGCCACACGTGTTTGAGAACTATTCCATGGAATGTATCATTTGATCCTCCCCCCAAATCCTGGAAGACAACTGTGACTGCCCCTCTCCTGTTTTTAGAGATGGGAAGAAATAAGTGAGAGCCAGAGCTGAATAGGTTGAACAGCTCGCTAACAGAGCTCGAGAGTGGAAGGTTTGAAGGTCGTCGAGATTCCAGAGGCCGGTCTCCTAACCACCTCGAAACACTGCCAGAATCGGGGAAACTGCAGGACGCTTAGAATAACGTCTTGAGCAGAGGAAAGGAGGCCCCTCTATTTCTCCCTTCATCCATGGTTCTCTATTTCGGTTGCTGATAAGGGTTTCCTGGGATGTCTTAAGAAATATTGCCCGTGTGCAACCCCAGACAAGTCGAAGATAATTTTGGGGAAGAAGGGCTTGATGATCAGAATTCTTTTTTCAGTTTCCTAGGTAATTTTAATGGGCAGCCAGATTTGAGAACCACTGTCTGAGATCAAAGTTTCTTAAAATGGGGTTTACAGATCAGACTTTGATAGGTCTATTTAAGGTTTTCATGCATGAGCATTTATTGAAGGTGTAGGGCATGGCTTTTATTGATTCTCAAAAGGGTCCCTTAATGCCAACAAACAAACCCAAATAGATGCAACATTGTTGCCTTGGAGGATGATGGTAACCATCGCCACCCACTGTGCGCCAGGCACCTGCTTAGGCGCTTGGGATAGATTATCTCAATGAATCATCCTAACAGCCCTGGGATTGTCCTATTTTATAGAAGAGGGAACCAAGATTCCAGAAGGCCAGGGAACATGCCCAAGATGTCACCGTGAATAAAAGATAGAGCCATCAACCAACTCAAGTCAATTTTATGCCAAAGCCAGTTCTGCCTAGTAGACTTCCCTCATGGATAAGGGTTGAAAAAGCCCTGCCCAGAAATAGGGAAATGGACCAAAGGATAGCTGGAGGGCTTTGCCAGCCACAGGCATGCGGAAATCTGAAGCGTTGCCTTGTTAAGAAAATATAAGAAAATAAAACATTCACCTTACACTGCACACCTCAGAATGAATCTCCTCTGTCCTGGGAAGCAAGAGAGAGGGGACTTGACATTTCTCCCCTGCCTAGAACCTGACCCTTTCTGGAAGCTTCTGAGCTTGATTTCTGTTTTCACTTCTTTCC
Organism: Pteropus alecto; assembly: GCF_000325575.1. Classification (NCBI taxonomy): domain Eukaryota; kingdom Metazoa; phylum Chordata; class Mammalia; order Chiroptera; family Pteropodidae; genus Pteropus; species Pteropus alecto. The sequence goes on along the minus strand of NW_006436812.1, from coordinate 1,478,472 downwards.
TCCCCGACCACGTATCTCAAGCAAAGAAAGGTTCTATTTCTAAGGAAGGAGTCATGGACCCGTCATTTAATCAGGAGTGTGTCTTTCATCCTATTTTCTTCTAATCTTCCTTCCCCCAAATCCTTCTGAGGTTTCATCCCCTATGCATGTGGAGGAGGATGACCTTCACAATGACTCAGCGATCTGGCCCAGCCGGTACGTTTTCCTGTGTCATTCAAGTTAACACCTCAGGGCTCTTCTTGATCCCTCTTTCTTGTGCCGGCTGCTCTCCTCTCTCTCCACGTCCAGTAAATCACCGTGACCTGACATGCCTCCCCGAGCCATCCATCCTCTCCATCTCAACCACGTCTCTGGTCCAGACACCTCTCTCTCAGGCAAACCACTTTGCCTTCTGCTCAGTCAGCAACCCGCTCAGCGATGTGCATGCCATCCTCTGCAGCCGGAGCAATAGTTTTTCATGCAAGTCCGATCACATCTCCGCACCGCTTACAACTTCTTCGAGTGCTGGAAATACACGTGCATAAACATGCATGCACACAGATGTGTATACACACAAACATATTTACACATACACACACGTACACACAGATGCACACGCACACACATCCATACACGCAGATACATAATGCCCCAAAACACACACTTCTCTGAGCCCTGGAAATAAAGGGCGGAACCCTTCACACGAGCTGCCAGTGTTTCATTGCTCTCCAGTGTTTCCTTCTCCTGGTTCCCACCTTTGCAAAATCAAGTAGGTAAATGTTGCTCAGGTTTTATGCCTGTGTCCATGAGGCTGGAGGTGGGTGGTCTGGGTAGCTTGCCTTACAGTGAGAGAGGATTTTTCCTTGTTATTTAAATAGCTTTATTGAGATATGATTCACATATCATACAATTGACCCGTTTTAAGTGTCCAATGTAATGTATTTTCGTATATTTGTGGAGTTGTGCAGCCAACACCCCAATCTAATCTTATAATGTTTTCATTTCACAATGTATAAATATATCTAATCATCACATTGTACACCTTTAATATATATAATGTTTATTTGTCAGTTATACCTCATTGAAGCTGGGAGCGAGGGGAAGAACACTTTTATCACCCCCAAAAATCCTTGAACAGATTGGCATTCCCTTACCCCTCCCCTCAACCCTAGGCAACCGCTAACCTTCTGTCTATCTCTGTGGATTTGCATATTTTGGCCATTTCCTACAAAGGGAATCTTACAATAGGTTACCTTTTGCGTCTCGTTGCTTTGACTCAGCATAATATTTCCCATGTCGTAGAGAGTATTGCCAGAGAACGTTCTGTTGGATGGATATACCGTGTTTTATTTTTCTATTCACCAGTTGGTAGACATTCAAGTTTTTTCCTCTCTTTGGTATTATCAATCACTCCCCTCCCTGCATATCAGCTAAGAGCACAAGTCCAGGTTCCTTCATTTACTATCAGCAAGAATTCAGCCAGCCATTAGACTAACCTAAGCCTCAGTTTTCTCTTCCATAAAGTGGGTGCAATAATAGCCTCTACCTCCTGGGTCTTTGTGATGATTAAACATAATGCTGTGAATAAGGAGCACAGCACCTATAATGTAATGAGCAGTCTATAAACCTGTGCTACTGTCATATGACTTCTTTTGCATTGGGACAAAAATCCTCAGGGTAGCAGTTGTGCACAGCTATCATTTTTTCACGAACATTTATTTAATTTATCCATTCTTTTCAACTAACTGTGATGCAGTCATTATTTTCTCATTTTAGATGTGAAAAATACACAAAGTCCAGGGCACTCAGGAATGTGCTCCGTGCACATAGGTCGGGAAACATCCAGCAGGATACCTGACTGAAAACGAGTGGCATCCAGCTGGAACCTGCGTCTCCTGGCGTTGGGGAACCTGTTGTCCACTGGCCTCTTGACTCCTGAGCCCACATCTGCCACCTCGGTCTTGTCCCTCACAAAAGCCATAAAAATGGTCATGAGGTCACTGGTTTTGAGTGTCACCAAGGACTTAGCTTAAAAGAGAAAATGCAGACCTGCTTCTTAACCATGGGAAGGGTTGTTTGGTGGCCAGGAGCCATTCACTTCCTTTTGAGAAAAAGCTATATTTGCAGCAGGAAAGACTATAGTATGACACCAGAAAGAGCTTCCTAATAGGAAGGTTTTGAGATCTTGGATAGCTCATCTGAGAAGAGGCTATAGCACCATCTACATTGACTGCGTGTGTGTTTGTGCATATGTGTATGTGTTTGTGTACATGTGTGTATTTGTGTATGTTTGAGTATATATACATGGGTATGTGTGTTTGTGTGTATGTTTGTATATATTTTTGCATGCACATGTTTGTGTGTGTGCATATGTTTGTGTGTGAGTACGCTTGTGTGTATTTGTGAGCGTGTGCATGCACGCATGCACCTGACTGGAGCTCCCTTCTTCAGAGGCCAGGCTGCATCATGGCATCTCACTGGCTCTTTCTAACCCTTTGCCGGGGGACATAGGAAGGGAGCTTTAACCTTACAATTTCGTCTTCTTCTTCATGATTCTGGCTAAATCCTCTGCAAATCACTATTCTCTACCTCCCAAAGGTGTGTCTGGGAGGAGCAATTCGCGAAGCACCCCAACGAGGCCTTCGTCAGTGTGTCTTCTTTCTCTCCTTGTGTGGGTCACATGACACATGTGGATAGAGATGGAGAGAGGCGAAGGTAGAGATAGTGAAAGAGAACAAGAGAGACGGACTGAAATCGTACCCGATCCTCGACAGAGAGCTCGGATGCATGTTTGAGGCGAAAACAATAAAACAGGAACTAGATGTCACTCTTTGACCAACCTTCACAGTAATTGAGCAGAGAAGTAGATAAAAAAAAAAAAGATTTTGTTAACCAGATGTGATTTGGCTTCAGATTTTTAGGGTTATGCTGTGTGTGTGTGTGCGCACGTGTGTGCGTGTGTGCATGCGTGTGTGTGTGTGTCTTTTGCTTCTATCTACCTGGGAGACTTTTACAAGTCATCTCTCTCAGAGTGCTAAAAAAAAAAAAGGAGTTTTCAGCAGGGATAGCCTTTTATTTTCTCTCTTCCCCTGCAGCGAGGTGATCAGGAACCTGTGTGAAAGCGTCAGAAGCCACGGCTGCATCTCGTGGGCTTGAAATGGCCCACTTCCCCTCCCATGCCATTCATCCGTGCAGCCCAGTCTTATCTCTGGGCTCTGGGCAGGCATACGGGCTGTCCTTAACAGAGCTGAGAGTTCCGGCTTCGCAAAAGTGCCCATTTCCTGCTGGTGGTCACCAGAGAAGGAGAGATGAGAAGGGCTCTCGGGCCAGACAAAGCGAGCTTTTGCAAGGGAACATCGACCACCAGCGCTCTTCATTATCCCCATCGTCACAGGCAGTCGGGCTGGCTCTTTGTCAGCCCTGTTCAGAGAAGCCTTGTTAATTCACCCCCATGAAAATGGAAGTTTCATAGGCATTGACATAATTAATGAAGAGGCAGGCAGCGTGCTCTACCAATTAACACCACAGGGAAAAGTAAAATGGGCTTCCTTTTGGCATGTTGTCCCAGAGTCAAGGACTGCACCACACAGCAAATAAATAGAGATGCTTTTAATGAGCCGCAAGATCGAGCTGAATAACTCAGAAAGGATGGTGGGTAAACACTGCCAACTCTTTGCACCGTTAAGAGTAATTGATGAGCATACTTAAAAGTTTGAGGGGGAAAAGGGACTGGCGGACTGCAAGTATGCTCATTTATAAATGTATTTTCCCCCGAAAGTAACCGTGAGGTACGTTAACGGATGTAATGTGCAGTTGGAAACAAGTATGATAGACTAGGCATTTTGTAGTGCCCAGAAGATAGGAGACGTAGCTCTTCCAGAATGAATATTGGAGTGAATTTTTCACACTTGATGGGATTGCCTTCGTCAAACTCAAAGCAAAAACTCCTCTGCTGTAGAACCTGGCTCCACGTACACCCTAGGAATAGTAAGAAGAGGTTTTTTTAAGCGGTGTTCCATGCCTTTCAGAAAGCCAGATGGATAATTTAATGATATTTCTCTGTGTTCATAAGATTAATACATGACCTTCCACTGAAGGGGTTTTCATTGTCTCTGAAAGAGCGAGTACATTTGTACAAAGAGATTTTCTGACCAAAGAGAAATCCATTTGATGAAGAAATAGAAACACAATAGGTTTCTGTAGCTATTTTAGGGATTTTTCAAACCTCTGAGTTCTGTTGGTTTTGTTAATGGGATCTATCTGGTCCAATTAAGCTTCATTTTGAAATGAAAATGTCTATAGTGGAGTCACGTCATTCATGTGTCCAGCCTAAGAAAATTCGATGGTGTACGCCAGGCCAATAAAACCCGACGATACTACGTATCCTATGGCTCCTGCCCGCTCTCCACAACCATTGCTGGAGAAGATGATCTGAACACAGAGAAAGCGGTGACTCAGCCTGGCACCCCTCAGCGGGCTTCGGTCCTGTCCACCTCCCCTGGCTCGGACATCTTACCGTGCCACAGGTGATTCCATTCCAAACTGTGTATCATTTATGCAACATGGCCCTAAGCACAGGCCAATAGCTTAAGCTAAGATAAAAAAAAAAAATAAATAAAAAATAAATAGAAAAGAAAGAAAGAAAGAAAAAGACCAATGCATTATAATATCAGAGAAGAAATTGCCCATCCCGATTGTCTGAAGGATGGAGTGTTGTCACCAACATGGTACCTTCCTAAGCTCTTTTCTAAGATTCAGCTGAGTGTGAGTTCTGCTTTCTGTGCTCACTTTGGACATGACCCTGCTGCCAGATATGTCTGCTGGAAGCTGCACCACTTGTAGTGAAAGTTTGGGGTACCATGGCCTCATCATTTTTCTAGGTGAGAACGAGTATATATGCTTTTCAATGATCTGCTTTGTAAATGATTTGTGGCGGTAACGTTTCAGATTGTGGTCACTGGACCTGCCTCAGAATCATCTGGGATGCTGGTTTTTAGTGGGGTTCCCAGGCCAACTTCTGATCTCTTATATCAGAAGTAGTCCTAGAATCAGCATTGCTAAGGGACATCCTGGTGTCCCGAAGATCCTTTGATTTCTAAGAATTCTGTCTCTCCCAACCCAGGACATTTCTGGTACCGTTTTATTGGATGTGTGCTTAGGAAATCTACACGAATTTACATTTCAAAGACTGATGAGAAAGGGTCACCTGTCCAGCTAAGAAAACAGCCCATTGTTGCTCCAACAATTAAGAGTTTATTTTATCGGATTTGCTGTCTCACTCTAAGGGGTGTGTTCATTTCGTTCCCAAAGGTGAGGCCAGAAGAGTTGTGACTAAGTTTCGATTTGATTGTTGCATTTTATATGGTGGCTCATAGTTAGACATCTCTGCAAGAGCCCCCTGTGCCTTTTAGAGAGCGTGATTCAAAACAGCTGCTTTGCACATTAGAGGGATTCAAAAGTAGTTTGGAAATCGTCAGAATTAAGGCCGCCCAGCCACCAGGCAGGTCTCGGAAGGCAAGGTGGCCAAATTATAAAAGGGAAATTCTCACTTCGCTTTTCTTTCTTACTAATCCTTCACCGCATGTACACACTTTAAAAGTGTGGTCCATCGAAGTCTGTTATTTCACTGGATGGCCACATCACTTAGCGGTGAGACCCGAGAATGCAGCAATGATGAGAAGTGACAAAATGGATTTCTCTTCTCAGAGGCGTTTCTTATTTATCTTAATCATCCACAAGAACTGGTGTCTCCGCATGTCCAACCACAAAATGGGTGGGAAACAAGAAAATGCAGGAGAGATTTCTAAGTCTCCATTTTCCCCTGTGATGGAAAAGTAGAGAGGCGGCATTTTATTTTATTTTTTACCATGATTAGCCAACCTGTCAGTCATTTAAAATTTCCTCGTGAAGACACAAAGCCAAGTGTTGAATACTGCGTGTCACTCCTTCCAGCTGATATTATGAAAGGCGGCGGTGAATATTCCAGCTAAAAAAAGATTCTTCGTTTCGAAAGCCCAGCTGGAGGCAAGAGAATGACACAGAAATGACCACAGCAGAGGGAAGGTGGCCCACAAAGGACCGTAAATTCCTCTTTGCTCTTGTTTATTTTACATAAGTGCAATAAGTCCCAGCAATTAAAGGTATAATGTTGCATTTGACAGGCAAATGGCCCTAATGTACAAAGTCTTGTGTTGGCTGTGTAGGTAGTTCCTGTGTCTGTCCCAATTATTAATACCTCCCTCAGCAATGAGAGTCTTTGCATTCATTCTTAGGGAACTGCTGGGGCATGCAGCAGCCCAGCGCTCTGTCAAAATGAGTTGTCCCCCTTGAAAAGTTGGCAGTGCAGAGAAGTGACAACCTAATACGTGCCGAAGCTCTCTGGATAATGGGACTCAGGGGAGGCAGGAGGCGGCACCCACAGCACTTATGCATCTGGGTGCTGGTGTTCTAGGTTCCACAGCCTGAGTTCAAATCCCGCTTCTGCCACTTGTGGATGGTGCACTATTTACATGTCGCTTAGCACCTGTGAGCCTTTCTTCCTTGTGGGGTTGTTGTGCAGATTAAATGAGACAAAGTGTTGGATTTACCCCGCTGCCTAACACAGTACACAGAGACGCTCTGTAGCAACTGCTATTGCAGTGGGAAGCAGGAACCAGCACGACAGGGAGCTCGCTCTCCCGAAGGTGCTAGCTCACTAAGAAAGACGTCAGTGTTCCACCTATATGCAGATGGTCCCTACCTTACCGTGTTTTGACGTAATGATTTTATTTTATTTTTTACTTTATGATGGGACAAAAGTGATACACCTTCAGTAAAATCCATACTTTAAATTCTGAGTCTGGATCTTTTCGTGGACTAGTGATATGCAGTATAATACTCTCTCGTGATGCTGGGCAGAGACAGTGAGATGATTTTGCCCAACCGTCGCCTAATGAAACTATTCTGAGCATGTGTGAGGCTAGGCTGAGCTATGATGTTTGCTAGCTCAGGTTTATAAAAGCAGTTTCAACGTACAATATTTTCAACTGATGATGGGTTTATCAGGATGTAACTCCATCATAAATACAAGAAATGTTTGTGGTTTACTAAAAAGGGTATTTGTCCAGGATTTTAACTCACTGCCCAGTCTGTCTTCTCATTTATGGTGAATTTATCTCTGCGAGGGTCTCCCCTTACCCAGTGTAGACTTCTTTATTATATAGCTATGCCACTACAGCTCATCTTCCCTCCTTCCACTGTCCAGGAAGAGTCTAGTGGTTTAAAGCATGCTTGAAGGACAGATTTCAGTTTAAATGCCCACAGCAGCCTGGGAGGATAGTTACCGAGTTGGATGAGGGCAGGTCTCTTTCATTTCCAAGGGTTAGAGGCTGGAGCACAGGGTGAGCTAGCTGGGATCAGGAGGGTCATTCATGGCTGGGTCAGCCTACGACCCATGTTCGAGATCAGAGTGAGGAGGAGGTAAGACCTCCAGGGAAGCTTCACAGGTCCAGGTGAAACCACAGTGCCTCCTATTCTCAGAACATGCGAAAGAATTTTTCTCTGAAACTAGAATTTGACTGTCAGTAGTAGAAAAGGCTTTAGGGTTTGTTGGGTGTCTGTGGTCGTCTACACTGATAGGCGTGAAAAGAGAAACCATATTAAGTATCTTTTTTTCATTCAATCATGATAAATTAGATATAACAAGACAGATGATGCTTAAGTACTTTTCCTGTAGAAGGTACTTAGCGGGACTCCCATTTACAGGTAAATTCACTCAGCCAAGAAGTTTGCAGAAGGTCAAGCTTCCATCCAGGTCAGCTTCACCCTCAAATGATGCTTTTCCACACTATGCTATTCATTTTAGTGTCTCATGCCTCGAAGCTAAAGAAACACTGACTCAATTCTCCACTGTGAGCAAACAATGCCGGAGGTTACAGGACAAACAAACATGCAGAATGTATGTAAGTTCTGCCCTCAGTGGAGTCTTTAGTGTGAAAGGATACGTACGAGCAAGGTGGATAGAGGCAGAGAACGTACCCCTGGTATTTTTTAGGGTTTTTTTTTTCTGTTCTGATAGAAATGGGGATACTTCTTAAACCAAAAGAGCATTTTTTTTTCCTAGAAATAGAAATTTCTTTATTAAAATTCATGTATCTCTCATGGCTGGTTGGTTAGCACACCTTACAGTTTAAATGTACCAGGTTAAAAGTAGACATATAGTAGGATAGGAAGACCTAATTGATTCTCATATGCTTTATTCACGTCTGAAGTTATATGAATCAAAAGTATATAAGTAAAATATATTATATATTATTAACATAGTTTTAATTTATGGTCATTGGGATAAGCAGATGATTTTTTAAGCTGATTGTTCCAGAATTTGTGAGAACTAGAGTTTTAAATAGCATTTTCTACCCTGAATCTTCCCTTTTCTAGAAAAGTTTCAACTGAAGGACTGGCTTAATGCAATAACTTAATGAGACGGGGCCCATAACACTAATATTCCAATTACAAAAATCTCAGTACAAGCAAAAATTACGGAAGATGTTTCTGTAAATCTTGGTAATAAAGTTTAGAAGCGTTCACGTCAATAATCTTGCTCTATCAGAAGTCACTGGCAGGCCTAGTGACATTTGAATATCGCCCATGTGAATTAGTGGGTGTTGTCATCACCCTGGGCCTATGACCTCCCTTCCTAGGAGTCTTTAGTCCAGTGGGTCTCATCCTTGCCTACAGATTATGGAGTTGTAAATATACTGCTGTCCGGACTCTGCCCTCAGAGATTCTGATTTTGTTAGTGTAGAAGAAGTCTGGGTATTGAGATTTTTAGATTTTTCAGATGAGTGTGTGTTGGAATAGGGGAAAGGATATGTCTCTGAAAGGAAATGTTTATTTGGTTAAAATTAAGTAGAAAGTTCAAATCAGCTGTGTTTTAGAAGAGCAACGAATATTCTGAAGCCAGGCAGTTAGAATCCTCATTTTCAGGCTATCCTGGCTGTGGGTATACTAAGTCCTTGTTATTCAAAGTGAAGGCAGAAGACCAGCACCATCAGCATCACTTAGGGACTTGTTAGTGATGCAGAACTTCTGGCCATCGCATACTGAATCAGAATCTGAACTTTAACATGATCCCCAGGTGATTCTGGTGCACTTTGAGTTAGAGAGGCCCTGCACTGGATAGACATCAGTGAGACCCAGGGCAATAATGATGACAGAATCTATTTTATTGAGCATCTGCTATATGTCAGGCACTAGGCTAAGATATTTTTTGCGGTATTCTCTTTAAATTGTTATAGGAATTAAATGAGGTGATACATGAAAAGCAGTAAGCCCAGTATTTAATATCAAGACAGATCCAAAAAATAGTTTATTATTATTATTATTTTGTGTGGTCCTTACAACGATATTCTGCAGACAGCAGTCTTATCCCTCTCATACAGGTAAAAAAGAATTATAAATTTCTTGCTCCAAACGCTCAGTTAGTAGACAGAAGAGCTGAATTGACAATTGCGATCTTTCCCCAAAGCCATGCAATTAGCTTGTTTGCCATGTGGTAAAAGCACAGGAATGCATCTGCATGGAAGTTTGCCGATTGTCTTTCTTCCATGGGCCACGTGAGACTATGAGATCGAGCCTCGCATTAGAAGATAACTAAACTGGCATGAGGCGGGGAGCGCTTTGTTCTCCTGAACTCTTTAATTTGAAAGTGGCAAAAATCCAAATAGAACCGATTTTTGTCGAAAGTGGAATATGTTGTACTTCTAAAACTATGAATGTCACGGTCCAGAGTGGGTTTCAGGCATGACTGGATCGAGCTGACCGAAAGGTGACATCCTTGGGAATGTCCCTCCCTGTAATTCCAGGCTCTGCTTTCCTTGGTTTGTGCTGTATTCCATGACACATTCTCCCTAAATGGTAGAAAGATGTTCACTTGCACCTCTGGACTGAGACGCTATCCGGTTATCAAGACCAGCATAAAAAGAGGACTTCTTTCCCAAGCAAACAAGGCAACATTCCAGGGATAAACTGGTTCTGGTCTGGAGCAGGGGATATTCTGATGAGACAGGTTTGGAGCCAAGGATAAGTTCGACCCCATAAGAACTGTATGTTTAGTACTATAGTTCTGTAATGCTAGGGCTGAAGAGGGAAGTTTATCTTCAAAGAAATACAAGAAGGAGGAAGGAATTACAGGCCTAAGTTAAGGGAGCCAAGTAGAAAGAACTGGGAGTGGGGGTTCAGCCTGCATTGACTCTCCACATACATGTACTTTTCTGAGGACAAAATTGTGGGTTTTCCCCCTGCCTGCCATACCAGTCCCTTTCAACTTGGGGAGAACGGAGCCAACACCTGGTGGTTCTGTCTGGTATTGGAACACTACTAAGTGCTCACACCGTTAATCCATTTTCTGTTGACCACTCGGTAGAGAAGATCTTCCAGATTCAGACTCTCAAACGGGAAAAAAAAAAAGAAAAAAAAAGCAGCACAGAGATATCCAGTGATGAGTCTAAGGTCATAGCTAATTGGGGGACTGTCTGGATTTCCAGCCTACTTCAAACACCCATGCTCCTGTGTAGTCCTCTCTGAAAATAAATAAGTAAAAAATCATGTCATTAGAATGAAATCTGAAATGGAGATTACAAACTCATGGCTTCCAAGGCGAGTGGACTTTATGACTTGCAGATCGAACCTTTTTCTTTTTTCCCTTATGTAGTGTGTGCGTGTGTGTGATAGCAAATAACATTTTATGTAAAAATATGAATTTCTGGCTTCTCCTCAACCCTTCAAGATAACAAATGACTAGATTCAAGATGTGGTTGTCCCCTCTGGCGGTGCATGCTTTCTGCATTTCCCCCCCAAAGTTCCCACCTGGCCAGCTTCAGTCATTTATGGGATCTATTCAGCACTGGAAGCATTTGAGTTGCAAATCCTGGTGTAATTGTACCATATCGCCTCACTCACGTACACAGCGGCCTATACAACGTGTCAGTCCATTCCCCCCGAACACCTCCAAAACACAGCATGTGCTCTATATCCATATACCTATACTTATTCTCACTCTGTGTCACACACACACACACGCACACACACACACACAGACAGAGGAGGAATTTGCCTTTGCCTTGTTCCTTTCTTTCCCTGCCCCCTCTCATTTAGCCCTCTGCATAATCCTCCTCCTGTAACCTTCATCTCCACAGTGTAGGAATTTAGCATGCTCTCTACCCAACCGTCTTAATAAAGCACTTAAAAATATGCAATTTTATTCAGGATTATTTATCTAACTATCTCTACTGAAGTGCTACTTCTGCAGCTCTTCATATGCAATGGTTTCCCTGGGGGCAGCTTTCAGAGTCCAAAAGCATTGACTGAAATGCAAAGCCAGGGATGCTAGCTGCACACCCAAGCATGCCCAGCCTAGTCATTGCAGCAAGGGGCAAAGACAGACCACTAACAGTGGCCATTCGGTTCATCCTCTTGCTTCCAGGCCGAGCTGCCTCACCTAGCCTAGGCACCCTGGAATCCCTTTATTCCTATGGCAATTGCAGGAAACTCTAATCTCGTAATTGCAGTTTAGTGACTAGAAGAGCCCAAAGCCGTGATGAAGTCTGTCTTAGCTGTTTTTACTTCTTGCCTTAATGATGGATTATCTTCCCTGATAGCAGGTTTTCTCCACAGTCAGACAGTTCTTTGTTGTGGGCCTCTCCTGAACACTGGAGGGTATTTAGCAGTATCCCTGGCCTCCACCCATAGACACCAATAGCACACAGTTATGAGGAAAAACATTTCTTCTGACATTGACTAGTGTCCCTTGGGGGCAAATTTGCCTGGTTGAGAAGCACTGCCTTACGGGAACATGCTCGGATAAGCTCCAGGATAGCAAGCACTGTGTCCGATTTTGCTCATTGTTGTTTGTCAACACATCATAGACTCCCAATAAGTATTTGTTGATTGGATGAATGAACTTCTTCCTGGTCAGATCTGAAGGTTATATTTATCCCAAAGGTAAGAGGGAAAAACTCTAGTGATTACAACTCACATATTAGGGGTGAAGTCAAGGGCTTCTTTTAATCTCCTCCTCCCTCCATCATTACCAAGAAAGTTCAGTAAGAGTTGGAAGATTGAAAGCCTGAGGCATCATTGTGACCCTCTTAACTTCAATACCTACTATATGATAGTTCTAATTAGGTGTGATCATTTACTTTGATCTCCTCAGTGACTCAAGATAGCTCATATCAACCAAATTTGACAGATGGGAACGCTGAAACCAGAGAGGTCGAATCATTTGTCTGAGGTCGCACAGCTGTAAAGCCATGGAAACGTGATTCAAGTCTTGATCTGATAGGGTCCTTAGTCTTCTTTTCTCTGTGCACCTATTGGCTCACTCTATCCTGTCAAAGCTCAGTTCAGGACAGCATTAATCTCGAGGTGAAATGTACAAGAGGTTAAGTGAATCCGACCAAGTTTTCCGTGACATGTATTATAGGGGAAAATGGATTAAAAACAGAATCCTTCGGTCATAACTTCATGTTCGCTTGAAAATGAGAAGTGAGTATTTTACAGATCCGTGGCTTCACATTATCTATTGCATTGTGAGAGGAAGAATAAGATGAATGGAATGGACCAAAGAGAATAATAATATTGCGAGGCTTTCTATGGAAGGGACAAGTGAGGAGGAGATGAGCCGGCATGCTAAGGAAGAAGAACTCGTAAGAGGTGTATCTAAATTATTTTAAAATATGGTTAAGGAACTCAAGGAGAAATGTAAAGAAGGAAGCACTCTAAAAGGTCAGAAAAAGTAGTCAAGTAAGAAGCAAGGTAATTTAAACATAAAAAGGAAAAGCTGCAGACACTTTTTCATGCTTCAGAAAGCATCAGTCTTAAACCTTGCGATGTACCAATAATTCATTGTAATCTTCTGCAAGACACTAAAGTTTTTCACAAAGACATACTTTTTTCCCCTAAGTTGATAAAGCCCTGAGAGGGTCCAAATTTCCTTTAAAAATGAAACTACTAACCTTAAAGATAATGACCTGTTGGACCTTGCCTTATAACAGACACATAGGGATGGCCTGGTTACGTTTTCCTGCCTATCTAGTAACTCCATTATTCAGGTATTGATATGTGAAAATAATTAGGTCATGAGCTAAGAAGGAAGGAAGGGAGGGAGGAAAGAAAAGAAATGAAAAGAAAGCCCTCCGTCCCACACACCTTTTTCTCCTCCATTCGTTTGTTTACTCAGTCCACTTTTTTTTTTAATCGGGCATCTACTACGTGCCAGTCACTGTGTGAGCCATGAAGGAAACAGTAGTAAATAAAATAAAAAACAATATGCGCTCTCGTGGGGTGCATGGTCTAGTGGGGAAGGCAAAAAAGAATCCAGTAATCACTACTATGTGTGTTGGGGCAGGGTTCATATTCTTGCCTTCGTGTATCATTTCTGACCTAGCGTGTCAGCTCCGACAGTTAATTGATTTATCAGCCTGGCTCTCAGACTCCACAGATTTGGGGCACTGGATCAGTACATTAAGGACAGAGGTGACCCACTAGGCCATAGTGAAGCGAAGCTTGACAGATTTAGCCCTCCCCTGCCCCCCTAACCAATGAAAGGAAAGAAAGATGGGTTGGATTTATTTCCCAAACCAAGTAATGGGGTTGAGTTCTTCCACTGGCTTCTGATGTGTTCATTCTGAGACTTGTTCATGAAAATCAGTCGAGGCACTAAATATGGAAGGGAGGGCACTTGGCTTTGAAAGTGACCTTAAGGGCATATGAGCCAGCCAGCCTGAATTTACGCTGCTGGATTTCTGCTCTTTGGACTTAAACTTTCTCCACACTTTTGATCTGTTTGTTTTTACCCAATAGAATTACTATTGCACAGGGAGGTCATTTTATTCTTCGACAACTGACAGCTCCTCACTTTAGGGAAATGAGTTTGTTCTCTCTGAAGTTCCTGGCTTTAATTCTACCTTATGATCCCCAGCAGCGAGTCACTGGGCTTGGGAGCTGTGGGGTCCAAAGGCCTTGGTCCGAGGCCTAGCATCAGCACTTATCAGATGGGGGACCTGAGCAAGCAGTCTGGCTCCCTAGGCATCATGGGTCTTTTCTGGAGAGTATTCAGCATGATCTGTCTCTCCAGAGTCAGTATGGAGTAAGTGTGGTTATCTGGCTCATGTCAGTTTTCTCCCCATGGTGGCAAAGAGACCACCATAGCTCAAAATTCCCATCCTGCCAACAGAACATCCCAGGAAATTAGAACACATTTGTTTGTTTTCTGCTATCCCGGCCAAGGGAGAAGGGAGGGCTTGGATTGGTTGGACCTGGACCACGTGTCCATCCTTAAACCAATCAGAATGAGTCGGGCGTGGATGGCTGTGGTCGGTATGACTGAGCTGGAGTGGAGACTTGGGGTAATTGCTGTCCACTGCTAGGTAGACATTCTAAGAGCAAGTCGCTTGCTCAGCACACTTATCAGCCGAACTTCTAAAAGATGAGAGGTTCCTCAAAGGGTTAAATATAGACTTGCCCTGTGACTCGGCAATTCCACTCCAACATAGATGTACCCCAAAGAACTGAAAACAGGATTCCAGACAACTCCTGGCACGTGAATGTCCATAGCAGCATTAGTCACAGTAGCCAGAAGGTGGAAACAACACAAAGGTCCACCAATGAATGAAGAGGTAAACGAACTGTGGTCTATCCATGCCATGGAATATTATTCAACCACGAAAAATGAATGAAATACTGGTAGATGCTATAATATGGATGAACTTGAAAAACATTTTGCTATGTGAAAGAAGCCAGGCATGAAAGGTCACAGATTGTATGATTCTCTTTATATGAATGAAATATGCAGATTAGGTAAATCCATAGAAACTGAAAGCAGATTGATGGTTGCCAGGGACTCTGGGGAGGAACGTCAGGAGTATCTGCTTAATGGGTATAAAACTTGCTTTCGAAATGACGAAATAGTTTGAAACTGCGCAACATGGTGAATGTACCAAATGCCACTGAACTGTTCGCTTTAAAATATTTAATAAAAGACAAAAAGCAAGGCCACCTGGGGTGTAACCTTAGATGAGAGATGTAACTTCCTTGAGCCACATGTCCCTTCTGGATGATGGGAAGGTTCAAAGGAGGTAATGTTTACCAGGCAACCAACTGCTGGCTGCTCAATAAATGACATGCATGTGATACTGCCCCCCCCGCCCACACACACACTTGTATGCACATTGACACCCAAGTAATTTCTACTCAGTAGGGTTACTTTGGAGTTTGAGATAACATGTGTGAAGAAGTTACCTACCACACCTTGTTAGCAAATCCTGTCGAATCCACATCCGAATGTTTTGCAAAAATTGCTATTCTTTCTGTCTCCACATCAGTCAGAGCTGCCATCACCCTTTCCTGGACTGCCATGGGCTGGCATCCCCACTCCTCCTTCCTTTGCTTCCATCCGATTCTTCTCAGAGTAGCCAAAGAACCCATCTCACAGAGTGCATGAAGGATGTTTTTCCTTCCCAGCTAAAAAGTTCACCACACTTAGAACCAGCTTCATATAAAACCCTCAAAGTCTGGCTATTGCCAGCTACTCTAAACTCATTCTGTTTTTGTTCTCATTCTGATCACATTGACTCTGAATTGACCCCAGCTGGCTCCATCCCAGCTGAAAAGTCACCTCTTCAAAGACCTTCTCTAACCACACTTTTTAAAAACAGTGACCCCCACTTCTTCTGTATTCTTTGACATGGCACTCTGTTCTCTTGCTTCAAAACCCTCATTACCATTTGTAATTTTACACAATTGACTTGTTTTTTTCGCTCTTTGTCCGTCTTATTCATGAATGCAGCTTTGCCGACCAACACAATGCTTGGTATAGAACAGGCCCTCAATCAGTGCTTGTTAAATGAGATCAATGTGTGGAAATTATTATTATTATAGTCCCGAGAATGCTACAAGCTCTGCTTTGCCCTGAAGTGCACACTGGTGGAATGGTTAAAGGGGTACACTCATGCTTAGCCTTCCAGATGTCCTCCTGTTGCCCTATCTTCTGCTGTTCCAACCTGGAATGTAGCACAAGGTGGCAGCCCATTGAACTTTGAGTCGTTCTTTTATTTATGATGTGTGTCTCAGGGAAAAATGACAACATCTGGGAATTCATTAAATGACAGTTTCCCCTTCAACTTCTTTCTCTAGCTTATTTCACCCAATACAGCCCTATTAAGGGAAAAGCTAATTGACCACAAGCTTCATTTCTGCTGAGCTTAGCCAAAAAGTCAATCACTGCTCATCAGGAACTATTCTGACTGTTTAGCCAGTGGACAAATTTCCATCTTGACTGGCTTTGCTGTTCCTAGGAGGATCGATGTGAATGAGCTTAATTCTATTTTGATACTTTTTCATTTTCAGCAAAACTGAGACAACCCCAAGGAGCAATATTATCTTGAAAACAGAAGGGTGGCATGGAAATCATTTCATGAGAATTCTTATTCTGTCTCCTTCGCATTCAGCTCTGTTCACAAATATGTTTTTGCTGCCCAGCCCCCTCATCAGATACCTGGGTCATAGCAGTCAAGTTGCAAGGGACTGTAAGTCATCATCTATGCAAGGCAAGGGTTTCTCAGGCCAAATAAAGGGGGGGTAGTAATCCTTCCGGGTGGGGGGCGGGGGAAAGAACTAAAATAAGAATTAGCTTCCAGCAAGTTTGTGTTGCTTCTAACATGAAGGCACAAGAGTGAGCTAGGACAAGAAATCCATTTGGTTTGGGTTCCATCTCTTTTTCAGCAAAACCACAAGGTGAGAAAGACTATCCTCAGATGGTGAAGGACAGGAAAGAAAGATGCCACCTGTGAAGTAAATGTCCTCCCCAACAAAGAAGGGGGCTAGCCCCAAGCTATTGCTTTCAGCCTAGAATATAAACTCCACATCCTGGTCATATTAAACACTTAGAAATGAAGTTTCGCTAGAAGCAAACAATCAAAAAAAAAGTAACCTTGCCATTTCACCACATCTCTCCAAATATCTTGTCCTGAATGGAGAAATCAGAAGCCAGTAATAAACTACAGTCAAAGTCATTGCCAATTTCAAAAAAAAAAAAAAGCAAGATACCACATTTCTGGTACAGAGATTTTTTTTAGCATGTAATGGATAGAAATGTTATATATCCCATAAGAATTATTCACGAACCTCTCCCAATTCTATTTTCAGAAACCTATTGTAGACTAGCTTTTATTGCTATAGCTTGGATCCAAAAAATGTATTTCTACTACCGCAGTCAGAAAAAGGGACTGTCTAATGAGTTTTTGCTAGGCAAGTCAGAGTGTCATGGTGGGGGGGGTTCTTCTTCCCCAGGCATGCTTCACTGCAAGGAAGAATGCGAAGCAGCATAAGACTCTTTAAGAGGCATATAAAGCTACACATCCGTAGTAATCACACTGATAATAAACATGCATTTGGCATCATATATTTTCAAAGTGCAGTCAAATGTTGGCATTGCTTAGAAAGGAGAGAAAAGTTCTGGCATGGGAATTTCCATTTTACGTTAAAGGGGCAGGTCATATAGGAAGTCAGCCAGCTTGTTCAAGATTGGGCAGGTGGCAGAACCAGCCTGGCCATTCTAGGTGGAATTTTCGGCTCTCAGCTTAGGGCAAGGTGTGTATTCAGAGAGTAGGAGAAATAGTATTTTGCTGACTGAGCTAAAAAATAAAGAACAGACTGAGGGATACAGTAGCAGACCATTTTGGTTGAAGAAACTTTATTTCTAAAATGTAGACATCATAAACTCATAAGGAAAAGCTAGTAATTTGTGACCCTGTGTGAGCTCTTGTAGCTTTGTCACTTATATACAATGGACGGAACCTGTAATAGAAGGAAGGGATTGCTTCTCATTCTTTGGGTAGGTGAGCAGCGTGTGGCATTAAGAATATCCCATTAACAGATGGAGAGAAGCCATCCCTTTTTCTTCCTGGCAATTTATTTATTAAGACTTGCTCAAAATTAAAAAAAAAAAAGTTTAAATCTAAGTAATATTCTGTGTCAACTTGCACTAAAAATAATGCTTTATTATTGCCATTCCAGTTTTTACAGTTGAAGGCTATTAATCAATGAGGCAGCCTGGATCCATATGAATATTGATCACTGTCTCATTGCTCTGCTGTGAATGTTCTCTTTCAATGACAGCCAATTTCAATATTCATTAGGAAAGGTGTGTTTTGTGGATAGTACCAAAGCTGGTGAGTGAGTGGAGGGGTTTAGATAGAATGTGGGCATCTTGTTTAAATAGCCCCTCAGATCACAAAGAGCCTAGTTTTAGTCTATCTAAACTTTATTCTTCAGCATCTCAGAAATTCAAGCATTTTCTTGTTTGTGTTTTATATTAGACACCTAAACAGTGTTACTAGTAGGCATTGATTTTCTTGTGTTTAATAGCTCAGATATCAAAGCCAGTGTTCACGCGGTGTATTTTAGATTTCGAAAGGGAAGTAGAAGCACTCCATATTCAGGGTGAACCAGGGTTAATAGGATCTATTTATCACTATCTTGCTTTCACTCAATTTAGGGAGAGAAGAATGTCACATATGCAAAGAGTATCGCAATTGTCCCATAGTATCCAGAGGACCATGTCGTCTTCTGAGGTGGTTCTGAGGTCACACAGTATACAACCAGCCACCAATTCTTCTCTCTGTTATAAAATCTGGCAGAATCTCTTTCTGCTCCTTGGCTCCCAGATGCATCCATCCCATTGCCATTAGGATCCTACTTTTGGCTTTTTGGCCATCTGTTTAGCTAATTATTGTCATGTGAATCGCTCTCTCCAAACTGGGACTAGCTTACCCTTCGCACAGTGGCAGATTGTAGTCAAATTCCCAAGTAGTGATCAATCTATGCGGCTTTTGGTCATTACTTTACAAGTAACTTAGCAACTTTACATTTCTTTAATGCCGCAGTCCCCACAAGCACGCAATTATTCAGCCGTCATTGAAAATTAGTGCTTAGGAGTCGTCCTGCCTGGGTGTATCAACAGAGCTGGTTCTCAGGAAACACTAGGTTCATTGGAAGCACACGTGGGGTATGAATGGTGGTGAGGAGTCTGGTTTTCTTTCTCGAGAATGCCTGTTGTTGGTAGGATAGAATCCCTAGCAACATCACTACAGATGAGCAGACTGCCTCTGTGCTATGATTTAGACGCTAGGTAGGTCTAGGATGGGCAGGTGTGGGAGGAGGAGAGCCATATTCTTTCACTGGAAGAGACTATCACATCACCCATCAGGCAGATTTAGGAGAAGTGGACAGTAGTGTGAGGTTTGGGGACAGCCAGCTGCTTCCCGAACTTCCCAGGGACAGCAACACAGCAGCCAACACAAATGTCAGTGGGATAGGCCAGCATGCCAGATGCCATCACAGGAAATAACTTCCCCTGTCTGGCATCTGGGGACTTGCCTTGTGATCCAGAGTACGGCATGCTGGTCGTCTGTTCCAGCCAGGACAATGAGCCGCTGTGCCCTTTCTCCCTCCATGTCCCCTGAAAGTTCGGACGGATGACCAGAGAGAGCAGAATGGACTTCGGTCATGCTCTTAATTGAGTGTCCCGTGTATCATAATGATAATTAATGATGACAATGTGAATGGATTCTCATACTCTGTCTACAGACCAGGAGCTGCTCTACCTGCTGCACAGATTGTAACTCATTTCCATATTCGTTATCTATCTACATGTCTCATTAGCCTAACGCAGAGTGGAATGAGCGAAGTAAAAAGCGAATAATTCAGACTCTAGAGTTGGACGAACTGGCTTCATATCCCAACTCTGCCTCTTCCCATATGTGTGACTTTGGAAAATAAATTCTGCTGTCTTCACCGGACCCAACTCCCTTTTCTAACTGTGGAAACAGATCCTGCTTCTTGCCTCCACAGGACATTTGCACAGGCGGTTTCCTCTGCCCAGATCATTTACTGGCTCTTTTTCCTCAATAAACCCTCCTCATCCTTCAAACCTTGGCCCAGTCATCTCGTTATTGTGAGACCACCTCTTCTGTCTTCTTTCTGCCTTCTGTACCTTCCAAATTCTAAATCTCTAATAAGGTTCACAGGCATTCCTTTCCATTGTCCTTTTCCTTCTTCCGAAAACACACTGTTGGATCCCACTGTGGAGCTACTTCTACTGTTTATGTAGGGGCTGTGGATGCGGAATGTTCTCAGAAGAACATCGAATCAGCTGGGGTGAAGCCTCACCATTAAGCCGCCTGTTTGGCCTGGTGTTTCGTGTGTGAAAGATAAGGTGATATCAGAAAGCATGGGGGCGTTTTGAGGCCCAATTATCCCTTTTAAGTCTGTGACAACACACTTGTCTTATATTTGAGTATTATTTCGCTCTCCTGGACCCTTGGTATAGACAGTTAGTTTATTAGAATGAGCTGAAGTTTTCTGTGTATTCCCTGGGATCAGCAATAACTTATTTAAGAATGAAGATAGGGCGTGTGGTTTATAGGAAGAAAATAACTATCATTTATAGTCATCTGAGTACTTGCAACTACTACTTGAACTTCATCCACGTACCTCAATGTGCTAAAAGGGGGGTTCCCAGTGTTGATGAATGTTTCAGTTGTCTTGGATTTCCATAAACTCCCTACTCCATAGAATTCATATAATATTTAATAATAATAAATATTTATGGAACTTATACCAGTCACTGTTATGCAAATCAATGAATTAATACATTTATTAATTTATACACTTATTAATAATACATTTATTAACTCATCGATCTGCATAAAATACTTATATTACTTATAGATCATCATCCACAGTTTGGAGATGGGGAAACTTAAGCACTCACAGTTGTTTTTTTTTTAATTCCCAGATGATACCTGTAGTGTGTGTTAAAGATACATGTTAAAGACACAAGACAAGGAGGTTATTTTATTATATTGATTTCTGTACACGGATCTTGTTTTCTTAAACTTTTTCTTGCAATATGGATATTACTTTAGATTTTAAAAACAACAGCACACACACACACACAAAAGGCTGACTTTGACATGACATTTTTTTCCCCCACACCTTACCAGGCCATTGCCTAAATGTGAAGCAACATCGGTTCTGGCTGTGATGCATATTAAGCCACAGGGTTTTGGGGCTGGGGAAGCAATTTTTTTTTTATTATGAAGTGGAGTTTTTAGTATTTATATCAGATTGCCATTTCTGGCTAGGGGCAGCAAAAAAGAAGTATCTTTCGCATTCGGAAAGTGAGAAACCCACCAGAGGACTGATTTATTCAGACTCCTGAAACGTATTGCCTCGCCTCTAACATAAATCGCAATAGAGTTTTCATACTCATTAGCTAAATTCCGGCAGCACTGTTTCAGCACTGGTATCTATTTTAATTCCTCTCAGACTGAGTAATGGATGTGGCCCAAGCAGAGAGCAAGTCACCTCTTGGCCCCTTGAACTGTCTTGGAAAAATTATGTGATTCCCTATAGTATTAGGGTTCACTGGGCAGAGTATGTACTCCGACGTTTAAGTATGGTTGTTTAATTAAACCCTTTGGTTCATTCAAGATGACTAATATGTTCCCGGGATGGGAATTTTGAAAGTTATTACAATTTCCCAGCAAAAACTTGTGTGACATAGACCTTTATGGATTCGGTTTGGTTTGGGGCCTTGTGAGAGGGTGATTTAAGATGTTTTGTTGTATCTGGAAGTCATAATAAAGAAAAAAACCTGTCCCTTCTTTACCTCCATCCTGTTTTCAGTAAGAGTGCCTTATGAAAAAAATCCACACATGGAAGATCAATATGAGACAAATGGGTGGATACAATTGTGTGTATGCATATAGACAGACACAGATACATACACGTACGCCTGCATCTGTCCATCTCCACATTCCCCCTTCCTTTCTTTCTCTTGATATAGAGACATATTGATAGATATATGCATATGTACATACATATAAGCACATATAATATATGCAGGTATACATATGGATTATATTTATATAACGAATATATATTTATGTGTGATATATGTGAAAATATAAGGGTACATATACAGAAATGCGTATATATCTGTATGTGTGTATTTAGAATTCCTCAACCTTAGCACTATTAGTACTTTGGACTGAGAAGTCTTTGTTCCAGGATGGGAGGTCTGTCTTGTACATTATAGGATGTTTAGCAGCATCCCTGGCCTCTACCCACTAGATGCCCTTGGCATACACACTTCAGTCATAATAATAAAAAAAAAAATTCCTTTGGCCACTGCCAAATATTGGCAGGAGGGATTTCCCACCACTGAAAACCAGAGTTCACTGTTCTCCACACACACACACACACACACACACACACACACACACACACACTCATATATGTATCATACACACACTCATGTATGTGTCTATCATATACATACACACATACTCATATATGTGAATATCATAAACACACTCTAATACATGGAAACCATTATTTCATGAGTAGCTTATCGACAAATTGAAAAAACATTCACCCAAAATTCAAGGACATGGTTGCACATCAATGTCTGAATTAAACAAATGAAAAGGTAAATACGTAATTACAGGCATAGCATATCATCATGGGAAAAGCAGGCATCTTGGATGCAGACACATCGGGCTGTGCCACATGACACTTTGGCCTTGGGCAAGTAACCAGACCCCTCTGAGCCTTAGTTCCCTCATCTATGAAATGGGAGACATCACGGTTATTTTGCAAAACCTATTTTTAAAAACGGTGCAGAAACTCAGAATGTAGCAGAGGTGGAACAAAATGCAGACAAGAAGTGCCCCTAGTGTCTCAGCAGGAGACGAATGACTAGATTGCTAGATAGATTCCTACTAACCTTGTCCTGAAGTCACCCAAGGTCCCCATGAAAGATCAAATTCTGTAATGTTTCTTCAAAGGCTAGCTGGCCATGGCGGGCTCTGGAACCCACTGCCCATGAAAGGAGAGGCTTTCCATATAGGCCAAAGTCTTCTTGGCACAGGAAAAGTTAGCTCTTCAGTCTACCCCTTGTTGATTTCATGGGTAGAGCGTACCACAGTCACACATACACTAAAGAAATAGGATGCTCTGGATTGCATAACAGCTAGGGCATCTGGAGGCCTTCTAGCCACTGGGAATAAGCTCAGCAAACCTTTAGAAGCGACAGCGGCAGGTTGCTCAACACTCAGTCAGTCCAGTTGGACATTAACGTTCCTCGATTTGCATCCGTCAGCCAGTTGGACTGGGTCTGTGATGGAGACTTTGGCCACGTGTGCGATTGTTATGGTTGCAAGGCTAGTTGTCTCATAGAACTGACTAAATGGCTGAGTCAAATGGTCGATCTGTTGATTCAGACCTGATTATCTTGGCCAGACGCGGGCTGTGCCAGCGGAATAGTTGCGGGATGTGTGTTCAGGTATGAGGGCCACCTGTGGGGCCATGTCTGCCTTACCTCTCTGCCATCTTTCTTTTGTTCTTATTCTTTCTTTTGTTCTCTTCCTCCTCCTCTTACTTTTGTGACTTGATTTTCGAATGTCAAGCTCCGGTATTTTTTATATACATAGATAGTATAATAATGGATTCTTTTGATTCTCTTTGTCATTAACTTAAAATGTTGGGAATGCCAACGTAACATACATTTTAAGGTTTTCATCTAAATTGTAACACAGCCAGTATTAAATCAGAAAGTGAATGTTCAGCGAACATTTATCGATTTGTCACCATGTGCCAGCAACTATTTCAGCACTTGATATGAATTCAGTTCACTGATTCCTCAAACAAGCCCATGAATTATGGGTTGACATTCTTCTTGTTTTGTGGATGAGCAAAATTGAGGCTCAGAATCTCCACAGAGGGCGGGGCTATGCCAGAGGCAACCCTAGGCAGTTGACCCCATATCCCTTCTTCTTAACAGTGATGCGGTATTCTTGGATTTCACATAATTAAAGGTCTTAATTTCTAATGTTGAAATCAGAGTATCCATTAAACCTCTGAAGTCACACAGAAAACTCTGCTCGTGTGTCTAACATACTTTTTTTTATTACTGTAGAGAATGTTCATAGCTTTTAAATCAATGTCTCAAAGTGGTCTTTGAGCTCTCAGTGAGATTGAAAATAATCATTATATATTAAAACTTTTTGTTCTATTTTTTTCTGGGTCATTCTCTAGCTCAATTGTAAATTGCAACATTGTCAGCGAGGGCTGTCTTCGTAGAAAACAAAGTAAAAGTAAATAAACATTTATGACAATGTAACTTTCATCTCTTTTGCAGAATGTGTTGTAGGAAAATGCCAAAATATCCAACAAGAAATAAAAACCCTAGTGTTTTATACTACCTACACTTTAGTGTTTATGATCATCTTGATGTTTAAAGTTGTCGGTGCTTGAGTAACTTCTTCAGACCCTGAAGATGCTCTCTCATGTGCCATGTTGGACCTTTTTCCTGAGAGAGCCATTTTAGCACATACCTTTATTATTCCTTATCATATTGAGATCAAGTTTGGCCATCCCCTTTGCAAAATCATATTCAATTTTCTTAAGTGGGAGCCTGTTTTTGGCATGCTTCCACTAGCATCAGAGCCAGAAGTCACTTTGGGTTGTGATGTTTCCAGGGACGCAGTGGAGCTGGTCTAGGGCTCCAGTGACTATTCGGCCAATGTCGCTGCTTAAACCTGTACATCTAGGGCTCATGATCTGTGGGTTCCTTCCACTTCTCACTTTCCTCTACTATCATGTATTGTGGAAAGATGACCGGTATTAACGTGGAAGCTGGGAAGTGATCATACGTGAAGGAGGCAGGCTGGGTCATAAAGCCGATGGCCATCTTCATCTACTTTTCATGTTCCCACTTGTGATCATAATGGATGTAAAAAGAGAGCTCCCTCTGCTATAAGAAAACACCATATCACATGTGATGCTAATTGGCAACCGACCCTTCACGTTAGAAGCATGATGGGGAGTAATGGGGTCAGTGGTAGAGGGGACGGCGCAAGCTCAGTCTAACGATGGCGGCTGCTATTCAGCTCATATTTTTCTAACATGGGAATATACCCGATTTTCTGTTTTTTGGTTTTTTTTTAAAGAAAGACTCAAAATCTGTTTTTTTTTAGATGAAATCTCTCCACTTAAAAATTGGACTTCTAATATAATCCTTTATACCTTACCTGGACCAGACAAAACATATGGGTAGAATCGATCTACTCGTTGGGTTACTGGTTTGAGACCAGTAGAGGATATTATGATTCGCAAAACATGCTTTCATACTCAGAAAAAAAGAAAGAAAAGAAATCTGCTCTTTATAACTTTTCTGAGAGATAGCACATTAATTTTGGGGGAAGCTAGAGCAAGGCTGAAGCAGATGAACAAGTGTACATAGCCTAATGTTTTTGTTTGTTTGTTGAAAGATGTTTGTTTGCTGGATCGCAGATACTCGAGGTCAAATTTAAGTTGGTTTTTTTTTTTTTTTAAACTTCAAGTTGAATGTCTGCCCATTAATCTTTCATAGTGCCTTAGACAGTTCTTCATACACTCATACAACACTTCCCAATTTACCAATTACTTTCCCTTTGGGTTTATCTAATTTAATCCCCATAGCCTTGCAAATAGATTCTCAATTCTCCCAGCCCATAGCAACTTGAAACAATTCAACAAACACAATTAGCCCATTTCTAGAGAAAAAAAGAAAATGTATAGATTTCAGTGTAAATGTAAATTTCTTTTTTGACTACAAGTGTGGCATAAATTATCACCCACCTTAGGCGAATGACTAATTCACAACTGCTAAGTGTGTTTTTACTTTTTTACTCTAAGCAAATATTTTGAGAGATATTTCACAATTTAGTTTGGCCCTTAAACTGGTAAATGTTTTGCTCAGGCATGCTGAAGCCAAGTCTATTTTAGTATTGGGGAAGTTAGGACTGCTTCTGAATTCGAAAAACAATTTGGAAACAGTCCTCAGTCTCTCCGCAGCCACCACCCTCATCCAGTCCAAACATCTCCCAGCTGGACAGCTCCAACAGCCCTCACCCAGGTCCCCCTGTTTCCAGCCTCACTCCCTAGAGTCTGCCCACAGCAAAGCATCATGGAGATTGTTCTAAAATGGTCACCAGAACATGTTTCTCTTGTACCGATAATTTTGTGCTGGCTTCCCACTGTAACCAGAATGGAATCAGGACTCTTTGTTATTGCCAACAGGCTCTGTGTTATCTGCACCTTGATCTGGTCTCACTCTGCTCTCCCCCTCATCACTACACTCGATCCTGTGGCCTCCTTTCTTTTCCACAAACACACCAAGCTCATTCCTGTCCAAAGGCCTTTAATCTTGCTCGTCTACTGACTGTCAGCTTGTATGGTCACCTGCTTTTCTGCACTGAAGTTTGATGCAATGGCCTCTTTCCTGTCCTCCCTGGTAAAACCCTTGAAATCCATTGGTTTCTGTGGTGCAGACGGCTATATTCTCAGCACCATGGACAGCACCCAGCACGCAGCATGTGCTTATTAAATGTTGGGTTCGAGGGCTGCCTGACTGACTAATCAAAGTGGGCTTCAGCATGAAGGTTTTATTTTAGAGTCACACCAGAACTCCAGTGCTTCCATCCACTAAATATACAAGTTACATGACCTCTCTAAACTTCAGTTTCCTCATTTTAAAACAAGAATGAGAACAATGCCTCCCTCATTAGCGTACTGCATGCATCCTTTGCCATCCCTACCTAATAATCATGAAATCTAATTGTCGGGCAACTGTAATCATTTATTTAGCTCATGTATCTGGACTATAATGGGGGCATTGGTGTAGGCTGGACACAGTTGTGTGATGTAGTTGCTACTGCTGATGTAGGTTGCACCAGGCTGAGAAGGCCCAGCTCTGGAGGAGCTTGGGTCCATGTGTCTCACTCCCTCCTCCTTGGAGCCGTAGGCTAGCCCAGGGGTGTTCTCATGATGATGGGAGAAGCACAAGAGAACAAGCCCAAACATGCAAGCATCTTTAAGCCTTTGTCCACTTCACACTGGTTACCAGCTAACATACCTTGGCCAAAGCAAGTCATGCAGACATACCCACAGCCAAGGGGTGTGGAAATACATTCTGCCCATGGATGTGGGGAGGGGATGAATATTTCTACCACACACTATGTGATTCAAAGAGCTACTACACACTAAGAATTGAATAATAGAATATGTTTTAAGTGCTAGCTACGTAACAGATGCTCAATAACTGTAAGTTGAAATTATTATTAGAAATAATAATGTATTATTTTTCTATAAGATCAAATGCATGACACTTTCCATAATATATGAGCCTAATGAATAGGTTTATATTAAACATAACCAAAAGCTTACAACTTATGCTTAAATGAATTTATACCTGACATAGCAATTACATGATTTTAAGAACACATTAGTGACTGTTTATCATCACAAATCTCTTAATTCATGAAGTGTGGTAAACACAGCCTCTTTAAATTCAGGTTGTTGTACATTTTTATCACAGGGAGTAAGCTTGGGGCTGTCTGTTTAGGTATTTTAAAATGTGGTTCTGGAAGGAAGAACAGCTCCTGATTTGGGAACATAGACTGGATAAAGGCAAACACATCAGAGAGAGATGAGCTCTCGGTTTTGTGCCTTGGTTTCTTCGTCCGTCATTTGGCAGATAATAGCAGTTAAGTCCTAGGGTCCTTGTGAGGATTAAAGATAAGGCTGACAAAGCATTCTCAAGGTGTCTAGCACATGAACAGCTTTCCAAATCCAGGCTCCCTTTCCTAGGCACTGCTGACATACCCCTTCCCCTCTCCTCAAGGACAGCACTGTTGAATGCTCATCAGTTGTTGACGCTTCTCAGTAGGATGTCCTATGTGGGCATCGGAATGCATTTGAGCATCACCTCCTGGCCAAGCCTCTTCTTGTGGTCTCAGCCCCCGTGGGGAAAGGTGGCTTGGATCAACAGGGACTTTCGTGCTTATACTTAGTGAGTAGCTGGCTGAATTAGGAGCAGCTTTAATTAATTTCAACCATCACTGATGGTTTTATCTGTCATCTCACCTGTGAGCCAAACTCCCCTTGAGAACCAGGCATTTCTTCTTTGCAGAGACAACTCATTTCCAACCCCCTTATTACAGAAGCAGTGCTAGTGTATTTTAGAAAGTTTGGATACTGCAGGTAAGCACAAAGGAGAAAATTAAAATCACTTGGCATTCATCATCCAGGGGTAATGTGAGTTAACACTATAGTTCATCTATTTTCCTATATATCTAGATATAGATGTACCAGGAAAATGCTATTTATGACAACGGTCTTTGTGAGTAACAGCTCAGTTATCATCTATTTATAATATGCATGTCTCTTCTACCTATAAGGAACAAGGCAAGCGTTGCTATGTATATAGCTGCTGCCAAAAGAGGAGCGATGCCTCCATCTCGTTCAATGGAGGGTTTTTGTCTGCGGCATCCTGGGCAAGGTGTGATTTTCAGAGTTTAAAGGTGAGAGCCAGGACTCATAGTGCTCTGCAGAATAGGAGGAGGGAACTGTAGGGTTCCAGGAAGAGAACTGACAGGAGAGAGAGAGAGAGACAGAGAGAGAGAGAGACAGAGAGAGAGAGACAGAGAGAGAAAGAGAGAGACAGAGAGAGAATAAATATGAAAGAACTCTGAGAGTTAGCTGGAGCCACCTCTCTCCTGCGACTCCACACCTTTGGGAAAGTTTACTATGCTCTCAGGTCTCAGGGTGTTTTTGCAGGGGTGGGTCTGTTTCCATTTCTTCTTTTGTGTCCTTCGCTTCCTTTTCCTTTGCTTCCTTTCTGGATAGACTCCGAAAATGGTGCAGTGGAGAGATAATAAATAGAATGGGAGGAGCCTGGAGGGCAGAGAAGGCAGTAAGAACGAAAGCCACTTGGGAATTTGTGGAAATCCGGGGAGGTGTTTAGACTCCCAAAGGCCATAGAAATGGGAGCTTTGTGTCAATTTTGCCCGTATCCACAAGGAGAGAGGATTTTTCCAACTGACATCTGAGTCTCTCTCTCTCTTCTTCCACTGACTCAACACAATGTATATCAACCTCACACATGCATTGCAATTTTTTAGTGTAACTCTACATTGTGCAAAATTTCCTTCTTCACAAAGCTTCTGCCTACAAAAATAGGGCTCTGTGAGTAACACAAGAGCTGAAGGTGAACCACTGAATGAATGCCAGATCTTTTTATATTTAATTTAATTTAATTTAATTTTATTTTATTTTATTTTGCACAGTTCCCAAATGCTGAGCTCTTGTATTATCTCTGGTTTTCAACCACAACAAAGGGACGGTGATGGGCAACCTTGTGTCTATATCATAAGCACACCCAGGACTCCCCTGGAATCAGTCCCTAGAAGTGGAAATACTTGAATAAAGGTTATGCAAATGTTTAAGCCTTTTGATACACACTGTTAAATTGTCTTTTCAGAAAGGTTAAACCAATTTACACTCTCAACAGTAGTGTTTCAGAGAGATTCTTGCCCCAAATCTCCTTTAATAATGAAGAGTAGCGTTATAAAAATCCTTTCCTATTGCCAATTTGGCAAAAAAAAAATAGAGCCTATTTGTTTTACATGTATTTAATAACTGTTAAAGTTTACCTTTTTCTCCTCATAAATTCTTGAACCAATTGTGTTTCTTCCTCTGGGAAAATCATCTTCATCATGTCTTGCATCGATTTTTTTTTTTTGAGGAGTTGTTTATTTTTGATTTTTAAATTTAAACACGGTGTTTCTGAATGGTAAGCAAAAGCATGATTTTACTTAGCAGGCATTTCTAGATTAACTATTAGAGTGAAAGATCCCTACAAAAGTAAATATATATATATGAATTATCTGCCATACCTGGGGGAACAGGATGCTCGTATTAACGGTATACTGGTAGCCATGAATGTCGACTTGATTAAATGTTCTAGAGCCAGCTTGATGGTAATAAAACTGTTTCTCTGTGTGTCTTCTCAGTGAAATCCTTCCTAATGAAGCCACTTAATTTAGCTGCTTCATCCTCTAAGCTCTGGCCCCCTCCCCTGAGATCATAATTTACATTTTCTTCTGTTTAATTAGTTTTCAGCCCTCCCTCCAAGAAAGTAAACTGCCTGAAGGCAAAGACTCAGATTCTTCACCCCAGGCACCTGGGTTTTAATGCAGCAGATTCTTAGTCCATTTAGATAAATACATTTTATCACTAGAGGGTTAAACAAAACATCATACTGTGTTTCTCAGAATTTTTATGCACCCAGGGCATTTACCAGGAAAGGTCATCTTGGGTGTAACCTTTTGTGTCATTCTGCCAAAGAATCAGGCTTCAGGAGGCTGCAGTTCTCCTGGATATTTTTCTTCCTTCGGGCAACCCAGGGCATGAAAGACTCTTAAAGAGGCTCTTGAAGGAAACTGCAAAACCCCCCACAGTAGTTGGAGCTGAGAAAGAAAGTAGAAAAGGACAGTGAGTTCTAGGATGCTGCAGACCTGGCCACTGCATTGGGAGCTCAGAACAGGAAGAGAAGGAATTTATTTTTCAGCTCAGAATAGCAGGCAGAGAGGCCAGAATATGCGACGTTCCCTTTCTTCTTCTTCTTCTTCTTCTTCTTCCTCTTTTTTTTTTTTTGATTACCATTGTCATGCAACATTATATTAGTTTCAGCTGTACAACGTAGTGATTAGACATTTATATAGTTTATGAAGTGATACACCTGATAAGTGTAGTACCCCTGTGACACCATAGAAAGTTATTACAACATTATTGACTGCATTCCCTGTGCTGTACTGTACATCCCCATGACTATTTTTATAACTGGGAATTTGTACTTCTTCATTTCTTCCTTTTTTTTTTTCACTCTTCTCCCCATTCTTCCTCCCATGGGACAACCATCAGTTTGTTCTCTGTATCTACAAGTTTGTTTCCGTTTTGTTGGTTCTTTTATTTTGATCTTTCAATTTCCTGTGTAAGTGAAATCAAGTGGTATTTGTCTTTCTCTGTCTGACTTAGTTCACTTAGCATAATACCTTCTTGGACCATCCATGTTGTTGCAGATAGCAAGATTTCATTCTTTTTTATGGATAAGTAATATTTCATTATGTATAGGTACCACCTCTTCTTTATCTATTTATCTATCAATTGACACTTAAGTTGCTTCCACATCTTGGCTATTATAAATAAAACTGCAGTGAACATACGGGTGCATATGTCTTTTTGAATTAGTGTTTTGGATTTTTTCAGACAAATACCCAGAAATAAAATTGCTGGTTCATATGGCAGTTCTACTTTTAATTTTTGAGGAACCTCCATGCTGCTTTTCATAGTGGCTGCACCAAGGAAACCATCGACAAAATGAAAAGACAACCTACTGAATGGGAAGAGATATTCACCAATGATACATCTGACAAGGGGTTAATATCTAAAATATATAAGGAACTCATACAACTCAACACCCCCCAAAAAAACCTGATTAAAAAATGAGCAGAGGACCCGAATAGTCATTTATCCAAAGAAGACTTACAGATGTCCAAGGGACACATGCAGAGATGCTCAAGGTCTCTTAATCATAGAGAAATGCAAATTAAAACCACAATGAGATATCATCTCACACCTGTCAGAATGGCCATCATTAATAAGTCAACAAACAAGAGTTGACTAGGAAGTGGAGAAGGGAAACCCTCATGTATTGTTGATGGGACTTTTCCTTTCTTAAATAACCAAAAGGAAGAAAGAAGGTGGTCCTACTTTGAAAATGTTGTGTGTTTTTTTTCATCTCTTCATTCATTCATTCGAGATTTTAAATTTCAAGACTTCCCTCTATGGACTTGAAAGTAAGTGAAATGTAACTCATGAGCAAACTGGAAAACATTTTTCATTCCATTCACTACTTCCTGTTTGCTAATTGTAAGAAAAAGCAGTTCATTAGGCTGGAACCGAGGTCTCCAACTGACCATCCAAGGGCCTTTTGTGCTTAGTTGCCTGCCGGCTGCTTCAAATTTGAGTTTATTGCTGACATTAAAAAATCAGGAATTTTTACCTAGACATTTAGATTTTTGGTTTCTCATTAAAAAATCAGAAGATCTGGCAAAACTGAGGGACCACCCAATATAACAATGATCAATTTGGCTTTGGTAGTTGTTAAATGCTGTGGGCGTAGCAGGAGCTTGTTAGTTACCCACTGTTCTCACTGACGTCACCAACCTGTCCCAGAGCTGATCTAGTCCATTCAAACCCTTTCTCGAATTCAGGTCACACCGCAAACCCAAGAGAGATTCAGGTTAGCTATTATTATTTCCATTTCAGATGCAATTAAGTAATTTTGTGCTGAAGTTATTTATGTAATCGGAATTGTCAAAATTGCTATTTGAATGCAGGTCTCTGACTTCAGATCAAGTGTTCTTTCCACTACTCCAACATACTTGGCAGAACCATGATCTTGAGCCTCCGTGTGTGTGTGTGTGTGTGTGTGTGTGTGTGTGTGTGTGTGTGTGTGTGTGTGTGTGTGTGTGTGTGTGTGTGTGTGTGTGTGTGTGTGTGTGTGTAAATACACACATTTTGTAAATTTTGTAAATATGCATGCACTTATTTTAAAGGAAATTTGGCAACTTACACTCTGATCATGATCATAAGCCCTCCTGGGTAAGTAAGTGTTCCCAAGTCTTTCTTCTCTTGTTTACTCTCTTATAATTACCGCTTAAATACAGTGTGGCTGGACTCAGCAAACACATCCCTCCAAGTCAGTCTGTTTGCATTGTGATAGCTCTGCCGTGTGAAGTCTGTTCTCCAACTTTCTTGTTTCTTTGGAAGAAGCAAGGACCAAAACCAAAGAGCACATAGGTCACAGCTGCTTCACATTCCTGGGGGTGAAATGGGCACGTCATTCAATTGGTTCTGTTATGCAGAACTGATATTCTTGTTGATGTTAGTGGCATCAAGGCTGACAGTCAAAAATGCCAGGCTCTGGCTTCTCGTTCATTCTTTAATTCCAGCTGCTTTGAATGGTGCTCCCTGGCTTAACTTAACAATGGTCAAAACTCTGCTTTGCTTTCTGGGTAACGTCTGAGCTCCCAGGAAGTCTCCAAAGTCTGACCTCCATTCACATCTCCAGCCTTGACTCACCATCGCTTCCCTTCTAACCACCTGCAAAACCTTCACGCACCCTCACCTCCGAGCCTTCTTTGGCAGCCTTTTCTTTCCCAATACTCTTATCTCCCGCTTCCATCTTTTCTGCCCAGCTAATTCTTACTTGCCCATCTTGCCGAAGTTTAACATCGCCCCTCCTTGACCTGCTCCTCAGGCAGCTCAGGTACCTATGTCCTTCACTGCATAGTAACCTGGGGCAACCTGTGCCGAACCTCTCGTGACTTAGGATGCTGCTGAGCTCAGGCTGTGAGCTCCTGGGTGGCAGAAATCTTGTCTCACTGTGTCTCCAGCTGGAAGGTCTGTATATAAGAGCTCTACTGTATCAGGAGAGGGCCATATCAGAATCTGAGACAGCAAATGAAGAGTCGTCTTTAAAAAAAAAAGATGTCACAGATTTAGAAGTAGTGGGAGCTACAGAGCCTCCTAACATTTTGAGAGCTTACGCCACATTGCGTGTTATGCTCCTGTGCTAAAAGCAAGCGCTTGATTGCCATTAGTTATTAGTTTTAATCCTCATATCAATCCTTTGTCCCCCTTGTTTGGAAATGAGGAGACTGATGAGCAGAGAGGTTAAATAGTTTGCCTAAAGCCGCACAGTTAATTGCTGGAGGACAAAGTGCCCACAAAAGTTATGTGGCTGCCAGGCCTCAGGGTGAATCACTGTGTAAAGAAGTTTTTGACTTGTTTACATGTAGTCACTTGATTGTTTCTTGGATCCATGAGTGAAACCAACTCTGGGCATCCTTAGGTTAATTGAGTTTATTAGACTAACTCTCACACTTCTTTGTTCACCTGGGCCAGTCTCCATTGCCAAAGTATCAATGGCCTAATCAAACTCTCGAAGACCCCGGCACCTTCTGTCCCCTTCTCTCCTATTAACACATACTCATTCTAGGTAACATTTTGCCATTTATCTAACTCTGCCGGGATGTCATTTGTTCCTCTCCCAGGTTATAATCCTCTGTGCTGCACCTAAAAAAGGGGTGATGTTGCTATTCAACCCTGTCCTCCAATCAGAAGTGAGAGCCATTCAAGTCCAAGTTAGAAAGACACCCACAGACCTGCTTTGCAGTTGTTATTATCCTAAAAGTAAACCATGAGCATTGTGTCTCTGAAGCATTATTACTGCTACCTAGAATGGTACTGGACCTTGTATGTCACTCGGGGTTGAACAAGAAGAAAAGGGCTGGAAGTCTGGGATGAGAGATTTTAGTCTGAAATAGATAAGAACTTGCCGGAAAGAGTCCAGTCAGTGGGTGTTGTACACTCACTCTGCACATTTCAGATCTCTGTACAGATACTCGTTGATGACTTGAATAAGAAGTCATCTTTCTATAGTTTCTATAATTTTATTTGTCATGATGGTGTGCGTGTCTGTAGGCCTGGGACTTCCGAACCATAGTGTTTTGTTTTGTTTTTTAAATGTTTTATTTACAATGTTAAAAATATTAGCTGTTGTATAGTGAGTGTCTCCAGGGTGTCCCAAATAATACCATTCCTGATCCTTTCAACACGACTGAAAGATAAAGAAACTGTTCCCATTTTAGACAATGACCCTGAGGGTAGAGAGACAATTTGCCTAAAGTTACACAGCTAGTTCAAAAGCTGAGACATGACTTGAATCAAGAATCCTGTCGCCTCAAACCCTGCTATTTCTACTCTGCCACGCTGCTGCGGAAGCTTTGTGTGCAGGGAGATGGAGGAAAGGCTGTTTACTGCAGACTTCCACTAAGCGAGAACCATTGGTAACAATCTAAGCGTCCATTGATAGGGGATTGGTTTACTGCATTGCGTGACATCCATATCGTGCAGCAATATTTAGCATTTAAATATTCACTTTAAACACAAGTGAATATGTATTGCTGTGGCAGATGTCCAGCCTGTACTCAGTGGAAAAGAGACTGCAGGGGAATTTGCACCGCATCATCTATTGTCTGAGGAGTATATGCACGTATGCATGTGTGCGTTCCTAGGCAAGGCCTGGACCGGCATCGTCCGATGGAAATGTAGTGCAAGATACATACGTAAATATTAAGTTTTCTAATAGTCCCATTAATGAAGGTAAAAGGAAGCAGGTGAGATTATTTTAATAATATGTTTCCTTTAAAACAGCATATCCAATATATTTCAACATGTGGTCAATCTAAAAAAAATATTAACGATACGTTTTATGGTTTTTTCCTACCAAGTCTTCAAAATCCAGTGTTTATGTTGACAACACATCTCAGTTTGGACCAACTGCATTTCAAGTGTTCAGTAGCCACGTGGGTCTCGCTGGTTTAGTGGAAATCTAATAAGATCCTAAAGTGTTCACTTCGGGATGATGGGACGATGTGTGTTGGCGTGAGTTTATTGTCTCCTTTCGTCTTATCTGCGTTTTCCAAATTTCCATAATGAATACATACCGCCTTTGTAATTCGGAATGAAAATAAACTATTAAAGACATCATTCATTTTTAATAAGGAGTTACGGTAAGCTTCTAAAATACACTTTTAAAAATAAAGACATGAAATGGAAATCCGTGACCTATTTTCAATGGAGAAGAGAAGCCAGGCATGGAGTTATGTCACACTCCTCTCTTCCCTTGCCTTCCTGCTCTGTCTTGTCACCCCTATTCCCAAGCGTCTGGCCTTCGGAGTCCCGGAGAGGGGAAGGAGGTTAAGCCCCGTCTGCACACTCTGGAGCAGGGCTCTGGAGAGGCTGCCTTGTCTGCCAGAGGGTTGAGGTCTTGCCCCAGATTCGTGTTCAGTATCTTTGAGAGACAAAGGTGCTGCCAGTATTTCTCTATCTTTTCTATCATCATTGCCGTCCCTTCACCAAGGAGCTTTTTTAGACAATTTTTCCCCAGTCCTCCTTTCCCTCCCCCGTTACATTTTAATACCACGGATATACTCGTGTCTGTTTGCGTACAGAGGTTCCCTGGAGAGTCACGAACCGGTGTAACGGCGGAGATTTTTTTGTGCACTCTCTCCCCGAGAACCAGTTTTCACCCCCTTGAGGTGCAATGTCATTGCCTCCCCCGTGGAGAATGCACGGCTGTCTTCATTCGTGGCTAATGTCAGTGACGAGAGCCACTCTGCGACTTATGTTTAACTCAGCATCATGGGCCAGGGCCACCCACCTCCCTCAACTTCCTACCCACAGGTCTGTTCCCTTGTAGGCCCCTCTCACTTCTGGATTCCCAGCAGAGCAAGGCGGTCCATCTGAAAAGCCACCGCTTCTGGGAAACCTGTCTCCATGCCTCTCCTTTTCCCTGTCTCCCTGACCCCCCGAGTCACCTACCACACGCAGCCTTGTCCTGCCGCTCATTCTCATCCTGTCTTCTCTCCCCTGGGATCTCACCCTCCTTGAGGACAGGGCACTGGTCATAATTTCGTTCGCCGTGGTGTCTAGGGCTCCGTATGACTGTGGCTTTGCATGCCACGGTCCCTCGGTAAAGAGCCGTAGATCTGAACTAAATTGCCTTCAGTAAACCCTTTCCGGTCCAACTGTTTCTCGATCAGAAAATCTCATTAAGACTTAATGGCTAACAGCTTCCCATCCCAGGGGTCAGCCTGCAGTCCCCGCAGGAGAGGAAGTGAGAGCATCCTCTTCCTTTCCCGGGACCCACACCTTCCCTGCGTGTTTCACACCACGCAAAGGTCACCCCCTAGGGCTAAAATTACATGGCAACCACATGGAACTGGCTGCCCTGCTACCTCTTCCTTTGATTCCCTCAAATCACTGGAATGAACATTTGCTGATTGGAAACTGCGAAGTAGCAGCCACCGAGAGCTGGATTCATATGACTCTTGTGAGAAAGCCATGGCCCTTGGTTTTCATGGGCTTAATCAGACAGTCCTCTGTGTTTGTTCCACTAGAGAAGCCTCTTGCTCCCCACCCCAACCCCACCACCAAAGCCTTGGTTCACCCTTGTTTGTGCACATGCGCCAAGAGACCCGTCCCCCTCCCTTCATCTGTACTTAGTTATCCTTTGATTTCTGGGGAGCAACATTTATTTCTCTACAGTCGGGAGAGTCTGCCTTTGTTCTCTTCTGCATAGTCGTTGCCTCTTTCCGAATTTCAGTAGAACTCCGCAGATTCAAATGGAGGATTTGAGGGCTGGGGTTGCTATCGCTGCTGATAACAAATTTCCTTCAGCTAAGGAAATTAAATTGGAAGGACCCGCATGCTGGCTAGATTCTCTTACTCTTCTCTTACTGTTTGGGTGTAAGGCGATCCCATTTTGGTTTCTCTCACTTTCAAGAGAGCAGAGAGAGAAAAGGAAGCTGAGCAGTGCCTGATGAAGGGATTCTGTATTGGCAAAACCCTGACATTT
The DNA here is from genome assembly GCF_000325575.1 of Pteropus alecto. Classification (NCBI taxonomy): domain Eukaryota; kingdom Metazoa; phylum Chordata; class Mammalia; order Chiroptera; family Pteropodidae; genus Pteropus; species Pteropus alecto. Next base: position 1,441,082 of record NW_006436812.1, on the reverse strand, counting down.
GAAATGTTCAGTGGAATCAGCAGAACTGGCAGCTTTAGGCAAAGAGCACTGCACTGAAAAATAAAATTCAGTTGGCCATACTCTGTTCATGAAAATGTCTTTTCATAATTCCCAACTTTCAGAGGTACCGGCCATAATTTCTTAGCTCTTTTCTTCTGGAGCGCTTTAGGTATGGATGGTTAAAAATGGGTGACAAACAGAAGCCAGTGTGTCTATGCCACGGAGGCTGTAATCGCATTTTCAATTCAGTATACTTCTTATTAATTATCCTAGTCACTTTGATTTGTAGAGTCTCCCTATTTCGGACATGAAAATGAGGGAGAAATGATAAGAAGAAATGTTAATGGCTATAATTATTGACCGGACATTTGAGATTCATGTCCAAATTCACTCAACGTGTGACGATTTGAAATCTCTTTCACTCGTCTGTATTATTTGCCTTTTTCATCCTCCACTTTCTCTCTCCCTCTGCCAAAGGGGGGAAATTACTGGTAGTAGATTATGAAATATCGTAGTACATGTACATAAAAATATATCAGAGCTGGCATATATGTAATATACGTCTAAGTATGAGATTCACATTAGAGATCTATAGATCGTATTAGCAAACTAGTGTCCATCCGGTACTATATTATTTTACTAACGGGATAGCTGAATTTCAAATGAAAAGCAAAGGTCATGGCTGCTATTCTGTGAGGGCCACAGAATCTCATTTGTCTCCATATCGTTGTCCCCAACATTATTAATTGCTGCAACGGCCGCTGACTTTGAACTGACCGAGAAAGCATTCTTCCAACAGATGTCGTCGAACCTCCAAATTTATAAGTGAGGAACTCCGATTTAAAACTCCTCACTCCCCTGCGAAAGGAGAATGTTACAAGTTCGTGATTCCACTCTAGTTTCCCCCTACGGCGAAATTTCCAGGGTGAAGAAAAATGGGTCTTTCTTTTCCCTGTGATGTACTGCATACCTTTCCAAGTGTGAGTACCCCTCACCTCCTGTCCCTCTGCAGACTAGCGATCACCTCTACTTTGGCACGAACCTAGCATACCTTTCCAAGTGTGAGTACCCCTCACCTCCTGTCACCTCTACTTTGGCACGAACCTAGCATCTGCTTCACGAAAAGTGCCTGAAAAGCAGGTTCATCAGCTTGTCACCTGGAGAGAAGCTGTTGACACCAGGTGACCCCTCTCAGGCCATCACACTGTGGAGGTGAGAGCTTTCTCTTTGATGCTGTGCAGTAAGTGGAATGGTGAGAGCCTTTCGCTAGAAGGAAACCAACTCCAAAGAGAGGCTTAAGCCCAACTAAAACACCTCCGCTGTCCAAGCACACGTGTGCAAATGGCCTGTAACCAGAAGAGGATGAATTTCAGTGGTTCGTGCCACACATCAAGTGTAACAGAGTCCTAAGGCGAGGTTTTGTGTTGCGTTTTATTTTTTAAGAGACTCAGACTCCTATAGAGTATTTACCATCGCATGAAATTCTGCAACCGTTTGCATTTAATGGCGAGGCAGACATGGCTTGGAACTGGAAACCTTTACTGAGAGAAACAGAAAGTAGCCAGCGTTAAATTCACAATGTGAGAAAAGACAGGCCCAAAGAAGTTTAAATTCCAACAACTTCTCTCTTTATTTTTTTTTCTTTTTCCTAATAAACAAGCCCATAGCAGTTGAAATTTTATCACTTACTCGAGAGGTGACTATTTTCTGCTGTTTATAAATCACTCCCATAGCCACAGGGCCAGCTTGTAGTAACAATGCCACATGCTTTATCAATAGCTAGCGAGTTGATGGAGAGGGAGGGAAACTTCTAAAAACCAACCTTCCCTGAGGAAGGATCATTGTATGTGTGTGTAATAAGAATCTAGTATACGTAGTGTATTAAATGCCTAATGTATACTAGACACTTGGTAAACAATGCTAGAATAAATGGCTGTCTGCCAATTCGCACTGCCATTATCCATTCTGTCTCTTGTTTACTGACATTCAGACTCTCAACCAGTTGTCCCCAATACTTGTGTGCCATGTGTGGCTTATCTTTTATCATAGCTTATAAGCTCTGCAATGAACAGACTCTGTTCATTGTAAGTACCTAACCGGGTACCACAGACACTATGTCTTGAGAGATAATGAATAATATTCTTATCCAAAAATCAGATCAACACTATTCTGGGGTTACTATGGAATGACGTGCTGTTAGCCTAATTAAAGTTGTTACCTTTAGGAGAAATAAAACCACGTTGTCCTTTAGCTGCCAATTCAGACTTCACTTTGAACCCCAATGAACAGGTGAGATATGCAGTGTGTTTTATTCAGAGTCCATCGGCCATTTCTCTAAACAACATCAACAAAATAAAAGAAACAAAATCAACCACCCCAAAATCACCCGTGAAGCTCCAAAATCGTTTTGGCTTTGGGGATAAGATAATCTTTGATTTTTTTTTTTTTTCATGCATATTGATAGGCTCCCTCCTCCAGTAACTGCTGCTCATTCCTCCGGTCCCCCGGCTGCTTCTTCAGGGAATAACTCATTGCATCTCCATTATGCGTCATCCAGAGGCTTTATGTGGGTAAAACAATTGAGTCTGGCTAAAGGCCCCATTCCTGTGTTATATCCCATTACTTCATTGATTTTTTTTAAAGTTTCTCTAATGTTATAACGAGAATATTTTCCACTCAATCCTGAAGGATTCTAAAGCTTTTTATTGACCTCAGGGTATACCACACACATGGACCGCCTCCCTGGGCTGGCAAAAAGCAGGGTCCTCAGAGAGACCAAATGGAAAAATTGCTTTTCTATCGACCCCAATGCATAAGACTTATGGAACCTCGATCTAATTAAGGCCCAGGGGGAATTCTGATGTAGTCGCTGGGGTTGGCCCCGTTATTAGGGTAAGTGCCAGGCTCTAGTTAAGTGTCTCACTGTCCCTTCAAGGGTCAGGAAAGTTCACAGCCAAGGATTTTGAGTCTCTTTGGTGGCTGGTGCAAGTTTTCCCCAAAACAAGCCAGGCCTACACTACTCAGCCTGAGAAATGTCCCCAAATGGAAATAGGGGAAATCAGAGGCACAATGGCATCCTGTCACTGCTTCTTTTCTAGGAGGCATTTCCAACAGAGCCCCCTGCCAGAGTTCCAGTTCCCTTCTTGCATGGTTTGGCCGTGTGAATCTGGATGACTCACTAAGCTTCTCTGAGCCTCAACTGATACTTTGTAGAACAGTTCTGGGTGCTAAAGGAGACAGTGTCTGGTGTATAAAGTGGAACCGATACATGATGGGCCCTCCGTAAATGTCGGCTTATGCTTGTACCATCATCATTCCCGTCAACATGGTCATGCCCAGACTTTAGGGCAGCCAAGTCTCTTCTCCGTATCCTAGCCGAGCCTCTGTTTGGTGCCTGAGCATTAAAAGTCAGGTGCTTGTGGCACAGTGAATGAATGGCTCCTTTGTAATCTACCTGCCAAAAGGAACTCATAGCAGCAAGTTTGCCGGAAGCTGTTGCTTCCTCATAAAGTCATATTAAGTTTGAAGATGTCTCTGCAGAGAGGCAGAGGCAGTACAGCATGACGCAGAAGGCAAGCCCCACAATGACCGTCTCCTCTGCTCTTTACTAACAGCATCCCAGTCCGGACATCGTTTCTTATTGATAAAAATGGGTATAATAAAAATAACAGTACAGAACAGTATAGGATGGTTGGGAGAACAGAGTAAGATCACGTGGGCCTGGCACTAGAATCCCCTTGGAGAGTTTCAGAGCACTACTGTTGCGGACCCTGTCCCCAAAGTTTTGGCTTCCTTTGGGCAGCATGTAAGGCCCGTGGGCATCGACAGTGTGAGAACTCCTCTAGGTGATTCTAACATGCAGACAGGACGAAGGACCATTGCAAGTCATGGATTCAGGGGTAGAGAGAGCAGTGGCTGCTGTTGAGTCATCATCTTCTGTTTTTTCCTCTGTATCCTCTTCCCTACTGGTTCCTTTTTCATACGAATATGGAAAACAATCGAATTCTCTTTCGAAGGTTTCAGTTTGTTTTCCTGCCTTTTGGGAACCATTTTGGGGAAATAGGGCACAGGAAAAGTGTACTCTAAGTGTTAGGCAAATGTGGATACGTACATTTGGTAATATTTAGAATATCGGAGTTATCTCTATTACGGTCAACCACAGGTACATCCACCACTGGCGTCCCAGCATATAGGCTGACTAGTATACCTCGTTCTGAGTCCAGCTTTTATCCCTGGGGGCTGCTGCCACCTGGGGCTATTCTCTGGGCACTCATGGCTGTCTCCAAGCACCACGTACCTTCTGTCAGGGAGGGGGTATGGAGGTGGCCTGAGTCATCACTGAAGGGAGGACCCCATGCCTGGCACGCACTAAGGGCAGAAGTGTTGCAAAAGCAATCATAGACACATGAATGCAATTTTTTTTTTTCTTTCTAGATTAGTGCTAAATACTAGGAGGAAAGGGCATTTGTTATTGGAGATGGGGCAAGAGAGAGAAGCTATGTTCTTATTGGAAAACCATAGCCTGCCTGGAAGGACCTGCTATTTGGTGATCAAAGTCTTAGGGCCTCAGTTTACCCTGGTGCTAGAAGGGTGATAAGCAATGAGAAAGGAGGCTATGAAGCCTCCCTCAGCCTTTGAAGGTGGGGTGATTGTTTGCTCCTCTGGGCGCTCATGAAATCTATCCCTGGCATCGGAATAGCCCTCAGCCCTTCGTAAGGCCCTCAGTAAGTAAGAAATTGGATACTGTCATGTGCGCTTCCTTAGATTTAGAGACAGTCGAGGGCAGGAGCCATGAATCACGGTGCTTGGTATATTCAGCATCAAGAAAGGACCCAGCACCCATCGTTAGTACTCAGTAAACACGTGGGAGCGGAAGACATTTCGTCTGGCCCTGTGATTGGGCAGGCATGGGTCCCCAGTACCCCCAGAGTTGCAATGCTTCCGGGAATGGTGAACAAAGACACTAGAAGACATTGATTCTCAGTGTTGTAGGCTGGACCTTAGGGCCATTTGCAGAGTTTTTCATCACGGTCGACGCCCACCTCCTGGAAGAGACCTGTTTAAATCAGATTCTCTGGGGGAGTAGAACTGGGTGTTATAGTTTCCTTGGGTAGTTCAGGTCCAGGCAGGGCTGAGGACAACTGCATCAAAGGTGACATAGGATGGCTGAGCGAGAAGCAGCGATGAGCCGATAGGAGAAGGGACAGGAAACCTAAAAGGAGAAGAGAGACACCGAGAGCATTCGGGGTTCCGGATGAGCCCTTATTTTCATCAAAGCGAAAGCCCACAGAGCCAGACACCGCGCTTCGCGATTTGTGCCGGGTGCCTCCTCTCGAGCTTGTCATGACCCTCAGCAAAATGGTCATCTTTTTTTTCCAGCAAAGCCGAGGAAGCTTAGAAACTGAAGGGTCAGGCTGCCAGACTCCAGTCCCCAAGCACTTTGCCACTGAGCTGTGTGCCTTCAAAATGACAAGGTAAACGTGAAGGAAGATGGGAGCAGACTGGGCAGGAGGAAAAAAAAAAACAACAAAAAACACAAGATCAATAAAACCAAGGAGAGCTAGTGGGCATTAAAACAAAAACAAGTGACACAGCAAATAAGAAACAGAATTTATATTTCTTGAGGGACTTCAAGGCACTGGGATAAACTCACGATGACTACAGAAGACAAAGCCAAATCACCCCGGCTCACAACGGGAGATCTAAGGCTCCGAGTAGTCAAGCATCTCGCCCAAACTCGCACGACTATTAAGCATCCGAGCTGAGTTTCTTTGTAAAGGGCCCAGGAGTAAAAAATCTCAGGTGCTGCCAACCACGTATCCTCCGCCACGATTATTTAGATCTACAGTGGCAGCAGGAAAGCAGCCACAGAGACTATGTACACAAACAAATGTGGCTATGGGCCAATGCAACCTGACTTATGGACACTGGAATTTGAGTTTCATAGAATTTTTATGTGACGTGAGCTATTATTTTTCTTTGGATTTTTCTCAACTACATAAAAATGTAAAAACTTTTCTTAGCTCATTGGCCATAAAAACACAGACAAGCGGGACAAATACAGCCCATGGGCCGTCATTTGCCAACCTTGGTCCAAATTCTAAAGCACGTGGAGGGTAAAAAGTTGGTGAGAAAGTATGGAAGAAAATTAACAGATGTCCATTCGAGGCCTATGTCCTCATTTTAACTTCGCATGGAAAGATCCATCAAGCCAAGAATTCATCTCTTTCTGTCTTCCCCAGATCAACCCCAGACAGCAATTATTTATAGAAAGCACCCAGACCTTGAAATAGACCACTCCCATTCTTTTTGCTTTGACCAAAGCAATCTTCTATCAGTATTTATTGAATGACGAATAGATTGTAGGCTCTGTCCTAGGCATGAAGGGCATACTGGTTGTCTTAATCTGTCTGGGCTGCTATAATAACATACCAGAGGCTGGGCGACTTACACAACAGACATTTATTTTCTCACAGTTCTAGAGGCAAGAAGCTCCAGGTTGGGGTGCCAGCATGGCTGGGTTCTGGCAGGAGCCCCCTTTGAAGCTGCAGACTGCCGACTTCTTGTTGTATATCCTCATGTGGTAGAGAGAGAGGTAGCTGGGGAGAGAAAGAGAGAGGGAGAAAGAGAGAGAGAGAGAGAGACAGAGAGATAGGGGGAGAGAGTGAGACAGAGACGGAGAGAGAGACAGAGAGGGAGAGAAACAGAGAGAGACAGAGAGAGGGGAAAAAAAATACAAGTTCAAAAGGGCCTTCAAGACAAGAAAAAGGGTAGGCCAGGGGAGCAGAGAGCAGGCCACTGTGCCCCCCAGGAAGGGAATGAGCAAAACAGAGAATGGTGGCCCTCGATGAGGAATTTGGATTTTATTCTAAATGCAGTTTTATTCTAAATGCAATCTGGTGAGTCGGAAGCCCTGGAGTTATTTGCGCTGTCACTGTTTTTGAGTGCTATGTGGGGGACGGACGGTAGGGGCCGCTGTCTCTCTCTCGAGCATTCCCCTTGCTGAAGATTTTTCTCTGGTCAGCAAAGGCCTAGGAGTTGCGTGCAATCTTGGGGGACCCGCGGCTCTTCCGCATGCCCAGATTTCCCCTGTTCGGGGATGTCTTACATCCCCTTCCAAAGATCCTCTGAAGTAATATGTTCTAATGAGGAGCTGGAATTGCCAATTGCCTCATGCTTTGCAGCTGGTAAAGAGTAGATTATGCTTTGGATGGTTCGGGGTCATCTTGTGAAGAGAATAAGTTCTTTTGCTTGAGCTTGTCTAACTGTAATTCGATTCTGTCCTCATTTTATTTGGGAATTAATATTCCAATCTCGAGCCTCACCTTTTTCTCATCCAAAGCTGTTACTCGGGAACATATAGCATTTAGTTATTTTTTTTCCCACATTTTCTCCTTCTGGTTCTAAAGTGCTTCACGCTTTGTGTACACACTCCTTTTCAACTCATTTTTAAATAATGTTCTGTTTAGAAAAGCAACATATGATCATTTGAAAAACATTTAGAAACACATGCAAAAGCAAAATCACTTTCAGCTGCTCGTCACCCCAAAACAAATCTCTCGTTTTTTAAAAAATGAGACTTTGTTACCTTAGACAGTTTTAAGTTAAAAGGAAAATTAAGAAGAAGGTACTGAGGTTTCCTGTGCACCCCTTGCCTCCCCGCCTCACCCCCCGCCACAGCCTCCCTGATTATCTCCATCCCCCACGACAGTGGTGCCTTTATTATAATCGATGAACCTACACTGACACATCACAGTCACCCCAAGTCCATAGTTTGCATTAGTGTCTTGGTTGTACGTTCTGTGGGTTCATGGTACATTCTGCTGGACAAGTGTAGTATGACACGTATCTACCATTACAATAGCATGCAGAGTAGTGTTGCTGCCCTGAAAATTACCTGTGATCCATCTCTTTCTTCCTCCCTCACGATCCCTGGCAACAACTCAGCTTTTTGACTGTCTCCATAGTTTTGCCTTTCCCAGAATGTCATAGAGTTGGAATCACTTAAAATTTTCAGCATTTCTCTTGTTGATCTGTTTAGGGCGTATGTGTGTGTTTGTGCGTGTGTGCGTATACATTTACAACATTAGACTCCTCGTGTATTTTCAGATTTGTCCTACATTTTTAAACTTGGGGCTAAAACACAAACATTTTACTATGCCATTAATCATTTTTCAAAATTTTATTTAATGATTTCACAACTTTCTACAGCCCTGGAATTTGTCACCACTGTTGACATTTTAAAATGTTTTTCCTGTCTCTCTTACTATTATTATGAACAGCGCCACGGAGAACATTCTCGTATGCAGGCCTTTGTTCAGACTAAATTCTAAAAAGTATTATTTGGGGGTGAAAAGATGTGAGATCCTTATACATCTTGAATAGATTTCCTCCAATTGCTCATTAAAGTGATCATGCTCTCATGTGCCTCATAATGGTGGTCTGTCAGAGAGCTATCTCATCTCTTCACTGCCAATGTTTTTTGATACTATTATATACTTTTATCAACTCGATAGGCAAAACACCATCTCACTGTTTAAAACACTCCCCTTTTAGCTTGTTTACTTAGTAATGCAAGTAGCAAACATATACGAAGCCCCAGTGTGTGCCAGACGTTGTAGACAGTAGCCGCTATTACCCTTATCACTGGTAAAGGTAGAGGTGTTATTGGAATTCAGCCTAGGTGTTAAGTCCCTCGGGCTGAGTATCAGCCACAGATCTATTCTGCATCAAGAGGAAAGGACCCTCTCAGCTGGGTGTGAGTGCGGAAAGCAATCTGATTAAAGAAATTCGAACTCACATGTGAATGACTAACGGAAGCATCTATTATTATTATTATTTTAATAAT
>NW_006436812.1:1413329-1432215 GCF_000325575.1 Pteropus alecto | reverse complement strand
ATAAGATTATTATTACTTATTCTTCTTCTTATTACTGTTATTATTTTAATAATAATAATAATAGTAATAGTAATAATAATAATAAGAGAAGAAGAAGAATAGCAACTAATTATTCTAAATAAATCTCTCCCTTGGGGAAAGAATTTTCAGAAATTTAATAGAAGTGAAAAACATCTGGGAAGAGAGTGTGGGAACAAGTAAGCTCTCCTTTCAATTCGGTGGCTCTCACGGCTGGCCCACAGACTAGAATCAGCCCAAAGCCATGTTTTATTTTACTTTGTCTGCATGGTGCTTGAAATACTGAATTCACTGGCGTCCACAAAAATCAAGTTGCACCTCTCTATAAAAATGGCAGCTCCGGAAGCATTCACTGCTGCTCATTTCCATAAGTTACATGGTCCCCATGGGTGCTTGGTTTTGCATCTATTGTTAGCTTGCTGTGTCTCTGCCTCCTTCCGTGTCAACCACCCCGCGCTCTGCCTTTCTGAACCAACTCTCTAAAATCGTCCTTTCAATACCACCGTGATTTTTTAGCAAAAACACTTCGCACACTGGGAACCCCCTTCCCGGCCTGTTAGGTGGAAGACGCTTGAGGGTCACAGCAGGGCTAATGCTCCGAGCTATTTGGGAGACACAGATGTTTGCAAGTCGGGGCCTGTATCTTTATTAGCTGTGCTCAAACCGCGTGGTAATTTAAGCTTTCCTCCCTTTGCTGCATTGCATCCTAGTTCTACAGGAGACCTGAAATAGAACGTATCACATTGTGCACAGTTTTGAAGGATCATGAGCGAAGGCTAAATATAAGATTTAAGTCCGTATTCTAAGTGTGCTTCTCCCCTAAATGGAGGTGGGATACATTTGAACACTCTGTCCCATGCCTGCCCTTTTTATCTGCACGTACTCCTCGCTGCTTGATTTCCATCTTTTTGGTGTGTGAGGACACCCACAAGCAAGCATCTTCTCAACTTCGGAGAGGCAAGTCTGAGTTGCCACTGCTGGAGCTTTGCTCTTTGATGAGAGGGGCCAACGTTCACAAGTTCTCCCCTCACTCTGGTACATAGAGTGTCTTTCTTTAAAATTGCTCTTTGAAGCAGGCTAGTGACACTTCATTACCCACATTCTCTCTTCATAATTTTTACCATTTTCTTGATGCCGATCGTTTTATTATCTACTAAATGGCTAAATGACTTGCTTTTATTTGAATCTATTTATGTCACGTCGGTCACTAGACACCCAATGCTATTAACGGAAGCACAACTAGGTGAGTAAATTTACATTAAAAATACATAGTGACAGCCGACTAAGATATCTGGTGTCCCACCCATGGCCCCGATGCCAGGTGTTTGGAATGACTGATTTAAAAGAAAGGGTTTCACAAAGTAGAGGTAAAGCAGCCATATTTCTAGAGAGCAAAAGTGGTTTCCCACAGCTAACCATCTCCTGGGATCCTACTGTACATATCTAGGTGGCTGCATGCAGGAGAAATCTCAGAGCTGCTCCTGGGAGCTCCACCTCTCACTCCATGCCCTGCGCGTAAACCTACTGGACACCCTTGGGTGCCCCTGCCCTGCAGGAAGCCTTCTCCTCCTCTGATATAACACCCTTGTTGCTCTCACTCCCTTGGAGTCATCATTTTCTTCTTGTGAGTAGAGACGAGACTGTGCAGAGAGGGTGATGAGGGTGATGAGGGTGATGAGGTTACTGGTTCCATCATTCCAGACAGACCTAGGGTTGAACTGATGGTCTGGATGATGGCTCGGTGATTTCTCATCTCTAAGCACGTTATTCTAATACATTCTCAGTAGGAATGGGTCCATCTGGGGTTCTCTCAAATACCTAAACAGCCACTGGGGTTTTTTCCTTGACCAATGTATAAACCCCAGCTCCGCCACGTGGATGGTCTATGATTTAGTGCAAGTTGTTTAATCTCCTTTTACCTTGGTTTCCTCACCCGAAAAATTGAAAAAGGAGACAGCTAGCTTCCAGAATTTTTCTGAGGATGGATGAGGAAAGGTAAGAGATATTGCTTTTCAAATCGTGAGGCTTCGTTCTGACGAAAGAGGGGGCATTAGTTTGAAATACCAGATGTTCGGTAATCGTATCGAAATCCCCCATCACTAGGAACACAATTCAGAAGGCTTTTGCCCCATTCATTTCATTGTGTTGTTCATAAAACTGTTTATTTTCCCAATGTCACATTTGTTTTCTCTCGCGCGCTCTTTGCAACTGCATAACTTCATTATCTGCCTACATAAATGTATTATGTAATTCTCTCAATATGTCATCGATTGTTTCTGTTTTTCTGTGGTATTACTTAAGTCCATAATACTTTTTATTAAATCTCCAAGGAATGTTACCGAACTGTAGTTGAAGGATACTCCTTTCCACTAACTAAAACTCAGCACTTAAATATTTGAAAGGACACAAAGCACTAGGAAAAAAACATCAGTGTGGAATTTTCCCACTGACTTTATGAAATCCAGGAAAGCAGTTGAGGCATTTGTTTATAATACCTTCGTCTGTCTAAGAGATTCATGCAGTCTTTCAGACAGCAATAACTGCATTAATAAATAATATAAAATTAGATAATGCTTATTGAGGACTTACTATGTTCTAGGTGCTATTGTAAACTCTACTCGTATTAAGTCATTTAATCTTCACAACAACCTCATAAAGGAGGTATGTTTTGGGTCCCCATTTTATGGTCGAAGAAACTAATTCAGAAAGGTTAACTGTCTTGCTCGGGGACAGAAATAAGGAAGCACTCTAACTATAAAACACACACACACACACACACACACACACTCTCTCTCTCTCTCTCTCTCTCTCTCTCTCTCTCTCTCTCTCTCTCTCTCACTCTCTCTCATTCTCTCTCTCTCTCTCTCCCCCCTCTGTATGCTTAGGAAACCCAGTCCCTTCCTAAGCTTAGAGGATACAAATGGATGTAAAATGCCTTAGAGTCTGGGGCCTCTTTGCTCTGAACTTGTTTCTGACACTAAGTGAATCACATCTTCTCTCTGGGACTAGGTTTTCTTATGAGCCAGATTTGGAGGGTTGGATGAGATCATTAGTTTTTTATCTACTTCATGAAGTTCAAGAATCTGAGTGGGTGGCCCAGGGGAGCAGAGGGGCGGGGAAGACACGATGAGCAGGTCGGACTCTGGACCTGCACTAATCAGTACACTTATGCTTATATCTGGGATGGATGGATGGATAGATGGATGGATGGGTGGAAGGATGGTTGTAAAAAAGGAAGGAAGGAAGAAAGGAAGGAAGGAAGGAAGGAAGGAAGGAAGGAAGGAAGGAAGGAAGGAAGGAAGGAAGGAAGGAAGGAAGGAAATTAAGTACAATTGAAATCATACAATCCATTATCAACTCATTCAAAAATAGCATTGTATCATGGTTATTTCCCATGGATTTTATTAAATATTCCTTGAAAACTTGATTTCAAATGGCTGCATAATATTCGAATTATGAATAGATTACCCTTTAACCATTCTCTGTTTTTGACATGCATGTTCTTCTGATTCTTCATAATTCATTTATTCATTCATGTATCCATCAAGTTTTTATTGGGAACTATTATTTGTCAGGCATCAACATAAATCAGTATAGCACAGATGTTCTTATAAATTTTCACCATATTCACATATATTTGCCTTCATAATTATATGAAAATTGTTATTTCGGGTTTTGTTTTTAATCGTTGGCTTTCTTTAGTGAAGACGAACCTGGTCTGGAGAGCCTTCTGAATTTGGATGCAATGTTGAGATGAAATCTGAACAAATGTCAAGCTTAGATCACAAAAGGAACAAAATTGCAGTGCTGGACACACTCTCTCCCAAGATTGCAGTTAGAAAATTAATAGACATTTTTCCTGATCGTGTATGCCACCAGCAACCAAATCTACTTTGCAATCTGCAGCCTCAAAAGGCTTGAAGGTGTAGCTCGCCATGCAGCCTAGATTAGAACTAGATGAGGCCTCAGAGAATATCTAGTCCGACCTGTCCAGGAACCAAGAATCTGAGCAGCAACCCAGGGATCGCTAAAAAGCTTCGGGAAAAAAAAAAAAACACCCACAATTGTGTCATGTTATAAACTGAATATAGCTTTGGTTGTAAGCTGCTTAAATTTCATGCATAAAAGTACGATACAGACCCTCTCTGGTTGAATAGAAGCAATAAAGAGAAACCAAAACATAATTTCTTGCCCATAAATGGAAACCAGACGAGTCAGCTTTATGGATTCAAAGGGACCATGCAAGGTGGCGATTTTGAAATACCCCTTGGAGACACAGTGCCAAGTCTAAACGGAGGCTTCAGAGTGATGCAGTATCCAGAGACCGAGCTATTTCTGGCTGCGGTCTTTGTGTCATGAAACGGTGACACTTTCCTCCACATCCCCTAATGTTCCCCTTCTCCCTGATGACTCTGTATATTTGAGTGATGGTCAGCCTGCTTGGAAGTAGCTGGCTTGGTTTTCCCTACCAAGGATTTGTCTGTGTCTTAGGACAGAAGATGTCTGGAAAAAATAAGACTGCATCCCAAGAGCTTAGGCATCTGTGAGGACTGCGAGAGACTCTGTGGATAGAAAATGCCATTAGCTTTCCTTTTCATCTCTATATTCCACCTTTTTATCTCCTTCCCTGATAGCGAGCAAAGGATAGGGAAGTCTAAGTAGGAGGCTTCGCTTCTTTGCTGATTTCTGTTTCATTTTCCGGATTCTTAAGGGATCACTTAATTCGTTTTATGCCTCTGGAAAAGGCCAGAATTTCCTAATGCCTTCAAAAACCTGGGCAGGTTACCTCTTCCAACCTTAGCTCATCATTATTCTGCACTGAGTTATGTAATGATCTGATCAAGTTGAGGAGTAATTCACCTTTGTTCCCACCTATGTTAAGACTGATTACAAATCCTCATAAAATGCTCATTATGCTACCAAAAAATGTTCTTAAGAATAGTCTGTTAGACAGAAAGTAATGCTGCTGCTAAGAATTGTGGGCTTCTGTCTAATTATGTGTAAATTATCTGAGTGGAATCTCAAATGTTTAGTGATAAACAGTTTTATGCTTCCCAGCAAAGTATCTAGTTTGTGAGGCAATATAATCAAAAGCAGCTTGTGTGCAGTGAATTGTCGATGGTATAACTTTGCATCCTTTTCAAGTTATCCTTATGGAAGGAATTGAGAATGTCTGCAGTCCTTTAAGGAAAGCAAATGTAGTATTCTGCAGTTTTGGGGGGAAAAAAAGGAAAAAAAAAAAGATAATTGATCCTTTGACTGTACTGCTGTTCTGCTCTCAGAAGGAACATTAAAAAGTTAGATTTCTTAAGAAATGCAATTAACCGACTTTTATTTAATGATTTTTTTTTCCTCAAGTTATTCATCCTGGAGGAATAGTGTCTGTTGGTTATTAACAGAGATGAGGATGGATTATTGAGAAGCAAAATATCATGATATTCACCTGCAATGCATATGTGTAGTTACTCAGAGAAAAATCCCATGTGGTTTGGTCTCAGATGTCCCACCCCATCTCCCGGTAGGATGGTTAATCCTCCTTTCAGCCACTGGATGGATGCTGGCCCAAGAATAAATGCAAACGAGACATGAGAGAGTTAGGATTATTACACTAGTCACTGTAGCTAGTGGTCATTGTAACCGACACAATCCAAACAGTCAGGTAAATACATGTGTTTAAATCTAGAAACTCACGAGTTCTTGGCCTCAACAGCAAGGTTCCTTAAACGCCCAAGAAGCTTGAGAGAGGTCTGCTAGGGCTGGGACCCATCCAAAACTCATAGTCTCGAGACTTCTTTGGGCAAAGAATAGTCAAGATATTTCATTAACGTCGCACAAGGAAGCTGAGCGTGCAAAAGAAGACATGGGAATAGCAGTCGAGATGAAATGGGTATACCAGTTAAGATGAAAACCGCCATCTCTTAGTGTTTGAGAATCCTTTGCAGCTGTCCTTCTAGAAGCATTCCTATTTCAAAAGAAGAGGACTAGCTTCGGGAAAAAAGAATTTAAGCTGCTAGGAGGAGGAAATGATGGAAAAGAGCCAAGATTAAGGCAGATGAAGATTTCAACGACGAGAGCGAAGAATTCTTTGCTGGTTTTTTACCGGTGGTCAACACAGATTAACGTTAGCGTAACCTGTCATGCAATTCACTGCCTAGGGAGCTAAAAAAGATTGCTTAATGTGTCACGGTGGTGTCTGGTTCTGCTTAGTTTCTAAAACTCTAAGATAAATTCCATGGACACGGTTTTAAGTTAGAAATGGTTGATGCGGTTGGTGATTCTTGTTATATTGATTCAACCAGTTGCCCAGTTGCAAATGTAGGCCTATTTCACACACCTTTTGACTAGATTTGCAAATTCACCAGCTAAATAGGCAAGTGTTTCCAAATTAATACTTAAAGAGAGATTGAACCCGAGTCAATGTCCTTAGATGTGAAAGGTCTAAATTTGCCCCAGAATGAAATGTCCGCATAAAGTCTCCTATATGTATATATATGTATTTGACATTTACAAACCATGAGGTGTTGGACGTTTTGGAGGCAAACCATTTATTTAGATGATTGATTAAATATATTCCTTTGAATCATATAGATTTGTTCTATATTATTAGCATATCCTTTTAAGGGAGTTCATTTATACTTTTATAGTTTATTAAAAGTTTACTATGACTATTTTTGAATATATTTGTTTCATGTAGACTTTCATTTGTCTGATTTTCTATCCTTCATTCTCTATATTCGGTTTGTTTTTAAGTCTTCAATTCACATCTGAAGGTCTAAAGAAATTTTAATTTTTCTTTTTAGTAAAAACATATTACAAATCGCCAACTCATGATACATTCGCTTTGAACTTAAAATATTATTTGTTTAAAAAAATTGCAATAAAACCTGAAATGTACACTAATAGTCATTCTGAAGATTAAAGCTGCCAATGAATTATGCAGTGGGGCCAAGGCTGTCTTGTTCTCAGACTAAATTTATCTCACGAAAAGGGAATTATACTGACCAAGGTTAGAGAGCAGAGATAGTTAAAGTTGGATTGTTCAATTGTTTTCTTTTTTTTTTTTTCCTTTAAAAATATTTGGTTATGGTTCTCTTAGGAGCTGGATTTTAATATGTAAAATACTGACGAAGGACTGATAAAAAGTCCTATTTTCTCTGATTATAAATGTGACATGGGTTTCTGGAGGTTCTTTTTCTTTTTTTTTAAATGTGTTTTCTCTTTCCTTTTCTCTTTCCTTTTCTTAAACATGGATCTTTGGCCATGAGGGACCCCGTGGTGGGCATTTAACTTCTCCGACTTACACAGAGGAAGCCTCAGTGTAATAGAAATAAATGCTGCATTTTCTCTGCACATAACATGTCACTTGGGCGAAGTGATACAATGTCTCTTTGGTAAAACCGAAATGCGAATTTCTCGAAAATGTCTTGTTTTCAGTTAATGATATTTTCTGCTTTTCACCAGGTGGTCTCTTTGGGGGTTTGTCCTTGAATTCATTTCTCGGTGTGTGCAGCAAGCTTTCTATGATTCGTTTATCCAGCAGACATTTGCTGAGTTCCTGTCACACGCTGGCCGGAGCCACATGTTTGGGTTTTCAGTGGCCAGCCAGCCCAGCCCTGTCCTGTGGCATCCACCTTCTTCGGGGTGGTAAATGGGTGCTTAAGAAGCAGACATAGGAAGGCATGATAAAATATGTTATGACAAGGGCAATCCTAGGGATAAAAATGAAGTGTTAAGGGAAGACAGAAGAGAGGTGGTCTGGTATGGGGTTGGGGTGAGAGACTGGATGACTTCGTCAGGTTCGTTTGCTTAGTGGGCGTGATGTAAGATGCCAGCTCATCTTTGGGCTGTCTGATCTGAACCAGCTCCTCCCACCCCCAGATGGCTCAGAGTTCATCTTTCTGGAATGTGAAACCCCTCAAGGAAAAGCAGCTTCCGGAAATGGCCAAGCATTTCCATCCTCCTTTGAAACTAGCCACCCCTGATGACTCACAGAGCTAAAAGGGAAATTGATCATCAACTCATTATAATCCCCGTGGGGTAAGAGCTTTGAGAAACCCTTGGGCCTAGTGAGAGGAGATCCATGGCAGAGGCTGGGACCACGCTGGCAGACATTGGCGTGTTTGCTGGGCACAGAGCTGACCCTGCGTTAGGGGTTGTGAGGGTGCTTGGCTCCCTGCACGGCTGGACCTTCATTCCGAGGACACATCTACCCTGGAAAGACAGCTGTCTTTGCAATCCAAGCCCTGGCTTTGACTTCTGTGACCACAGAGCACAGAGTTTGGGTCCTCTGCAAACACAAGAAAAACACAACACTTACCTTGACTTGACTTTATTTAGCTCTTCTCTTTCAAAGCCTTCCTTATGAAATGGACACACTTCTGTTTCAGAAACTTACGTCACTTCCCCAGCTGGGCAATGCCAGTGTCTACTTAGCATCAGACGTTCTGCCTGCAACATGGTCCTTCTGTGCCACCTATGGCTCCTAAGAGTAGTAAGAGTGAGTCATCCCTGTCCCACCCTCCACAGAAGCTGCATCCTCATTCAATTATTCTTTATTGCATCTTCTTTTCTTTATTGCATCAAGAAGATGCAATAAAGAAGAATAAGACACTTATTAATATTATTATTGCCTCCTGGGGCCACCCAAAACATTCCAGAAGTAAGACAGGGTCTTCTCTGGCTTTAACCTGTATCCACTCATCCCGTAAGAACATTTTATCAAAGTCAGGGTTATCAAGGTATAATTTAGGTACGGTAAAACTTGCCCTTTTTAGCGTACGGTTCTGCAAGTTTTGGCAAATGCCTGCAGTGACATAAAGACCACCGCCATCAGGATATGGTACATAATCGTCATTCTAAGACGTTCCCAGGGTCTGTTTGGGGTCAGTCCTTACCCCAGAATCCCCAGCAATCACCAATCCCCTTTCCGTTCCTCTAGTTTTGCCTTTTCTAGAATGTCGTATAAATGGAATCATAAGTAGGTAGCTTTCGAGTCCGACTTCTTTCCCTCAGGGTAATGAATTTGAGATTCATCTATGCAGTTGCGTCTACCAACAGTTCATTCTTCCCTTTTATTGCTAGGTAGCACTCTATTGTAGGAACGCAGCGCAGTTCATCTGTTCAACAGTCGAAGGAGCTTCAGGTCGTTCCCAGTTTTTGCTGATTATGGAAAAATTGCTATAAACGTGTGTGTGCAGGTATTTCCGGGAATATAAGATTTTTGTTCTCTTGGGTAACTATCTAGAAGTGGCATTTCTGGGTCAAAGAGCAAGTGTACATTGCAGGGTGTTTTTTTTTTTTTAGGGGAGACCGTGGACGTAGGAATAGTTTCGATGTTGAATCCTAGCCCTGACACTTCCTAGATGGGCGACCTCACATAGATTGATGGAGCCTCGCTTTCCTGCAGCAGAAGCCATGGTACAAGCTAACACCTTCCACGTAGGGTTAGGGCGCTCACTCATCCTCTGGTGCAGCCTCCGTGCAGCAGACTCCCCCTTTCTGCAGTGCTTCTGCTTGTTCCCCGAGCATGCACCCCCTTCTCCACATCCCTTTTTTGCCTTTCCTGGAACACTTTACCGCCCACTTTTCTCCTCACCAGCTCCTGATCCTTCAGTTGCCCAATGAAATGCCAACTCTTCAGAAAACTCTTCCCTTGCCCTTAGTCTAAATCCAGCCCCCTGCTATTTATAGTTTCCTTAAAAAATATTTAAACCCCGTTCTTTTCCTTTATAGCATTTATCACAACCGGGCTTATAAAATTAACTGCATGATTTGTTTTTAATGTATTTTTTTTTAAATGAGATCATCGTAGAGTCCCACACAGGTGTGAGAAACGATATCTAGAGATTCCACCGAATGGCGAAATTTGGCACAATTATAGTACAACATCACGACATTGAAATTGATACGATCCATTGATCTTATTCAGATTTCCTCAGTTTTACTTGCATTAATGCGTGTGTGTGTGTGTGTGAGAGAGAGAGAGAGAGAGAGAGATGTATTTAATTCCATGCAATTTTATCACGGATGTAGATTTGTGAGTCCACCACCACAGCCAAGAGCCAGAGCGATTCCATCACCATAGGATTTTTTCCGTTTCCCTTTTATAACCACTCACACCTCCCTCCCAACCTCCGACAATCCCTAACTCCTGGTAAACACTAATCTGTTTTCCATTTTTAAAGCGGACTTATTTTAAGTTATTTAAAACACTAATCTGTTCTCCATTTAGACATTTCAGAAATGGGACTCTGTAGTACATAACCTTTTGGGGTTGTTGTTGTTGTTGTTCCCCACCACCCCCCACCGCACCCACCCCCAGCAGCATAATTCCCTGATGATTCATCCAAGCTGTTGTGTTTATCAGCAATTCTTTTTCTTTGCTGAGTAGTATTCCATGGTGTGGCTATACCACCGTCTGTTGAACCATTCACCTGTTGAAGGACATCTGGACAGATTCTTGTTTTTAGCTATTATAAATAAAATTCCACATGCAGATTTTTGTGTGAATATAGTTTCCATTCCTCTGGGATGAATGCTCAGGAGCGAAATTGCTGGGACATTAGTTTTATAAGAAACCGATTGAATTGATTTTTTAAAAGCTGTCTCTGCCTGTAGATGTTAAGTTCCATCAGAGTAAATAGGCTGAGTTTTGTTTGTTTGTTCGTCTGTTTACTTGACTGTATCTAATCTCTGTATATGGCGGACGTTGCACAATGCTTAGGACATAACTTACTACTCTATAAATATTTATACGTGACTTACATGAGGAATGAATGAGTGAGCGCATGAATAAAAGTTTTGGAAAGGAGATTAAGGAAAACAATGCGTGTAAATCATTTTTAGAATGCTTAGCATGGAAAAACCTCTAATAGTAGGTAAACGTTTTCTCACCATTAGCATTAATAGCTCGGCTTCTGGGTAAGAGTGAACAGGATTTAACTTCCACAGCCTTCCGCCTGCAGCATCGCACAAGCATCGCGTAGCTTTATGGGATTCCGAGAGTCTCAGTTCTTGCACCACTCCATTTCCTTAAAGAAAACCTCATCTCGCAAATATGCTCAAAAGTGGCAGGATGGGAATTTGGGATCATAATTTAAAGAAGATCCTGCTTCCGTGGTGAAGTGACACGGCTACTTTCTCTGTTGAAAATGAGCACAGGCAATAAATGGTAGGAGTCTTTGGGCTGTCAGGGTGGTGGTGCTGAACAGATTAACTTTGTCCCAGGGTCTTCATGGTCTTAGTGTGTGAAATAAGTATTAGCGAAGCCAATGGAGACAGGGCCGTACTTAATAGAGAGAGAAAATTAGTAGTTCTCATTTGCCCGAGGAAAGCTCAGGTCTTCGTAACGTCTTGATCTATGTACTAAGAGCTAGTAAAGACAAGCAGCCTTCATAATAAAAATAGAAATGAGGTTTTCTTGACAAAAAATGCCACCGGAATGATAAGCTGTCACACAGGACCTGGAGAGAAGAGAAAGAAACTTTTTTGGTGACTGTATTAGGCTTATGTGGTGTGCAGCAGTGCTGGGGACTATCCAAGAGGGTTCTTTGCCTCTTTCGAGAATCTCTGTGAAACTGTTTCCAAGTGGATGGGATGGTGAGGAGGTCAAAGTTCATTCCCAGCAGACCACGCCTCCACTTTCTTCCCCTTTCTTCCCCTCCAGGTGAGACTCTGACCTGCCTATGACAGGGAAGGAAGTGTTTTTACTCCTTGACCTGGGTCATTTAAAAAAGAAAAAAAAAGAAAAAAAAAAAAACAGGAAGAAGAAAGGGGAAACTTTTTTTTCTTTATTATGAAACTACCCCATGTTCATTAATCTAAACTTGGTTAAAAAAAAAAAAAGTAATAAAAGTCACCGATGGTCTCAAGAATATTATTAACCTTTGGATGTTTTCTCGAAGCTTTAGCTGTATCTGGGTAGACTTAGATCTAAAATGAGATACACTTAGAAGTGGAGAGCATGGATGAGAGATGCAGACTCATTTTACATACATGAGGTTCGACGATGTGAATTCGGATTTCTATGTTACTCCATCCCCCATTTCATATACATTTTTCTGCTTTATAAATTATTCTTCTCTAGTGGTATTTCCAAAAATGAAGGATGTAGTCCCAATGGAATGAGCAGTAAACTGATCGTGTGTATGGCTGGTCGTTTGACCAAAAAATCAAAATCAAACCCCATGTGCATTTGCTGGCTGAGATCATCTTACTTACACTCTGAGGAAGGAAAGGGGAGGCTCAGTTACCTAGGCCCCCTTCAGGCATTGGGTCCAGACCTGAGCCTGGGTTTCCATGACAACAGAGAGAACCCGTGGTGGTTTCAGATACCCACAGGGGTATGGGGGAGGCAGCCTCTACCTGAACTGAGGTTTGTGATTTTGTAATTCAATTTAATTTATGAGGAAAGAGCCAAGTCTCAGAGAACTCATATCAATTGTTCAACTTTCAGAAATTCTGTTTTAAAATCCATTTTCAGGATTTTATGTGTTATGTCATAAAATAGATGACCAGAGGCAAGGCGTTCACATCGACCTTTGTTAGGGCCTGAGGGCATGGATTTGCAAGTCATCTTCTTCTACCCTCAGTTTCCTCGTTTATAAAATGAGAGGGGTCGGATTGCCTTCCTTATGGGGTCTGGGAAGAGAAAATGGGATACTGAATGCCAAACACGTGACAGAGCACCTGGCACAGAGTAAATGTTTGATCATTCTCAGCTTTGCTCTTATTTTTTATGACATTTCTTGGAATTATGTGGCTCTCGATAGGACAATGGCTGTGTGGAAGAAAGAGTATTGGAATGGCTTGGTGAGGAGAGGCGAGGAGGGTTGGAGAAAGGGAGGGGGGAAGCCTGCTGAGAATCTGAGCTTTATTAGAGGAAGTATCAGCATCCTGGAGTTTGGTGTTTCACTAAAGAGGTCATAAAATATTAACATCCCCTAGAGTAACCAGGAAGACAGTGGTGTCAGCTCCTGCTTGCTATACAAGAGAGGCTCCCTAGAGATGTCCATGGCCCAGTTATGAGCTGGGAGAGCCAGGGGAGTCAAGGTGGTGACAGCAATTCCAATTGATTCCTCAACTGGAAGCATTAGAGTTAAGAGAGAAGGGCAGAGTAGTCAACTAGCAATGGACTTTCCCAGAAAAGATGAAAAGAATGGCTCCCCATCTCACCAGCTCGAGAGCATGGAGCTGTCTTTTCCCCAGAGGTTGATTTATATTACCTTCCACTTGAGTTCATAATCAACAACAACCATATCACCATTATCAACACCACCACTGTCACCATCACCATGAATCTATGAAGCTAACATGCCTATGAAGCTAACACTGACTAGGTGCCACAGGTTACACTAAGCAATTGACACCTATAGTTCCATGTTACCCAAATTATGAACGATTAATACTCATGCTTTTTTAAATTTATAAACAAGGACCCCATGACCGAGGAAGTTTAAATAACTTGCCAAAAGTCACCCAGCTTGTGCAAAACAGGTCAAAGATTCAGAACCAGGCGATCTTCCTCTCTAGCCCTTATCATCACCCACTTCATTGTCGAGAGGGCAGATGAGGTTAGAGTGAACTCTGCAGCCCCAAAACGTGCCCTTTTAATTCTTTTTTTTTTTCTCCATGAGTGGGTAAACCTATAATCTGGGCCTCACAGTGTCACATAGTAAACCAGTGGTTCTCAAATATATATACATATTTACTCCAGCAGAAACCCTTTTATAAATAAATTCTACATGAAACTCCCTTTATAAAAGAAATGAAAGGGGCAGAATAGAGAGGAATTTTGTAAATTAAAATGTGAGACATTTATTAAAGGCTAATTAGTGAGAAAATAAAGCTATTTTGATGAATACTAATTTTGGAATCGGGTGTATGTTGTTTTCAATTAGTCTTATAGTTCAATTCACTTGAGTATATGAATTTGTTGCATAATATTGAAAAAATGATGATTCACATGCCAGGACAGGGTTGCAAAAGATAATTTTTTTTTTCAATTAAATGACCTAAATATATCTGGTTAATATAGAACGTAAGTTCTGTCTCTTGCTCTGTATCTCCAGGATCAGCACCATGTTTTGGGTACAGAGAATGCATTCAAGATGTAGCTGGTGAGTGAATGAATGAATGAATGAATGAATGAATTAGTGAGAATGGCATGGATCTCAGAAGCATGGAGGTAGAGGAGGACTTATATTGGCATTTCCAAGTTTTCTCATTTGGTCGACTAATATTTAACAAGCACCTGCTGCTACCAGCCAGATGCTTTTCTAAGGTGATAGAGATGCTACATGGAGAGGAAAATGTTCTCCTGGAATGGTTGTGTGCCAGTGTGCAAAGGACGGGGTGGCAGGAGATGGACAGGAACCAGACAGGGAGCTCACTGTCAACACCGGCTGTCTCATTTACATGCGGGATGCTTACATAAACCCTCTGAATTTCAGCGTCCTCGTGGGTAGCATGGTGCTATCAGTATGAGTCCAACACAGCCCCTGTGAAGAACAAAGGGACACATATATAGGTGCTGTCATCCTCAACTCCACCTCGACATTACAGACATACAAGGGTGCATGCTTCATTCTGGGATTATTTATTTAATTCCGCACTGGGTATCCTGGGATTTGTACATCCATATCGTTAAAGCAGTTTCAGCCAAAGAACGAACGTATATTTGGAGATGGATTAATATGCACTGAGCGTAAGCAATTACAAGACTACGTACGAGGTGACCAGAATCTGGAGAGAGGGAAGTACCTTAAAAGAAGTGCCAGTTATGCTGTAAGATGAGAGGCACGGGACCAGGCTAAAGCTTTGACTACTGTGCCCTCATCGGTGGGAGGGGCCGATGATGGCTTTTGAGTGGAAGATTGACAAGTTTGGTTTTGTCTATTTAAAGTTATCCTATAGAATCGATGTGTGTACAGTGTGCATTGGGAGGGACAGATACTGAGAGCGAAGGAACCAATGAGGCAGCATAACTTTCTTTATTTTTATTTTTAAATCTGAGCCTGAGAGAATAATGTCATAGACTGGGGCAGCGGCAGTGGATAATCGGGAGGTTTCATCGTTGGAAGATTGGAGAGTTGAACACGATAGGACTATTGGGAGCAGCAAAAGGAGGTGTCAAGGGCAAATGTTGAGATTTCGAGGTTAAATAAATGGAAAGGAGGAACTTCCATGAACAGAAATGCAGTACCTGAGGGGAAGAGAATCACATTCAAATGCTTTCTTTGGGGGGAATCTTACAACAAGTAGGGATGAGACCTTCGCACTGAGACATGTGGGAGCGTGTTTGAGGTGCACGATCGTTCTTGAGAAGGAGCTGTGAGGAGAGGTCAGGGCTGCATGTGTGACGAGGCTTCCATGGAGAGACAGATGCAGCAGCTCCCAACCACTGCTGCAATCCCAGATGTGCAGAGAGTATCGTAGGAAGTGGTCTTACAAGGGGACAACGATTGTGACGCGAGAGTTAAGAGACCCCACAAAGCACAAGATGCCACCAAGCTAGATGTTACGTTTATGGGGCACGCGAGAATTCTGTCACTCGCATGTACATTAGAAGGTCCAGCCAGGGCGTGCCACTGTATTATTAGAAGAGTGTCAGATTATTCTATCCAAAACCAAGTGAAGAAAAAGCTCTTTTTTTTTTTTAACAGTGGGTATAAGTAAACATCTTTTGGAGAGTACTGTTTTGGTTTGACAAATGGCTTGATGCAAACTTGGGTAAGAGGGCAGTCCCCTCAAGGGCACAAGGACAGTTGACACCAACTTTCAAGGAGCAAGAGACATGGGACAAAGACGTGGGGGTGAGAATGAGCTCTCTGGCTCCCAGTAGGAAGGGGAAGAGAATATAGAAATGGCGGAGAAAGCCTGGACCCAGGAGAGTCTAATCAAAGTCAGTGGGAGTTAGAATAGCCAAATGCCATCTACAAGGATGTGATGCACACAGATCCTTCTAGAATCCTATTTAAGATGGGAATCACTTCCATGTTTTCTCATGCTTAGCCTTCCACAGTCTTCACATCCACCAAACTCTAATGTGCCTTATGAGAGTGGATGTAGAATGTGGTGAGAGGCTGAGCTTCACGTGTGGGTCTCGTGATGGAGCCAGACACAGGGAATATAAAATCCTTAGCTAACGGGTCCGAAGAGGCTGCACGAGTGCGAGGTGCCCATAATTGGGGATGACAATCTGGAGACCAAGACTTGGAATTCCAGAGATGGTGTGTTTGAAGAGCTTCTGATAAGATTTTTGAGAACCAGTGTCTGATCCATTTGCAATGTAACCTTCTAATTTTTGCAGACTAAACTAACCTCGTTTTGTTTTGAGCCCTTACACCCTTCCTGGTTCACCACCAACAATCACCAGCCCCTGAAGGTGAGCCAGTAAGGTCAAGGATTGAGAATCCCTGTGGTGGCTCTTGCTTGCATGCCAAGACAGGACCTTGGGCAGGTCAAGGTCAAAGGGGATTAATCCAGGACTTGAGATGTTGGAGGCAAAGTACTTTCTAGTAGAAGATGCTTGAGGGTGACTCAGGTCACATGAACATAAATATTTCTCAGCCTTTATGGAGGTCAAAGAACCCCACAGCCAAGCTTGTGAGAGAAGGAAAAAAATAGAATCTTCTGCAGACTTTGTTTGCCTTCAAATTTGCTCAAGTTCCACCCAGAACGTCGCAACACAGAGTGGGCGGGGTGTGGAGGCTTCCCAAAGTAGACCTCCCCACCCACTGACTTGTTCATTAGGAGAAATCACCACTTAGCTGTTTCTGTCTCTGCCGCCTACCGTCCCTTGTCCCACGCGCTTACATTCTGTCCTGTGCACTGGAAACAGGCTCCCACCCTCTCAAGTGCCAAACTTGCACTCTTCCATATCCTCACCTCCTGTAACCTATTGTTTCAGGAAAGTGCTGGAAACTTCAGAGATTTGCTGGTTCTGGATGTTTTTCAACTGGTGTGTCTCGGGTCTCTCCTGAGAGGTGTCAGTTGGCTCCTCTGAGAGAACACTGTCTCTATAAGTTGTCACTGTTCCCAGGGATGGTGATGGGGGCGGGGATGTTGGCGGATGGGAGTGGAGGCAAAGTCTTTAGAGTCTTTACTTGTAAAGAGCACGCAGGTGGGGTGAGACTTGCCCCTCCTGTAAGCAAGTAGGGACTTTCCAATAGGAAAATTTCAGGCTATAAAATTAGGTGGCTAGGGTCAGTGATAGATTTCTGCAAGAGGAAATTTTGTAGCTGAATTGATGTAGAGTAATGCTTCAGAGAAGTGCTTGCCAGGTTGAGATATCGCAAACAATGATGAATAAGAATGATGATGATTTTGTAGTCAGCATCTCTGCGGCTACTGGCCTAGCATGGTGATGGAAAAGATACTTTCCAGCTTTTTGTTCAACAAACCTCATGGAAAACACTGCTGGTTTCTTATTCATGGAACAAGATGTGTACTGCTGGCAGCCTCAGTTTCTTCTTCTGTAAATTGGGGCTGTGAAAACCTACCTTACAGGGTTTCATGATGATCACAAAATATATCTATGAATTTCAGCCATGCTGGCTGGAGACAGTCTCTTTACATGTGTTAACCCTCCTCTGTTTTGGAAAATACTAGTGAAGGACTTTGGCTGACATTTTGGGGGATGAGGCTGGTGAAGTATGTAGTTGACAAGGACGAACGTTTGTGTTCATTTGATTCATTAGCGAAAGGTTAAATAAATGAATTCTGTGTACTGAGGACACCAGGGCAGAAAGGCAACATGTCCGCATTTTTGTATAAAACTTCTCAAAAAAAAATTGCATCGGGAGTGAGTCGTTCCATAAACGTATTGACTCTTTCGGTCTCATTTGTATCATTCTTAGAGGGAGAAAAAGAGGAATCCATATTTCATCAACTGGGCAGGAACCGAGAATAAAAATAATTCGTGATAATAGTTGCTAATATGCACTGAGTAGCTACTGGGTGACAAACACCAATCTCGGAATTTATACGTATTGCATTATTTTATCTTTTAACAACTTAATTAGAAAGGCCAAATTAGTATTTCCTCTCAGAATGAAAGGGATGTTTTCAGGGCTTGTAATGCCATAAGCATTTAATAGCAGCTGTCGAAGTGTATGAAGCAGAGACTTCACACCCAAGCAGCGAGACCCCAAAAGATGTATGGCCCTCCAGACAGTATACTGCACGCCCTCATATGAGCCAGAAAGAGTTCTCAAATCCTCCATCGCAGCCGTCATATTTCAGGGGGCTTTGGATGTGTCATTGAGGAAAATGAATAAATCCTGGTCATCCTGCAAATTCGACTCCCCTGACCTTCATGAAGCCTCTCCCACGTGAAAGGTCTGCTGCTTAGTGGGTCGGGGAACTCAGAAATGAGAAAGGTGTTGGGTTTGCTTTGCTGCAGCGGACCCGTGGGGGTGAAGAGGGTAGGATTCTGGCCTCATGAGTGTAAGTGTGCGTTCATAGTTTTCAAGAATCCCCACGACGGCCGACAGGTATTGTTGATTCTCATGTGAATCAACAATCCCCACAACGGCCGACAGGTATTGTTGATTCTCGTGTGCCAGTGCCTGTGCTGAGAAGCTCTTTCCATTCATTTTCTCACTGCTTCCCAAACGGAGATGCACAGATTCATCCGATTCCATAATGACGTTTCAACAGACTGCAGCTAAATGAGAAAATTAAGGGCAATTTAGTGAAAATTTTAATAGACCGAAATTTAATCAATTTGAAGGGCTGTCCTTTATTTTGAGATTATGTCCTTCTTTTGGGTACAAAATGCCCTTTCTGTTATGAAATGATGATGGTAGCAGATGGTGTGTGTGTGTGAGTGTGTGTGTGTGTGTGTGTGTGTGTGTGTGTGTGGGTG
>NW_006436812.1:1410176-1413145 GCF_000325575.1 Pteropus alecto | reverse complement strand
GCGCAAGTAGCAAATCCTGGATGTCAATTCAAGTTGTGTGTTTCTGTAGACCTGGACTACCTTGACATTGGGCATGCTGGCGCTGTGGTCCATGTGCACATACACATACACACACACACACACACACACACGCACACACACACACACAGATTGTAGGTTCTTGTTGTTTGGGGTGGGTTGTGTTTGGTTTTCACATAGGAAATTTTATTATATATGCTCTGAAACTTCCTAAAGATCTTTCCTAGAGATTTTTCTGAGGGAGACACACAGAAGCACCTCGTTCTGTTCAGCTATGTTGTAAGTATGTGCCAGAGCGTGTTTGACTACTGCCCTATTGCTTTTGCAAGCTATGCTGGAAAGAATATCCTGGCCCATATCTCTGTGCCCATCTCAGGTGTTCTCCAGGATAGATATCTAGAAGTGCAATAATTAGGTTGAAAAATATGCGTATTTTAAATTTAGATTGTTGAGCGTCAGACTCCGTTCCTGAACCTCAGCAATTTTGAGTCTCACCATCTGCATTTGAAACTACCCATCATCCACTACATCAATTCTGGATGGCACTGGTAGGCATTTTATTTATTTAATTAGTTGATTTTATTATTCACTGATGTCAATCTTGTGGATGAAAGATCACAGCAAAATGTTCTAAACAACCAGTATAATTTTAAAAAGAGCTTTTGTGGTGGGAGCTAGTTGTGAACCGGGCGTCGCTTGTACCTGGGTTTCTGTTCTTTCAGTCCTGGTCTCACCCTGGACCCAGAAAGCTGGTGGAGTTTGGGGATCCTTGACACAGAAGCAGCCTCTAATCTGTAGCTTCAGTCCTGCCATTATGTGCAAAGTACTGGTCTCTGAAGTTATGGAATGGGTTCTGTCTGTCCGAGCCATAGCTCGTTATTCTGAAACGAGAACACTGTGCTCTTCCAAGAACAGCTGAGTTCTCAGCCTCCCAACTCCGTGCCTTGGAGTGAGCAGGTCTTTGCCAGGAGAACTGTGTCTGACAAGTAGAGTTCTCGTGGGGTAGCTCAGAGGGACCATTGAGGACTGGCTGAGATCTCATTCTAGAGACCAAGGGGCCAGTTTAACATACAGAGAGACAAAATAAGGTCAAAATGTTAAGAACCTCAGGATCCTTGGGTTCCTTGAGCAGAAACAGATAAGAGGTCAAGGTCATTTGGTCCAAATCCTCCAAGTGAAGAAAAAGCTCTCCATCCATCCATCTATCCATCCATCCATCCATCCGTCCATCCATCCAATATTTTCTCAGTGCCTACTATATGTCAGATAGTGTATTAAATCTTGTACTCCAAGCAGTTAAAGCTGCAGGTGAGATTCTTTCCAATTTTTAGTCATTAGAAGTGCCGGACTTCCCACCATCATTCTTGGCAACCCGATTGGAAGAGGAGAGGGTGCAGGAGGCTTTTCTTGAAGCCAAAGATGCATTTGCAGAGCAAACGTTCTTTCTACAGCATTTACTGCAAACACCTGCCCAATCTTCCTTATCTCAGGTGTCCCCATCATCCTGTTCCTCTTATTTCTTCCACAGCCCTCATCATTTTCTATAGTCTGTACAGTTTACTTCTTATCTTTGTTTTCTGCCCCCTGCCCCAAGAATATGAGCTCTATCATGTCAGGAATCTTTGCCTTCCCCCAATAAGACAGCCCTAGGGACCAGAACTGTGGCTGGAAGGTAATCAACGTTAACTGAGCATCGTCTGGTGTTTCAACAAGTCAGTGACACCGAGTGCTTGTGATAGAGACAATAAACAATAACGTTCTGTACAGATACTTCCATTCTCACTTTACGGAAGATTGAGAATAGGTAGCTGCCCATATCAAAATTCGAAAGTGAGAGTAGCACACTTCTAAGCCACTCCTTGACATTGTCACAGAGCTGCTCTGAGGCAAGTCCCATAGTAAAATCTTCCTTCAGCTAAACGTCTGTCTTGTTGACAGCATTGGGAAGTCATAATAAGAAATTATAAAAGGGAACAAAGAAAAACAGCCAGGAAAACAATTTTCTGTATTCATTTAAATGCTGGGAAATTCGAGTGAAGCAAAAGTTACAAACACTTCTATGGATCAAATTAAAACGGGAGCAGTGGCCTTCTGACTAAGGAAGTGTCCTTTGGAGGTGGCATCATTCATTGCAGGTTTTCTGGCACTCTTTCTGCTCCCTACTGGGTATGCACAAACATTCAATTAAGGGTCCTTGAATATGCATGCGATCTATACACCCAAGTGATCTTGAGTGCCCAGGGACTCTTTAGAGAGAGAGAGAAGGGCATTTTCCCCTTACTTCTCCCATTTATTGATGAAGAAGAATCATTTGGGAGCTAGCAGCATTGATGTGACTCTTTCTCAGTCTCTGTCGAGATAGAATTTAAATTCATCATCCCCAAATGCTGCAAGAAGGCTGGCAGAGTTTTGTCATCGAGTGAGCCACAGTTGCGGATATGGCGTTATCCCTTGATCTGGGGTCATTCAGTGCTCAGTTCGTGAATAATATGCACTGATATTATTAGCCCTTGTAAAATCTTTTCTGCCCAATCTTGCATGCAGTTGCCTCGTGGATAAGGTGCGTACTTGCCTCTGTGCATTATTGCGTTTGCATACACTTGTGCAGGAATGTTGGGACTTGGCTGCTTAGAGAATGGAGGCTGGCTCCCAATCATTTTGAGGTGCGTTTAGAAGGTCTGGATCACATTGTCTCACTTGGCAGACCTCCAATGCACCTGACTGTGAAAACCTAAGTTTAAGCAGGAGTCTGAGCCACGATTGCAAAACGGGTCTGTAGGAATCCAGTCACCACTGAGGGTTTACAACTTTGGGGCGAAAATAGACTGGAAAACCAGGATTGGCTCAGGGCAGCCAAGAGCAGTTATTGGCTCCTTACATAATGTATTTGTTTTTCATTAAACCATTCAGATAAGTTCTTATTAAAATGCCATGTATTATTTATCGTGTTT
>NW_006436812.1:1397414-1410125 GCF_000325575.1 Pteropus alecto | reverse complement strand
GGGTTTTTCCAGTGCCAGCGAGAAAAGAGAGGGAGAGTAAGGACCGGAAAGGCAGAAGCTTCGAACTTTGATTCCATCTGTGTTTTGTGGAGTGGCTTTCCCTTTGATTTTGTAAATTGCAAAATTAAAAAAAAAAAAAAATGAATGACAGGCAGCAAGTAAGAAAAAACATTTTATCTGTAAATCAGACCCTGTCCAATGTATGTGTTTTCTGAGACCACATATAGAGCAAGAATTTTTCAAACTAACCCTTGCCACCACCCCCCCCAAAAAAAAACCAGCATAAAATACGAGCCTGTACTTCCCTATATCAACTTTTGCTCATGTTTAAACATGGTACTGTGTCTCCTCTAAATTGATGGCATGTGCAGGTCCCTGGGGAATGGAGAGACTGATTTTGCCAGGTGAAGAGTAGAAAGCCGCGAGCCACCTGGTCGGGGCCTAGCGCTTGCCATAGCTAAGACTTTATAGATATTGATGGCATTTCCAAACAGAAAAACAAGAAATGGAGCTGCAGAATCATTAATTTCCTTTTCTTCAGAAAGCATTTTGATTAGCCTGCAAAGTGAGTTGTGCCTTGCGAGCCGATGGCTCAGTTCAGGAGCTGTGATTTGGCTAGGAGTGTTCCCTGTGACCTCACGGAGGAGTCAGCGGGCGACGCCCCTGCTGGCCAGTCCCTGATTCCTGCCCTAAGTGCTCCTTCCTCAGTGTGTCCCCAGCATGTCCGGTGGTGTCTCTGTCCTGCAAGGCGGTGGTAAGCCATGCGGCCGAGTTGCTTGCAGAGGACCAAACATCTGAAAGAAAAAGATGCTGTTCAGACAGACTCCTCCTCTAAAAAAGAAAAAGGAAATCCGATCACTAGGTCAAAATCTGTATCACAAAATACGGCATTATCCCTGATCACGATTTTACTGCTGCCAAGAATGTGCTTTTTTATTTTTTTTCCTGTGGGGACCAAGATGTGTTAGAGTCTTAATATTTTCTTTTGATTTGCAGATCGCATCCTATTTTATTGCGTAAGGACTAACGAAATCTACTAATGAATAATTATTACTTCATAAAGTAAAGGGGAGGGAGTAGACCCCTCTGCAAGAGTAGAATGCTAATTTGGCCAAGGAGGGCTGGCCAGGCAAGGAAAAAAAAAAATTAAATAAACCATTGTCATTTGCCCGCCGCAGCCCATAGAGTAATCTCTTATCAGACACGGACTTCCCCACCCCGTGCATTTATAATCCGAGAAGAGCGGGGATTCTAGGCTGAGAGAAGCCTCCCCCCGCTCGCATTCACCCGGGGTGGCGTGTTAGTCCAACAGGCTTCATTTGCACACCAGCCAGGGCGGCTTCTCCTACTCAGCTGCTGGGGCTGGTTGGTGTGCTGGCTGCTGCCAGCCTAGCTGAAGCAAGGCACCCAGGGAAATCTGCACCCCAAACGCCCGGTGGGGGCCCCCAGAAACCACCGTGCCTCGGGCACCAGCAGCCCCTGCTTCCAGTGGTGGCCCCAGTCCCTAGCGTCATCCCGGCACTTTACGAGGGAGAATCCCATTTCTGTGTTTATTTGCCAACGAGTTGGGCAAACAAACCGCCACCCAAATCTAAGACTCTGGGTCCCAGCTGGGCAATCACATGAATCGTCCAGCTCGCCTGCATGCTGGCGATGTGGGGCGCTCGCTCGCTGCCTCTCCCGCCCCGTGGAGATTTTTAGCAGACACAGTTTGAATTTTGGTGAGTCGTTTAAAAAAAAAAAAAAGGCAAAGGGGAGGGAAAAAGAAAAAAAAAATTAAAAAAACCTAATCCTGCCTTGGACCCATTTGACAAATGAGGAGGCACGCAGCATCAGGACCAACGGAGTGAGCCTCGGTGAGAGCTTCCTCTCTCTCTCTCTCTCTCTCTCTCTCTCTCTCTCTCTCTCTCTCTCTCTCTCTCCCTCTCTCCCCTCCATTCTCCTCCTCCCTCTCTCACTCTTAGCTCTATCCCCCCCACCCCCACCAACTCAGCATCTACAGGAGGGCAGCCACCCCCTCTACCTTTCATAGAAGTTGCCTTTGCTTGTTCTTGTCATCTTCGCGGGGGGCGTGGAGCGGGGTACCTGCCACTTTGAGGGGCATCAGAAAGCAGGCCACACACACACACACACACACACACACAGTACAGTCACGAAGGACAGAGTATAGTTTCCTGACCCTCTCAAGTATCTTAGTTGGAGGCAGATGAACGCTGGGATCTAGCAAACCCGAAGGGAAGAAGGAAAGCCAGCGAAGGAGGGAGGGGGGGAGTGAGGGACGCGGGGTGCGGCGGGGGGGAGGGAGAGAGAGAAAGAGAGAGAGAGAAGAAGAGAGACGGCCACGGGGTTTGACTTAGATAATCAGCAAAATTAAAAAGAAAAAAAAAAAATTGTAGCGACCAGGACCAGGCAGAGATCGCGTGATTGCATGCGAGCGTGCCCACCCGTGCTCCGCGGGCGCCAGAGAGACAAAATGCAGCATCCTCTGACGGGGGCCACCTGCGTGGCGCTCCCCAACGTGGGCATGTGTCCCCAGCTCTCGTGTGCCTTGACTTTTATGTACTTACAGCAGGTAAGGCGCGCGGCTTTCCTTGATGGCGGCTTTTCGGGCTCGCGGACTTGGTCCGCGCATCGCTGGGCTGCGCTTCGGGAGGGTGTCGGGGAGGGGGGCTCGCGTGCTTGGATGGGAGGGGTGCATCGGAGCCCCTAGTTCTCCGAGGGTCCCTGATGCCCCCGCGCCCAACTGTTTTTGCACCTCTGAGACTACTTCGAATGCCTGCTTTCCGAGCTTCGGTACCTGGAGTTTAAAATTGCAAACTGCCCTCTCCGTACGAGCATCTTTCTCGTTGCCAGCGCGTCGTCGCACCCGGTGGCAGTGGCGACGATCTGAGTCTAACCCCTCGGACGCTAAGAGTTTGGATTTTTGCAGAGGCTTTCGGGTGCTTGGAGTTTTAATTCAGTGGCTTTTAAGAGGGAGTGAAAAATCACATATGTCTATCTGGGTGTGTGTGCTCAGTATTTGTTTTCTTAAGTTTGTCTGGGTTGGTGCTATATTCAGTCGCTTTGGGAACCGGAGCCTTTGGGTTTCTGGAGTGTCAGCCCCAGAATCTGCCTCCAAACTCCCTGGCAATGCTGCGATGAAGGCGAGCTGTTTAAGATGCTGTCTTTGTTGCTACGTGTAAAGGCTTCACCCCCCCTCCCTCCTCCACTCTCCCTTAATGGTCTTGCTGTGGGATTCTGTGTTTATTTTCCATCCTGTGTACATTTCAGAATTTTCATTGTGTTTCTCCCTCTTTCTCTGCGTGTTTCCCTCGGACCTTCTCTGTCTCTCTTTTCTTCTTTACTAGGAGAGCTACCGCCTAAGTTGGTTCCTGGGTTTAGGGAACAGCTCAAAATCCCCTGGGGAGGTGGGTGGGCAACATGCCTAGCTTTCTCTTGCTGGGCAGGGGTTGTGGATGTGACTGGCAGGGTTAGAAGGATTTTTTCATGCAGAGGGGAGTCCTTTTCTGTCGTCCTGGGCTCACCACCCTGCTGTTTGAAGAGTTAACAGTGATTGTAGTCATTTTAACTGTTTTTCGATGGACTCCTTTCAAGAGTGCCATTTGTGAAGTACGTGTGGTGGTGGTCCACTAAACTTCCTTTACAAGCGATCAGGGGGCCCTTCTCCAAAGACGCTCGATGTCAGTCTGTGTTGGAGGCATATATGTAACCATACAACATAGAGACTGTGTTTTGAACATTTGGGTAATTTGTAAGGTTAGTTGCCTCCAGAAAATACATCTTAGCCGTATTTTCTGTTGCAAGTCTTTTTGAGAACAGCCTTTTTGTGTGTGTGTTGTTTAAAGATCTTGGGAACGAATTGGTATATCTTTCTAAATATTACTTTATTTCATTTCTCACTAAGTAAATTATGCCAGGAGATCTTTCCCAAAAGCCTATCAGCAACATACGATTCATCTGCTTCTACCATTTCTGTGCCTTTCTGTGAGCGCCTGTGTGTGTATGTGTGTGTTTGAGTGTGTGTGTTTGAGCGTGTGTGTGCATGTGTGCGTACGTGTGTGTGTGCATATGTGCGTACGTGTGTGTGTGTTTAGACCATTTACCCACCAGAAGAGTATCCTAATGAGCATTTCTACAGATGCTAAGCCTCAGTTGAATTGAATCTGATTATTAATATGAGTTGATCTTTTGCATCCTATATTCATTTATTTCATGTTATTTATTTAATCCATTAGAACAGCATCACCTAACAAGTAGAGTGCCGTAGGTACTCAGTGTTCTCACAGTTTCTTTATGCATTATTCTTTTTAAGTGATGCTTCTTCCTTCTAGATTGGTTAGATTGGTTTGCCCATTTAGGCACAACTTAGAAAAGAAGACAATGACTCTGAATGGGAGGTTATTCGTGCCATGAAAAGGACAAGTATATAGGATACATACAGGAGTTCTCAGCATCTGCCAGACAGTCTCTCCCAGGAGGAAAAACACTCTCGCTCTGCAAGGGGAGACTCACAGAGAACATTGGCAGCCATAACAAATATTTAGAAGTGGCTAAATCAGCATCGTGGTCCCATCTGAGGATAGATGGAGGTGGGTTTTGAAAGAGGCTACAGCGTGCACTCCCCGCTCGAAAGGGCATGCGATGCTTTGAGTGAAGCCATTGACGAAACGATGCTGTGACACAATGTCAGAATGCGGTGTGCGTGCGTGTGTGTGTGCGTGTGCGTGTTTCCCCTGAGTTTCACTAAATGCCTGAAGTATAAGACACACAGACATTTATTTCTGCCTGCCTTATTAAGAATCAGGTTTTCTAGCCGTACCACCCCACCTTCTTAAAGGCTTCCTATCAGTGCGGGGAGAGCCATACCTTCGGGTCATCTTGCTGAGCCATTGCTGTCACGACACTTTGTATAGCAGAGTCTCATGTCATGGCTTTTATTTAAGAGTCCGGACAAGTGGCTGATTCAGGGGGTGAAATAGTTCACTTCAGTCGCCACAAACCACTTACTGATACAATCTATATACACTGTTTATCTATGCAGGGCCACTGTGTTTTCTATCTGCTACTGCTCTATATTCCGTCTCTAATTTTGCTGATCAGAGGGCTAACCTGAACTCTCAGAGTAAGTCGATCAAATGAGTGAATCAGGCAGCATCTCTGATTAATGACATCTTCCTTGGAAAACTATAGTATTTTGTGATAAACACGTTTCAGGGGGCTTTGTCATTCAGACCGCCAATTACATAAGAGATTAATTAAGACACAACTATCTTAATTTGGAGCCTTTATCATTCTGGCTTATAAATGCACAAACTCTGATCAGGGGCCACCGAGTCTTCACTGAAATATAATTTCCTGGAATAAAGTTTCATATGGTGCTTATTTCTCATCTAATGTCTAAGGAAAATTACTTCATCATTTGCTTTTTTTTGCCTCAGCCCTGACAGCCAACCTTTCTTCTTAAACCCTCCCAGATTTCTTCCTAAGACAACTCATAAAAACAAAAATCAGTGGGGAAACCTCAGCATCTGAGTCTACTCTGAATGATCACGTGAAAACAACATAATTCTTTTGCCACAAAGAACTTATTTATGTAGGCCAAAGAAGAGGCGACTCTGGGGCTTAAATTCTTTGCCTTAATCCATTTCATGTCTTCATATTTCCCAGTAACTCGACCTTAGATAGGTATTTTCCTACAGTTGTAATTCCTTTTTTCCCTTCTTTCTTTTATCATCCTTTCTTTTAACATTGGAGATGTTACTACAGTTTGGAATTACAAGGTGGAATAACGTTGCATAGTCCAATACTTTGGCACCTAGATACCGAATCCAGTGATGTCATCACATGCATATGTACAGGTGTGAGTATGCACACATCTGTATCCTTCTGGTATGCAGTATGCATCTTGTGGTTAAAGACCATTCTCAGACAGAAGGGACAGGCGAGCATTGGAGCAGCTGGCTTTGATCTCGCTGTCCAGGGAAGGTCCCTGCTTTGGCTTCCATTCTGAACACACCGCGGAGGTTTAATTCAGGGTCATCTTGGCTGGTGAATCGTCTTCTTCCAGGTGAACGTCAAACTCACATAGATCTCCCCAGAGTTCCAAAGTGGCACCTCTGTAAACATTCTTGCCTCGAGGGGGATTTCTGAATACAAATTCAAATTTGAGAGTTTGCGATGAAGAAGGTCCAATGAGAAATGTGTTTTGTTTCCCTCAGAGAGAAAAATAGAAAACGGACAGACAGATGGACACACACACACATAATGCAAAAATCTAGAGATTCTCGAAGCCCATTCTAAGTCACAGGGAGCACCCCAAAGAGCATCCATCACATGGGAAGTTCTGGCGAGGCCATGGACAGAACTGACAAGATTTGTTTTCCCACGCACACAGCGTGCCGGGTTTTCCCCAGAGCTATGATTCACACTAATTTCTAACCCCCCGAAGGAGCATACGTAGCATATTAACTCCGTTTTCCCTGTTTCTAAGCCCCCATCAGTGTCTCCCAGAACCCTTCTAAGAAAGCTTCTCGTCTGTCAGATCCTATTCACCCAGAACCTTTTTATCAGCCTGAATTTAAAAACAAGCCAAATACTTAAAATCCACATTAACGAGGGGCGGGGGCGGGGGTGGGGGTGGTGGTGCGCTGGGAGGAAGACAAGGAGCTCTAACGTTAGCCATGCTGCTGTCAATATCTGAGGATTGGTCATTTTTCCCACTTAATGATGATCCATGTGGTTTGTTTTAAATAGTGAAGTGGTTTGTACAAAGGGTAATTCCTGGTAAATGAAGCCATTGCTCACTGTGGATTCTTCAGATCGAAAGCAATTGAACTGAAACCTGCATATCCACCCTGTCTGTCTTTAATTAGACAGCGGTGCTCGGTGCAGATGCTCCGGGAAGATGGGAAGATGGGCTCCCACACGTTGGCTGTAGGAGCGGGGGTCGCCCCCATGCACCCGCCGCGGTTATAAATTTGGGAAACGTTAGGTAGGCCATAACGATTATGGCTGCGTCGACAAGTTCAATTCTCATTCCAGTTACTTACCGTGTGCTGCTCAGTCTGATGATTTATAGGGGACCAAATGGCATTTTATCACCTTCTTTCTTCCTGGCTTAATCCCGTGTTGATTTATTAGATTGTGCTGTGGATTGGGTGTAGTCAATAGTGTCAATAACACAGAAAAGCATCAGGGTAGATTATCCTCATGTCTGAATTGTTTAAGAACTGTAAGTGGCCTGAACAAGGACATTCCCAGGACTGCCCGGGTGACTGTTGGATAGAACGCAAGTCCTTCCGTCTCTAAATTGGTTAATTAACCAGTCTTCCTGGTGGCTCCGATTTTCCAAGTCAGGGGAGAAGGCATCAATGACTGGGCATCTCTGGGTCCGATAAGGCT
Source organism: Pteropus alecto (assembly GCF_000325575.1). Lineage (NCBI taxonomy): Eukaryota > Metazoa > Chordata > Mammalia > Chiroptera > Pteropodidae > Pteropus > Pteropus alecto. The sequence continues at coordinate 1,402,724 of NW_006436812.1, read as the reverse complement.
CACATTTCAGGTGGGCTGGGGTTCGTCCTGCGTTTCTCCCATTTTAGGAATCTGTGGGGAAGGCGGGCCTTGACTACAGGGTTACTTGGGTTGCCTCTGACTTAAGATTATTTAATCCGACATTCACTCATGACAGCTGTGAGCATCTGTTAGTCCATAGACCAAGTCCTGTGCCATTCGCCAGCTCTGCCCACCATTTCGTGGCAGTTTCAGTGTGAGAACATAGGACCGACCGCTTCTGCCTTTGCCGAGCGCAGGATGCCCCTGTTATCAGTGCTCACACGCCATCTGCTTCCCTTACAGCTGGCCCTTGAGTAACTGTCCAGTAGCTGATGGACTGAGGGTAGACACCCTTTTTTTACGGGTTTTCTGATTCATTTAACCAGGCTCTCTGCCGCAAGAGGAAACATAATGCTTGTTTATTCATATTGGCCCGGTAAAAACAGTGTAGTTTGTCAGGCAAATAATAGTCTTCTGGAAGAGAAAGAAATTGCAGCATTGTAAACAAAAATCGGGTCGGTGCGTCTGTGCCTAAGGGGGCTGGGACACACGCAGGAGGTGCCATCCTGTGAATGAGACAGAGCTGACAGAGTGTGGGCGTAATTGCCCCATCTGCAGAGACCTTTCTAATGGACCAGGAGAGGTGTCCCAGTGTGCTGTTTAATTCAATTAAGAAAAGCAAAGAAAGTTCCATTCATCAATAAAGTTTCCTGTTTCCGGGAGCTGTTCAAGAGAACTTTGCAGGGCTGAGCATTGGCCTGTGGCTGTCTGCGTGATGTGGCTTGTCCCGTGGAGAGGGGCTGTGTCGAATAAGGTCAACTCTCACACACAATAGCTCAGGAGGGCCCTGGCCCCGGCCCCTCTATCATGCTCAGTGCAAGCGAGCTGGGGAATTGAGCAACGGACCTGCGAGCTGTATGTACAGAGAGAAATGGTGGCAGAAGACGCTTTCTGAAGGATCCCCAAATGCAATCTCTGGGCCTGGCATAGGGTTAGGAAAAAGCTTAAAGGGTTGGAACTTTCCAGCCACTGAAAGCATTTGGGGAAAAGGGATTTGGATGCTTTTTCTGATCCCAGCATGCTGCGGCCCTGATTGATTGGTCCTGGCTGAAAAAGAGCAAAAACAGACTACTTATCATGGCCTGGGATCTCACTTCTGAGCCCTCTCTTAATTTGCACTTCTTATATTTGTTAAGCACCAGACAGTTTACAGAGCACCTTTGCTCTGCTTTTTTCTGACCTGCTAGACTATGAGCAACATGACGGCAGAGACTTCTCCATTCGGTTACTCTACCCACAATGCCTAGAATAAGTCTCATGCACAGTAGTTGTTCAATAAAAAACAGTTGAAGCATGAACGAATGAATGAATGGATGGATACATTTGAACTTTCCAGAACCTTAGAAGCAAGGAGAGGCAATGATTGCTACCCCTTTTTACAGATTGATGTGATTACGCATTCCATCACTTATTCCTTCTTTCATTTTGTCATGCAAAAAATTGTTTCCAGGCATTGAGAAGATTGTAGCAAATCTGTCAGAAAAGGTCCCATGGAGCTGACATTCCAGTAAGAGAAGAAGAGATGATGCAAAAGTTAGTGAACCAAGAAGGTATTTTCAGATCGAGTGCCACGCAGGGAGAAGGTGCTGGGATAAAGGACCAGTGGGTTGTTGTTGTTTGTTGGGCTTCGTCCAATGGATGGGTCAGTGTGGATCTCACTAAGGAGGTGATGGTTTTTCTGGCTTCAGAGTAAGGGAGCATGAAGCATGTGGAGAGTTGAGAAAGATGTTCCAAGAATGAAGAAGGGAAATGCATACTCCTCAGCCACCAAAGAGGGTGTACGAGGCCAAGAGGTGTAGGGACACCGTAAGCGGTGGAATTGGCTTCCGCGTTGAGTGTTAGTTTCTGTGGGTAGAGCGTAGGCTTTTTGTTGTCTTCTAGGGACATATTGGAAAGGAGAAAAGATGGAAATGAATGCTCTTTGAACAAATGAGAGAAGATTATTCCTGAGTTGTGGAGAGACCCAGTAGCCTTTGGAGATAGAAGTTTGGGGGCCAGCGGTGGAGGGAAGTTTTCAATGGGGGCCTTAAGAAAAATACCAAGAGTCCTGTTGATACTTGCTGTCAGAACCTCATCAAGGGGCTCCTGCAATGGGCCTGTTACATTGAAAACCGTGAATGGGGTCCACCGTTTCGCTAATTTCAGTCATTCAAGCATCCGCCTCCTAATTTTTACCAATTCACTCATCATCGCAGTTGTTATCCACTTAATACCTTTAGAATTCACTTATATTTTGAACTTAAAGGTGGATTTGCCTAAACCTACATAAATAAATAAATGTCACAGAACCACAGCTGCGATATTATTTTTTTCCCAAATATACATCGAAATAAATATTCATTCACATGCTTGTTCATTCGTTCCATGTTTATCAAACTCCTCTTAGGTGCCAGCTGCTCTTCCAGATTTTCTCAGTAAGCGACAGTCTCTGTCCTCATGGAGGGCCATTAAATTGTTCATCCCTGTGCCATCTTGTGACCATCAGTGTAGTACCAGGCTTTGGGAAGCGTTGGCTGGGTCCATTGGGTTCCTGGGGATCTGCTTCCTCATCTAGCATGGAATCCTTCGTTCTTTCTCTGACCCATTTTGCAAAGAGCAAGACTCTAATTCTCTGCTCTGCGTTCCCCCTTCTCCCTTCTGGGGAGGCAGCAGTCGGGGTCCACAGCGAAAGAAAACAGTCACACATTCGACGTCCACAGTGCGGGGGGTGGGGCTTTGAGATGTTGGGGTTGTGAGGTGGGGGAGGTGCCGTGGTCTCTAACACCCCACCAGGCCCTAGGCGAGGAGCAGGCTCACACTGTTTTACTTCTGTTTTTTTTTTTTTGTTTTTTTATGTTGTGTTTAAACACACACAGAATCAAAATTAGGAATTGGAGCCAGAACGAAAAGCATTCCGAAGGTTAGTGTTTATTCCCAGAGACGTGATGACTTTTTATTTTTTTTTTCCATTGCGGCAATGGAACAAAGTACAGGCAGCTGTAGGATTTAAGTGCCTCGGATTCCCCCGTCCTGACGAGCGAATGCACAAAAGTCTCGTCTTAATGAGACTTTTCTTTTTTGGCGTTTGATGTTTGCCCAGACTTCGCCTCGAGGACTAGATTCCTCCCCTTATCAAAAACAGCGGTGAGCACCCGACTCCTCCCTTAGGTAGTCCTGCTCCTGTAAGGGTGAGAGCCTCCCCCCTTGTACCCCCAAGATGAGTCTTTGCTGAGCGGCGAGCAATACTAGCATTCAAAACAGAATGAGCGCTGAGGCCCACACTTTGCCGTATCACTCAAGGATCTTAACACAATTCTGATGAGAAACCTACGTCATTTTAGAACCAGTTGGTGTCGAGTCTCCCCAAAACGTAGTTTAACAAACAATTCCTATCCCCGCAGTCCTACACAGGCCAGAACTCATGAGCCGAACGCTTGATCCCAACTCTGTTGTTATTCAGTTAGCAGACTCACCTGCATCCAGCAAGTTGCTTTACTGAACTTGGGGCTTTAATTGCTTCTTCAGGAAAACAGGGTTAAGAATGACCATTTTATTGCTGTTCTATGTAAGATTAAGTACAATACTGATGGAAACACTTAGCACGGTGCTCGGGACCCAGCGAGCAGCCGATAGATGTTTGCCGAAGAAATGGAAGAATGAATGAACGAATGATCGTGTTACAGAAAAGTACCATCTGTCTGTTGAAGCCGAACCTAAATTTTTCTTTCAACCAGAGCAGTGTGGTCTGCCAAGGACACAGACACATGGAACGTGGCGGTCCCTCTCGGGTTCCTCTGGTCCCTTCTACCTGCTCTAGGTCGCTTTGCCCGCTTCCCGTCAACTGTCAGCCCTGCTCGCTGTGCCGGATTGTACCGCGGCCGCACATCTCAATTAATGCTCTGTGACAGGAGGAGGGAAAATAAAAATTGTCTTGCTCTTGTCAGTAGCGAAGTTATTTACTTTCAAAAGCTGACAGAATCACACTGCAGGGGCTTCATTTATTTCTATTCGGAATGTCATTATTCTGTGATGCAGGGGACTTGGGCACACAATGAAGTTTACTCCTATAAGCTTGAATGTGGCGGGTGCCTGCTCATGTGCAGGTTGTCACCTGGGAGAGGCCGGAGGCGTTTTTCTGGGACTTGGTGGTGAGTGGGTATTTGGCATTGATGCCTGGGCAAATGTCCCTGTTTCGCAATGGACTGTCCTGCTGACATGTCTTCTCAGGCCCTGGGTCTGTCCTTATGAGAGGGAGCATGTGTCCCTCCGCTGCCTGATCACTTGTCCTCTTTATACAGAAGCAAAAAAAAAAAAAAATAGGGTGTGGACCTCCTAGTTTCTCTTCTCTCTTCCTCTGGGCCACTCCTAGAATTTCTAGAAACCCAGAAGCTCCGCCTGCAAATGAGTTTGCTTTGGATCTATCTATTGTTTCTACTTAAACTGTCTGACAGATTCTGTCACCCAAATAATCTACATAACACTATGCAATTTTTCTTTGTGGTTTTTTTCCCTTTCTTCTTTTTTTTATTCTTTTTGTTTTTCTTTTTTCCTTAAGTGTTTGCAACGTGCAGTTAAAATTGGAAGGGAGTGGAGTGATTCTTTCTCCATGGTGCAATGACCGAGCTTTCCACTGGGGGTCTCTGTTTGGGACATGTGACTCAGGAGTCTTGAGAACTCTTTCTTTTTTTTTTTTCTTTTTAGTCTCCTTTCGGTTCCATTCAAAAAGTGAGACCGCTCTGTAAGCAAGAGAAGATGCTGCTTGTAAGATCATTTAGGTAACCAGAGCATCCAGCCAGCCTCAGCAACAACGATGATGACAATAAAATAATTAAAATAATGAAATGATCAATAACTTTTATGGAGTACTCTATGACAAGCACGCTAGCCAGCACTTTTAGTGGATTACCTTATTTCATCCCCCACAAAAGGCCTCCGGGGAATTGATAGGAATCTTTTCTTGTTTTTAGATGCTGATGAGGCGGGTGAGTGGGAGAGCCTATATTTAAAACCAGGTCTCCTTCCGGAACGACACTCTTCTCTGTCCCTGTTTCTGCAAGATTTACCCAGGCCCCCTGCTAGGCCATCGTTATGGAAAAACAGCTCTTCCTAACACAGTCCTCATTCCTCCTCTTTCCTTTCGAAGGCAAAACTTGTCAAAACGGGGAAAAGAGTCAGCAGGCAGAGCTTTCAACTTTGAGGCTTCTCGTGATTTTATTGTTAAGGCCTTATGATGACTGTTGAATAAATTACAACACAGCGAGGCCGCCAGCC
>NW_006436812.1:1392823-1397348 GCF_000325575.1 Pteropus alecto | reverse complement strand
GGATGGAAAGAGAGCGAGGCGGATGGGAAGCAGATCCGCTCTGAGAAGGATGGAGCATGCGTCTCTGCAGCCAGTTTCAACCCCCAACTCCCCGCCGTGCCGAGGCGCCCTCCAAGTCAGTCAGGAAAAGCTGTCCGTGCCGGCTCCGTATTAATGATTTATGCACCCTGCACCGCTGCTTTTGTTCACTCGAGGGGCCCGGTCGTGTTAATAAAGGGATTTCTGGGAGCGGGGTCCGGGCTTGCCATGCTGTTTTGCTCAATGCAGTGCAGGCTGCTCCATAAATCAAAAGAATTTAGTGCTGTACAACCTCCTTGAGCTTCTGAGACCCTGTGCGTGCGCACGGGCGTGTGCGTGTGTGTGTGTGTGTGTGTGTGTGTGTGGTGCGTGTGTGTCCGCGTGTCTTTAATCAGGTCCACCTAGGGACATTTTCATTGCCTTTCTGTAAAGAATGAATGAAGGAGGGGATGCGATCTGTCTTAGGTGTTTCAGGGTTGATTGGTTTGTTTCACAGTGCCCTCACAGCCCTATTTGTTTCCCATTTGGTGTTTGTGCTTTATGGTGTTGTCTGTGAAAATGGGCCGACACCGTTTTCATTAGCATAAGGAGATGCAGATCACATTAGCGTCCCCCTTCCTTCCAAACCATCAAAAACAGCAGACCAGGGAGACAGGGAGTGAGTGTACTGTGGGCAACATCACCTTTCCCTCCAAGTCAACAGGAGTGTTGCATGCTCTTTAAACAAGGGGACTTTTGAGGCTTTTTTTTTTTTTAACTTCAATTATTCATAGGAAAAAGAATTCTGCTTTGTTTTGACAATGAGTGAAGACATTTATTTTCCAAACTGAGAATTCTGAATCTAGGAAACTTTCTCCTGTCCTGTAAGCCCTAGGAAGCTGATTTTAACCTCAGCTTTTTTTCTGCCCCCCTTATTGGAAGGGGGAAAATGATATAATTAGTTCCTCTTTCAGGATATCTGCAGAGAAAAGGCCTGTTTTGTTTTGTTTTGTTTTGTTTTTTGATTGCATTCGTGTTCTCTTAATTATATCATGTGTTTCCTTTTGTGTGTGGTTATATTTCTTCTTCTATAGAACTAAGAACTGAAAACTAACAGATCTCTGAGTAGGAGTTTGAGGGGAAAAACAGGATATTTGGGAAATTAGAATGATACTTTAAATACCCTATCCAGCAGGATTATTTTTGTATAAGGTGAAATCTTCATTTTAGGAAATACAGTGACTTAGAAAAAGATTTGTAAGGCTTTTAGTAAATAAACATCTCAATTTAGTAGAATTCCTTAAAAATGCACGAACGAATGAATGCAAAGAAAAATGAATAAAGCCCCAACCTACTCCCACCCAAACCAGGGCTTGAATTTCTTTTATAAATGTGAAAGTTTGGGCTAACTGGTCTTTATGAACGAGCATTTATGCTTATGTGAAAATTAAAAACGTCTTTTGAAGCTATCCAGTGGTAATGAAATTGAAACAGGTATCCAATTGAAAAGACTCCCTTTTGTAGTCCTGTCTTCCTGAAAAGTAGGGTACAGAATGTACACATTTATGTAAGTAAAAAAAAAAAAAAAAGGAGCCTTACAAAAATTTTTCATCACGGGAAATATGAGACAGCATCTTGGACTAAGAAAGCAGGTGTCCAGCAAACAGCTTACATTCATATTGTGCGGATTTTTCTGTTTGCATTTGTCCTCTATTATATGAATCCATGAGTGTCTCATTGTCTTTAATTATGTCTACGAGGCACAAGACAGCAGTCAACATCTGCTCTATTGTTTACTTGGTTTACATATAGCTTTGATGGGTTATTAAACAATCTATTTTTCAAACAGAAAACAGAGAAACCAGCCGAACCCATATTATGGCATTTTGTAAAGACCCATTATGCAATTAGCACTTGGGATTTGTGCAAAGCTGGTGATTCACTCAAATAAACATCCCTTTATTCCGATAGCTCTTCTTGGCTTTGTGAAAAATATCAATTTCCCACAAAATAAAATCACATTTCCTCCTTAATCATGTAGCATGCCAAAAAGATGATGTGTTAATACGAGAGATAGATCCTTCACTTTTTATATCAGAAAAAGAGCAACTCTCCACTCTCCAAAATAATGATGTCTTTAATTGAAGCCAGCAATTACTATATTACATAACTATCGCCTTACACTTAAGACAGATTTTGAGAGTTAATCTGATGCTTTCGGAGAAGAGAAATGCTATGTTTTTAACTGTTTGTGGAATATTCCCAGCACTCCATGATCTATTTATGAAAGACTTACCAAGTCGTCTGTAGCAAAGCACATGACATCCATAATGATTAAATGAGACCTCATCCCCTCACATAAGTAATTGGTTAATAATTAATTCACTGGCTCATTCATTCAAAAAATATTTATTTAGCCTCTGCTCTGCCTCGGAAATTGGGTTAGTCACTGCAGATACATAGACAAGGAAACTGACTTCATTTTTCTTCATGGAGGTTACGAGTTTTGTGAGGATGACAGGTAATAAGCAAGTGATCACCAGAGAAATCTGTATTGCAAGTTGGGATAAATGCTCTGAAAGCAAAGAAGGGGGCCCACGGAAAATAGTGGGGGGTGGATTTAGGCATGAAGGAAGCTCTCTCTGAGGAAGGGATGTGGAAATTTAGATGGAGTGGGAAGTGGGCAAAGAGATGGGGACCGGGGTGGAGGAGACCATTCCTCCTGAGGCCAAGAGGATGTGTCCCAACCATCCCATACCCGGCTGATCTCAGGGGACTGAGAAAGGCCCAGAGGGCCTGGAATAGGGTGAACGAGGGGGAAAGAGGTAGAAAGGAAACAGGGAATCCACCATTTTTTGGAAGCACCGCTGTGGAGATTGGATTTCATTCCAGAAAAAAAAATAAAAAGGGAAAGAAAAAGACTAAGGGGCTTTGAACAGGGAAGAAATAGGATTGAATTTAGCCTTTTAGAAGACTGGTCTGGCCGTTCTGCGGAGGACAGATGGGAGGGCGACAAGAGTGAAGAGGAAGCTCAGGGAGGAGACCACTGCAATAATTCAGGTGTGAGATGATGGTCCCTCGGACCAGGAGTTGACAGAAAAGATGGACAGGAGTGAGGATTTTGAAAAAACAAGCCTGATACTCTTTGTGACACCTCTCCATTCCCCAAAGCCAGCATTTAGCCCAAGAGAACAAATGTAACATGCTGGAGGGCGACATCCGAGGGCTGTAGTGAGGAGGGTGGTGTCTCAGGCGACGCTGAGCCGGGGTGTGTGGGGCTTCACCAGAGAACAGTACAGGTCAGTTTCAGCATATTTCAGGCCAGAGCTCCCTGGATGTTACTAGGCCAGGGCACAGAAGCCCAGTGGTTAGTCTTGCACATTGGTTCATAGCAGAGTTGCCACATAAAGTTATACCCCAGCTTGGCGGGGTGACCTCTCACATCTTAGCATCCAGATTCTAATACGTGAGTGAGGAGCTGAGAGCAAGCTTGACGAAATGGACAGTGGGCAACGCGTCTGTCAAAGGAGCACAGGAGTTAAATGCATTCTCGTCAACAGCAGGCAAAACTGGCTTTGGATCTTAAAAGCATCATTAATCTTACAGACCACTGACCAGTTCGTGGGTGTGTGTGTCTTAACCTCTCTGAAGCCTTAATTTCTACATTTATGAAATAGAGGTGATAGTATGGTCAGGAGCATAGGGTTGTCATGAGTATGGCATGAGCTTGTTTGCATAACATCCAGCATAACAGCCCTCAGCAAACGGAAAGAGCTCATTAAATGCATTTTCACTTGGTGATGGGGGTGGTGGTGATGGAGGTAGTGATGGCGATGGTGATGGTGATGGCGATGGTGATGGTGAATGATGATGGTGGTGGAGGTAGTGATGTCGGTGGTGATGTCGGTGGTGATGGTGATGGTGACGGTGACGGTGATGGTGACGGTGATGGTGATGGCGATGGTGATGGTGAATGATGATGGTGATGGAGGTGGTGGTGGTGATGGAGGTAGTGATGGTGATGGCGATGGTGGTGGTGGTGATGATGATGGTGATGGAGGTAGTGATGGTGATGGTGATGGTGGTGGTGGTGGTGCTGGTGGAGGTGATGACAATGGTGATGGTGATGGCGATGGTGGTGGTGATGGCGATGGTGGTGGTGGTGATGATGATGGTGATGGAGGTAGTGATGGTGATGGTGATGGTGATGGCGATGGCGATGGTGATGTTGATGGCGATAGTGATGGTGATGGCGATGGTGATGGCGATGGTGATGGTGATGGCGATAGTGATGGTGATGGCGATGGCGATGGTGATGTTGATGGCGATGGTGATGGTGATGGCGATGGTGATGGTGATGGTGATGTTGATGGCGATAGTGATGGCGATGGCGATGGTGATGGTGAATGATGATGGTGATGGTGATGGTGGTGGTGATGGAGGTAGTGATGGCGATGGTGATGGTAATGTTGATGGCAATGGTGATGTTGATGGCAATGGTGATGGTGATGGTGATGTTGATGGCGAT
>NW_006436812.1:1370944-1392723 GCF_000325575.1 Pteropus alecto | reverse complement strand
GTGATGATGGGGAGAGTGATGGTGATGGTGATGGTGATGGTGATGGTGATGGCGATGGTGATGTTGATGGCGATGGTGATGGTGATGGTGATGTTGATGGCGATAGTGATGGCGATGGTGATGGCGATGGCGATGGCGATGGCGATGGTGATGGCGATGGTGGTGGTGGTGGTGATAGTATCGCTACTGATATTGGTGCTGGTGATAGTGCCGTTTGTGGTGATGGTAGCAATGGTGGTGGAAGTGTGGTGGTGGGGATGAAGATGTTTGGTGATGACAGCAATGCTGATTAGAAAGCAGTGTGGCTGAGTAGCCTCACACATGAGTCCCTGGATTTAAATTTCATTCAGATCTGCCGGTTGCCATCTTGTGTGCCCCTCGGCAAGTGACTTAAATTTTCTTTGTTTCAGTTTTCTCATCTGTAAAATGGGAGCGATGCTATTCGTTGTCAGTCATTATGATGACTAAATGAATTAGTATTTGTAAAAGAAATAATACATCATTTGTTCTAATAAACAAATCCTCCAGTGAACACAGAGAGCGTTCGTTAAACGATAAAGCGGCACAGAATGTGGCCTTAAAGCATCGACGTAGTGGCTCACAGTCAGCCCCCTTCTTTCTTCTTGACTTCGCTTTTCATAGCGGGCAGGAAGCCTGTCCCCCCCGCCAATCCCTCCACTGCAGACCCACCCCCATCTCTCCATGTGTTCTGAGTATAACAGGTGTGTGGTGAGCCGGAGTTCTGGCAGAGTGCAACATGAAAAAGACTCCCAGTAATTATAAAAATAACAACGAGGGCTGCTTAGCGAGGTAGGCAGATGAGCACACCACTAGCCAGAATGATAAATAGCGCCTGCAAATGTTAGGTCCCAGTGGGAGTGTGGGAACATATGGGGATAAACCACAGAAAGTTGGGCATCATTGGTAAGTTTTAAGCGGTTAAGAAAGGCCACTCTAGCGCCAAGTTTTTTTGTGTTTTTTTTTTTTCTGTTTTTTATCCTAATTTTAAATCCTTCAGTTCCCTTTCGTCCCTTTGTTCTATTTCGGTCCTAAAAGGAGCATTCTCTTTGAGGCCAGCCACCAGTCTCCAAGGAAGTGAGGGCTGGGTAGTAATCTGAAAACAAACGGCCACCCTACAATTTGAATTTCCACGCTGAGCTCTATTCGGTATTGTTGGGGGAGAAGCAAAGGAACACAGTAAATATTTCAGAGAATGAGGACTTGTTGAGTTCAGATCTGTGATAGGTGGGAGTGCAGGGAAATGAGTACCTAAAAAACAAGCAGACCGATAAGTTTATAAACATTTGCAGAGAGACAAATGGCTCTCTCTGGCTCACATTGTTTAAAGAGAAGATGTGGACAGTGCTAGGTTGATTTCAGGCTGGAGTTTCTGTGGCTGGGTCTGGATGTAGTTTAGAGATTGTGCAATCTGTGGTTCTGAAGCAGAGGGATTTCTCTGGAAGGAAAGTTTGGAATTCTTATCATCACCCGGGCATTTTTTCCTAGGACTCCCTTAGAAGAGGTTTCAACAGAGAAGCAAGGTTTGTAATGTGGGCACCTGAGTGTCGATGCAGGCTCCTGAGTAGAGGGCCAGGATTCCTTACTTAGCAAATACATCAACATCCTTGGTAATGCAAAGCATGCAGAGGAAAGGAAGTAGGATTTAGAATCAGACAGCCATGGCTTTGGCTAAGGTCCTCCCACTCAACTAGCCAGGAAGGATATGAACTCTGAATTACACTTCTCGTGTGTAGAATGGGGCTCTATGAGTACCAATACCAGAGAACTGTTAAAAACATTAAATGAGTTGCAGTCTCTAAAGTGTTTAGAATGGTGTTTGGCTCTTAGTGAGTTCTGTGTTTCTTCAAAACAAATAAACAAAAGATGTCTTCTCTGACTTCCTTTTATGCACGTGTGTGTGTGTGTGTGTGTGTGTGTGTATCTGCTATTCTTTTCATCACTATTGACTCAGTTCATAATCTATCACTTGCAGGGGACGGAAACCCCCCTTAAACTAGCTTGAGCAAATATGAGGGTTTATATATTCAAGAAACTGAGATATTTGGGATCAACCAGGGATAAGTGAGCAGTTACTTAAATGCCTGACGTTCAAGGAAAAAGAGACATGTCAAAGAAATGGTCATGCTAAGATATAACCACCTCGAATAAAGCTCCCACACATAAAAGCAGACCCAAGCCCAAGGGATATTTTAAGTGCATGGCTACATTATTTAGAGTACTCTCCATAATAACCCTGTGAGGGGAGTATTGTTGCCTCTAAATATATAAATGAATGAATGGAGATTCAGAGAGGTTAAGTAACTTGCTCAAGACAACAGAGCCAGAAACTGTCAGAGCCGGCATCTGCACCTCAGCTTAGTATGGCTCCAGTGCCTGAATTCTTAGCCAATGTGATATATCTCTATTATGATAAAAATTGAAATAATTTTGTTTTTTTATTAGTTAATTGGAAACCAGCAGACCTATAATTCTTTTAAAAAACGTCTGTCCTAGAGAGGCAGCATAGCAGAGAAATACCTGACTCTGTAGCCAGGTGCACCGTTCACAAGCTGTGTGATCTTGGGCAGGTTGCCTAGCCTCTCTGTTTCAGGTTGCCTATCAGTAACACAGGGATAATAATGAGAATTGCCTTATAAGGTTATGATGAAGATTTAATGAGTTAATAAATAAAGGGGTTAGAAGGTGTCATCCGGTCAATAGTAAACGGTATATATGGTTTGTTGAAAAAAGAAAAAAAACATTTAAAAATAGCTTGTCATGTAAGAATCAGAAAGGAAATGAGGTCACTCAGGGTGGTTCTTCTTTTGATGTCCCCAGCGTGTCCCAGAAGGGTACTGCTAATCTGGGAAGTTGCAAAGCCCACCTGTCAGAGGTTCTCTGTTGCCACCAGCTGCCTGGCCATGACATCGTGGCGAAACCATTTGCAGTGGTCAGCCCCTTGGCTCGCCCTCCCCGACGCTCAGCTGCACAGCTCAGCAGAGCCTGGCTCTCTCTGGTGCCCCCTGTCTCTGTCTTCTCTGTGAGCCCAGACTGCATAAGCTCTGAAAACACAGGTATATATTTCCTACTTCCATTCTCCCGCAGCACTGTGTTTTGTGGGTACCCCGCCTTACCCAACACTGCGTGTGTTGATTTGATGGTGTCTGCTCTCTGGCCTGAAGTTGGAGGTGAAGCTTCACCAGAGACAAGCCAGGCCCTATCTTAGAGGAATTGCTCAGTATTGGACAAGAAGGTGAAGGATATATGTTTGGATCTCTTAGTGTCTGACTTGGTTCAACAATGTGGAATGTCTCAGCAGCTCCCCAGATTATCCGACCTTCTTGTCTTCTTGAAAACCTCACGTCTGCCAAGCTACGATGCAAGTCCTTTGAGTGGCAGCTACACATCCTCAAAGTCACAGTGGCAGTAAGCATAGTGGCATGACTCCATGCAGGAATGGTCATCTGAACTGTTAATATGAGCCTGACGTAGGACGTTCTGACTCTATCAACACCTTTGACGAAAGCAGCACATAGTGGCTACATACTTCGAAATCTGATAGAGATCCAGAGGCCCCTCGTAGGTCCACAGATGAATTTCAGAAGGGCCATTAACTCCCTGTCATGATATGGAAAATTCTGAGCCATGTGGTATTCTGGGATGAGGGTAACATTCTCAGAGTGGTCTAGGAATCAAAAATGAGAGTTAAGAATCACCGCTTCAGCCCAAGAAGAAGCCTTGATAGGATAAATTGCCAATGGCCAGATAGCCCTGGAGGTTGAGATGGTGCTTCAAAATCGCAAAGAAAGGTCACAGGAGAACCCCTTTATCACTCCTTCTGGATCACCCCTCTCCTGTTTTCTCCTCCTGTGGTTACTCTTTGCTGATGTTCCCATGGGATCAGTCCATTTTCACGTGCCTCGGACATATTCTTGCTTGGGAGGGGTTCCCCACTTCCCGAAGACTCAGTGGAGCGTGGCGAAGGCTAGCCCTTCCCCAGACCTTGAGGTCTCGTCTAACTGTCTTTACTGGCTTTGCTTTTGTCTTCTTTGGCCTCTAATGGCTATTAGAATATTGAGATTGAGGGAGGGATTCAGGGTAAGGAGATCAAGAAGCCACTTAGCTTCAGGCCAGCATTTCTCAGAGTGTGTTAATGAGTGTCACCTGCCCAAATAGGACTTCTCATAGTAATTAACAAGCAGGAATCTGCAGCCCTCATTCAAGGTACAGCTCTGTCATGTGCTAGCTCGATTTTCTTGGCCAATTCACTTCCTCTTTCAGTGTTCCTGTCTGTAAGGCAATGAGTTTAACAGAATTTACTTTGTAGGGGTGTAGAGATGATAAAGGGAGATAACACAGGTGATGAAATTAGTACAAAGCCTGGCACAAAGCAGGTATTAAAGAAATGGTAACACCTGTGATGGTGACGATGATGATGGTGCTCATAGATATGCTGATGAAGAAGTAAGGAAAGAGGAACAAGGAGGAGTAAAGATCTTTGCAGGAATTAACATAATTCTCAATAGCCAGATATTCAAATAGATAGCAAGACAGATGGATGGATGAGTGGATGGATAGATGGATGGATGGATGGGCAGTTGGTCATGAAATAAGTCTGAGAATGTCTGGATCAAACAAGGTCAAACACGTTCAATTTTTTTTTCCCCTTGCAAGACTTCTCAAGGGCTTTACTATGCTATAGGTGTCATGAATCCCCAAGAGGGAGAGAGAGCAAGCTGATTTTCTCTCACTTCCTTGGTTACGAGTTTCTTTTCACAACGAAGCATCTCATGAGGCTTCTGTTGTGCAGAGTACACTTTGGAAGATACCAGCCTGGGACTTTAGTCTCTTAAGAGGAAAAGGACGTGTATAGAGCTTAGATAGTTTGGCCGGTTCACGAGGGCACAGGGTATGCATGGGATTTGGGAAGAAAGGCCCAGTTACGAGTCCTAGAGATCATGCTGTCTGGCATGGTCTCTGTACCCCAGCTCCTGCCAGGACCTGGGGCATGGAAGGCAGAAGACAGTAGGGAGGGCAAGCAGTGACATCGAAGGGAGCAGCCGATTATTCATCTCCCATTCTGGGAGTCCCCAGGGAGTATTTGTTTGCCTCCAGCAAGGTCAACACATTCTCAAACCCAGTTGCCATTCATCCCCAGACAGGTCAGGGGTCGGCTCCCGAAGCATTGTCGATCTCAGCAGAGATGATGCGCGGGGTTGATATTCTTAGATTTGCTCATTCAGCCCGTCGGTCTGGCTTTCAGAGGAGAATCAGGTCAAGAAGCACTTAACGAACCAAGAGGAGCACAGCGCTGCATCTGCCACTGCGGACTTGGGTTTCTGATGGTCATCGGCAGCCTCCTCCCTTACAAGACCTACGAGAGTTTTCTTCGTACTTCTTCATAACCAGTTTTGGGGGTGGGGTGGTGCTCCAGCATCCCAGGTTCTTTTCGGTTGCTCCTGGTTCAAAGGCACTTGTCTCCATCATCCCCATAAACCCACATTTGGATTTGTAGTTCTCATCTGTTAGTTTCAAAACTGTATCTTCCACATATGGGAGACACACACACACACACACACACACACACACACACACATCCTGGTTCACCTCTGTGTCTTAAGTTTTGGTTTGGAACATGGAGCTATGCAAGAAGGCACATCACAGGTCTCATTTGTAACCAATTAGCTGTTGAAGGGAGGAAGAGTTTTGATATTGCCAGTTTGGGGGAAGTCTGATTTCAGCTGATTTAGCCCCAAACCAGCCACTGCTAAAGCTGTTTATAAGGATAACAATCCCCCAGCACCCACTTCCCGAGAGTTTGCCATGAGCCGGTACCTTAGCTAAACACGTCTACACATTGTTCTCATTCAAATCTCTAGACCACCCCACCAGGCATGGTTACTAATTATATTCTTATTTTACAGATAAGAAATTTGAGGCACAGAGAGGCTAAGTAATTTGCGAAAGAACACACAGCTAGCAATCAGGTGGAGACTGGGACTTAATAAATTGAGTAGCCTGGCTTATTGCAAGCATCGAATTACTGTTCTACAGTGCTTTTGCAAGGAGGGAGCCGGGGGTACGTGAAGGGAAGTGTCAGGCAGTCAGGGATGAGTAATGCCACGGTGAGAACTTAGGCTTCCAAGGTATTGTTATTCTTGCGACGGCTTTCCATGCATCAACTCATTTACACGTATTAACCAAACCAGTCCACAAGAGAGGTTTGGGATGTGGCTTCTCTTCCCTGGATGTGACTTTCCTGGCTGGATACAATTTGGATACAATTTGCTGGTCATGGCCCAGTACGTCTCACCCACAGACTACAGGAGCTTTTCCTGTGGAAGGTCTTGCCTCCTTGGTAAACTATTGGATGCTTCCAGCCACTCCCCTTCCTGGAACTCAACTGTCAATCCTGGCATCGGGAACATACGCATCATGAGATTTTCTCTTTGAGGTCCATGCTAAATAAAACCCTTCCGTGTGGTATTCTCACTTGTATTGGATTGGGTTGGATGGTATGTCTGGCGGTGAGTAGAGTTTATCAGTTTTGATTTAGGTTGCTGCCGGAAAGTGTTCAGGTCATTCGTGATGACTTAGCAGATATTAGGGGCATGTGGAAGGGAAAACTGGCTCTTGGCAACTGACAAAGCACACATTTTGCTGTTTAACCTCAGGCAAGTCATTTAACCCCTCTGCACCTCCATCTTATCCTGTGGATACCACAGGTGATTCTCAAGGGCTCAGGCATCTGTTTTATGCTCAGTCCTGGGAGGAAGACAGGAAAACAAAATAATTGAGGAAGAGATGGAGGAGACAGTCTGGGAGCATACCTGGATGTGAGTACCAGCCAGGTCTTTCCCATCCTGGGACGAATCACTGTTGGTCTTTCAGGGGCTTAGAGTGGGTCATGAGTGCTGGGGATGGCGGGGAGGCTGCCTGGAGGACCAGTGTGTGGCTGCTTGTCGAAGGACGGGTGTTCATGCAAGCAGTCAAGTCAGGAGCAGAAAGAAGGAAGGCATCACTGTTAGATATTGACATGAGGACAAGGATGACTGGGAAACAGTTTCACAGCGGGTGCGTCAAAGCCATTCTGAAGAGAAATAAATAAATAAATAAAATAGCACTTTCTGAACACTTTCCAAGTACTAAGAACACCCATACATCGCCCGTCATTTCACGGCAGCAGCATAATTCGGGAGAAGAGACAGATGTTGTCCCATCTTATCCCTGAGAACACTAGGGCTCCAGGCCGAGTATCTCATTTTAGATCAAATGGATAAAAGAGTAAAAGAGCCAGGATCCCAACCTAGTTTCCCCAACTATGAAACTCAAGCTTTTTCTCCTGTGCCAAGATGCACCCAGGGCACTTGGAATGAAACTCTCGATTATCCAGAGATAATCCTTCTGTCTTTACTTTTAGCTTTACTCACACTCTTCCAAAGCATTCATTCGGTCCGTCATTCTCTCAGGTAACATTGTGGGAAACTTCATTTCTCTAGTCACCATTTTAATCATTGGATGAGCAGGAATAAATGGCATGCGTCTTTACTCAAGGCAGTCTACGTTCTAAAAGGAGTCATCACACTTAAAAGAATTATTATACAGTGCTAAATGATTCTAGAACATAGGTAATGATGCAGTTAGTTCTCCATGGGGTAGTGAGAAAGGGTTTGCAGAAAATGTGACATTTGATTTAATTCAGCCAGGTGGAGTTAGAACGATGGAAGGGAGAGATGGGGGAAGGGAGGGAGGGAAGGAAGGAGGGAGGGAGGAAGAAATTCAAAGGCAATATTCCAGGTGTGGTTTTCAGAAAGAATGATTTATAGAAGGAAGGGCAGTGTGTATTGAAGGATGACTCTGGAAAAGTAAAGCTGAGGAATATTGTGAAGGGCCTTGAATACTGTAGGAAATTCTCTGTCACCCACCTTGGCCTAGAAATAGGTGGCATGAGTCATTAAATGATCTGCATGCATCCATATTGTATTATGAGTTAACCAGGGTCAATATCTAAAAGATATAGAATATAATTAATACTGTCAAAGGAACACTCTGTTTTATGGGGTTTTTTTTGTTTGTTTTGCTTTAATGCTCGACAAGTGGCAACTGACATATGACCTCTTTCCAGGAAGCAGGAAAAAAAAAATGGCAGAGACAGTCCCATAGAGCCTGATTCTTCTGATCCGTGGACAAGGCAGATCTCTCCCAGACTTCAGTGATTGTTGGTACAAGGACATGTGGCCTAAAGTTTCTAGATCATTGGGTCTTTCAAGAGATAACGTAAATTTGAATTTTATGTGAGCTGCCCCCATTTAAAAAATGCTAGTTTTTTTTTTTTTTTTTTTACATAATGCAGACTCATCATCATCCGTCTCCTTATCTATGGACTAGATTTGGTTTATGAGGCTTCAGTTGGTCTGTTGGCCGACAGAATCCGTGAGGCAAAATTGGTCTTCTCTGAATGCTCTTCTCTCCAAGGCTCCAGCCAAAGCTTGTGTTTCTGTCCTCTTTCCTTCTCTTACACGGACGTTTAAACTTTGAGTGGCGACCACTCAGAAGGGCTGGTGGGAGAGGAGCGATCTTAATCTAGGAAAGGAAAAGAGAAGTTAATAACTAAGAAGAAAGTGTCATCATGAAAAATGTAGAAAGATGGGAGAATTGTTTGTTTGTTTGTTTCAAGGAGGAGGGATGAGATCGAACTACCAAAAGCTAGCTAAGAAAAAATAAATAAATATCTTGGTGGAAATCTCTAATACAGAAAAGGTCGACAGAACCGGTACCAAGGAAGTGGCAGGAAAAACAAGAAGCAGGTGAAGAAGCAGAAGGGACCCTAAAGCATATATGTTTGCCATTGTGTCAAAGTGTTGACTTCCAGAGGTTTGGATAAAATGTAATGCTCTAAATTAGGGGTCATCAAGCCATGCAAGACCTGTGAGCCAAACCTGGCCCATTGCCTGTTTTTGTATGATCCCCAAGCTAACCATGGTTTTTGCGCATTTAAACGGTTGACAAAAAATCAAAAGAAGAATATCTCATGACAGGTCAGAATGATAGGAAACGCTGATTTTGGTGTTTGTTTATGTTGTCTTCAGCTTCTTTCATGAAACACCAGCAGAGTTTGGGGTAGCTGCAGCAGAGAGAATAAAGTCCACAACACTTGAAATATTTATCATCTGCCCATGTACAGAAAGAGGTTTGCCATCCTGTCTGTGATGGCCGGAGAGATAATGATGCCTAAACCTTAGGTTGAATTCCGTCCGTTTCTGAAGACTACCTGTGTTTCCTAGCGAGTACCACAACTGTCTCCCCTGTTCTTTACCTCATTCTTTTATTTTATATTTTTTAAGTTCCTGCAATAGACTGTAAACTTAATACTGCACATTAGATAGCAGACGGCCAACCATTTACCATGAGCCGTGTGTACCAGCCACTGCGGAGCAGAGATGCAAAGAATGTGGTACCTGACTTTCAATGGAGGAAATGTATCCAACGAGAAAAATTACAGCTAAAGTCAGAATCAGAGAAATGTGAGTTAGGACAGGAAGTGGTGAGGAACGGATGACGAGAACACAGATATGCAGTCAGTAAAGGCTAACAGGAGAGTTGAACCTCTTATTTGGCTCTGAGCTTCCTGGCAGTCAACGTGAAAAGGGTCATAAACGTCATAAACAATTAGCCTTTATTTTCAGAGAGAGGAAAAAGGATACTCATTACTGGGGAGCAGCAAAAGTTTTTGTATTACGGAGTTCTTAGAAAGAAAAAAAAAAGAAAATGTCCTCTGCAAAGAATATAGCTATATATCCCATATATATTTCTGATTTTTCTCTAGCCATATATATGTATATATGTCGCATATGTAATATATTTCTCATTCCTCTGTGACTGAGATTATCAGGCTCTTTAATAAAAACGACATGTATAGTTATAAAGATAATGATCTTTTGTATCTATGTAATTCTACAGTTTCCAAAACACTCCTGCAGTTTTTCTCATTGGCTCACTCTTGTTGAAGAGTATGTGTATGTTGTTACCTCTGTTCTTTGTTCAGGAAACTAAGAGTCTAAATGTGTAAATTTTGGGCCTCTGTGACTGAATTAAGTCTCCTGCCTCCTGGTCTAATGGTCTTGCCACCCTACAACATAAAAGAGACATAATTCCATCTGACCCAAACCTTACCAAAGTAACAGATAGCTCTCCCTTCCTGAGAAGCTGTCTCATGGCCATGCTGCTGTCCTCACCGGTAACTTCTCAGAAGAGCAGTGTTGAAAGTCAGAGTCAAAAGCTAAAGTTAGAAACAGTATCAGGCTGTTAAGTAAGAGGGGTCAACTTGCAGCTGTTACTGGAGCAGTCCAAAGTGTAACAACGTGGCCACTTGGATACACGAGAATCAATTACAGAGAAACCTTGTCAAGATGGCCAAAATTCAGCCTTAAATAATTGAATTCTCTGCCAAATGCTGTCCACTGTCGTTATCTAGAAATGTAATTATGCAGCTAAATCAAGCAACTAAAATTAGTGTAGTGTAAAAACACCTTGGCTATGTAGAAGTGCAGGAATTGACATTTGGATTTAGAAAAAGCCGATAGTTGAATAGGTTTTTGCGGTGTCTGAAGCTCTCCCAGTTTCCACAAAATCTATACCCTGTGTCCTGTTTGGAGTGAGAGGTGGAATGTGGCAAGCAAATGTTTGGTTTGAAGGTGATTTTCAGTGATCCCTGGGCCTCGAGCGTAAGCTGAGTGGACGTGTTTTGTAGGTTTCACATCATTGCTCTCAAAACTGCAGAACTCCAAACACGCCCACGTGCTCTCTGGGTGTACAGATGAGAAGAGTGACAATTTAGATGTTATCTGCACCTTCTCTCTCAAGCCACGGAAGCGTCCGTACCAACCATCAGGAGAACAGGAAACACGTGATCAGAATGGCTAAGAGCCTCCTGTATTCTACACGCCATGATGCTAAGGACCTTATTTGTCATACGACCCTTTGAGGTAGGGTCTACTACCTGGGTTTTCCAAATGAAGAAACGGAGGTTCAGAGACTCTAGGTAACTTGTCGAAGGTCACACAGCTAGTATGTGGGTCACCGAAGTCAGTATAATTTGAACGCACGTAATCCTGTTGGGGATTTATCTATTGCTATGTAGGCTATTTTAAACAATCATTGGGTATTTCCACACACTGGAAATATTTCAAATATGGGTTCAAATGTATTTCTCATCCATAGGTTTGCTCCACATGAGCTATGTCTTTAAACTCTGGGAACAAGGTGACGTCTCAATAAAATACTGCATATTAATAAATAACAATTGAAAGCTCAAAGACAAAAAATGTTTTTTAAATGCACACACATGCAACAGGCATGTGATATTCTATTACAGAGTGAAATACTGTACTGACTGCAGTGGCCTGGTTAGAGATTTTGTTTGTACCCTGGCAGTGCCTCTTCCAAGTATGCGACTGTGAGCAAACAGTTCACCTAGTGTGAGCCTCATTTCCCATTTGTTACCTGGAACTAATAACAGCACCTTCCTCGGGGAGTTGAGAGAGTAAAATTACATAACACAGGTAAATAAGCTCATTCTCCGTGCATAGCACATATTGCAAATATTAGCTAGTGGTATTATATTATTTGCACAAATTGCCTCTTTAAAATTAAAACCAGAGAGAGAGAGAGAGAGAGAGAGAGAGAGAGAGGAGAGAGAGAGAGAGAAACAAACTAGACCATCTTCTTAGTATCTTCCTGATCAGGACCGAAGGCTGAGCATATTAACTTACTTGAGTTTTAAGTGGCAACTGATAATCATATTAATTTACATGTCTCATTTTCCTCCCTCCGAAAAGCCCATGCAGATTTCGTCCCTTGCCTTTTGCCCAAAAAATATTAGGAAGAGCCCAGATCCTGTTGCCTGACTACCTCTCCCTAAGTCTCTCTGAGAACTAAATTAACGAGGAGTGTTTGGTTAGTCATGTTAGGCAAGCCATTCCCAAAATAGCACCTTCCATTTTGGTAGCTCCAACTTTGCAGCTGCTGTGTCTCTTCGTCGTCTGGGAAGAAAACTTTCACATTAAGAGTTGCTGATTCGGATTTTCTTCCTCTCCCCTCTCGGCGGTGATGAGCGCTTGGCTCCTGACAGAAGCGATTTGGCTCTCTGCTTTGTAGTTCGCAAGAAGTTGGGTTTATAGATTTTCCCCTAACTCCATTGATGTGTTGAGCTTCAGAGGGAATAACACCTTCACGTAAAGCATGTTGCCTTCTCAAGGAGTCCTCCTGCATCCCTATGGAGTGCCTATGATCGTTCCAGCCACCCCCTACTTCCCCGGACTGATCCAGGTAATTCAAGGCCACTGCCAGCAAGCAACTTAACTCCAGAGCGCTCAGAGTAATAATTGGAATTTTTATGGTTGAGAAAGCAAACACTTTTAATACAGGAAAAAGCCCTCGTGTAGTCAGTGGGAAGACAGTGGGAAATCAAAAAGATGGATCACCCTAATCTGGCTATTGACATCTCTCATGGCTGAATAAATGGTGTAGTTGAGCTATATTTGCTTGTATTGATCCGGCCGCTGCTTAACATTCATGCCTTTGCTCCAGAAGGTTGACCACGGGGCAAAGGATTTGCTCTCCTTCCCAGCTTTCTGGGGGACTCAGTCTCCCAGAGCAGATCATGAGGCAGAGTAACTTATCACGAGGTGACTTGGTTCAGAGCTTTAACCCGGGAAGTAGAAAGAGCATGAAATATGCATTAACTCGTATGTTCTCCTTCACATGGATTGTCTATTTTCGCAGAAGCTTCCCCCACCCCCACCTGGGTTGAGGGGTGGCACTAAGGCAAAAAAAGAATACTCTATCGATGGTTAATTTATGAAGTTCAGAGATTATTCTAGAAATCCCTTACTGGCTCTTGTATCTTAATGATGGCAAGAAAGCGGAGGGTGGAGATGTGTGTTGGTTTTACTTTTAAGACTGTTAATTCTGTACGAGGAGAATCATCTCGGAATAAGATATTTCTGGCCTTTGCTCCCTTATCAAAAGCTTGTCTTTTAAAACAAGCATTGGATTCTGGGTGGATGTCTGAAGTTTTCTGTGGAAAGCTAACATCTACTAGTGATAGAGCCTAATCATAGGAAACCCAGCTGGGTTTTTTTTGTTGTTTTTTGTTTCTGTTTTTGTTTGTTTTAGAACAACCAGCTTTTCTGTAATACATTCTGTGTCTTGTTTCTGCAGGAAAGGAAAACTAAATGCATTTAGTATGTCCTTCCACCTTCAACCTTGTGATATTTTAAAATTTTGGCGACACCCTGGCGCATTAATTACAATTTCTAGGGAGGGGTTCTGGCCAAACCCCTTTTTCCTTCGTTTCTGGATGTTGCTTGTTAGCTGTAAGAACCTCGGTGATTGAAGACATTCAAGGGGGATTCTAAATAATAACAAAACATTTTGTCATCCCCGGTTTATGGTTGTTGCTCAATTTGGAGGCTTTGAATTGAATGTGAGAAATAAACAGACTGCCTGGAGATTGTTTCTGAACAAGGGGGAAAGGGGTCCACATTTCCCGGCATAGCCCGGCCCGTGGGGCGTGCACGGATGCAAAGCGGGACTCGATGGCAAATTAGATAACTTTTTGCCTCTGTTGGAAATTTGGGGTGAAGGTCGGCCATTGGAATTTTGTTAGACCCTCTGCCACCCCATCCGATAAATAATTACAAGCAAATCACGCCCTTCACTCTATGCTGATTGATGCTGAAATTGCTTTTGAAAGTTCTCATAAGTTCCTGTTATAGATTAAGTGCCGGTGTAGGAAAAATAACGGCGCCCACTGAAATGGGTGAATGTAATCAGGCTTAATGGACTCGAGAGCTTGTTGGGAATTAAATAACTATCGATTTGCTGGAATGTTGCTGTCATTACGAAATGCCACTCTGGACATATTACCCCAGTGATGGATGAGAAGATGCACGGGCCAGCTGAGAAATTGGGGAGACCCTATTTCTTCCTCCTTTGCAGGGCGTTCGAGAAACGTTATCTAGTTATTTTTGGAAGAAACAAGTGATTTCACTTGCAAATCTTAGCCCGATCATACTTTGCTTTCCCAAGTGACACTTCTGGTAACCAGCAGTGCAACGGGGAGCTTGTAGACCAGCTGCTGTGACATGCTTCATCTTCTTCCTCCCTTGCCCCAATAGAACACACACACATGCTGTGGACAGGGAGAGACTAGCTTTATTTCCGCCTTGCTGAGACAGCCCATGGTATTTGCCTATTGGCATTACGAAATCACATCACCCCATTGCAGTAACATGTGCAAGGGGAAGGAAAGCAATTCAAAGAGAGAAAAATGGTAACATTCACACATACACACACACACCTTTCAGCTGATGCTCTGATATCAGCTGCCCTGCATCCCAGCAGACGATCGGACTGCTTACCAGTCCTTGACCTTGCGAGTTTCTTCCCAGCCTTTCAAGATGCAAGGGCTTTCCTATAGGGAATTAAAGTGCCACCCACCCCTTGATAATGCCATCAGCAAGATGTTAAAATGATCTGAAATAGCCCGTATGCTCCATCGTCAGTAGCGAGTTCCCTTTGACTAGATATGTTCAAGCGGAACCACGCTGGCCACTTACTTGGCCATGTTGCTATATCAGAGTTTGAGATTCCTCTCAAGGTCTCTCCATCCTCCAGAGCCAATGATTCTACGGCAGAAGAACTTGCTTTCTGTATTCTTTCAAGAGCCACTTTAAAAAATTCAGACCAGCATAGCCCTGTTTTTATCTTCTCAGTTAAAGAAAAAATAAATTATTGACCAGATGTGGTAAGGGAATTTAAGAGAGCATCATGTTATCCCGCAAAGGCAGTGAATGGAGGTGTTTCTTAACTGATCTGGGGGAGTCACTCACCAGGCTTTTCTGTTCCGGCAGTAGATTCAGTAGTTACCACTGACCCCACCCACCATTTCCTAGGAAAACCAGAATCTTTACCATAGTGGATCCCTCAAACCCATCATCTGATGTCTAAACGTGTTGAATATATATGGCAAGGGGGGTAGCTTTTCTTTGTAGCCAGGTAGAGAATTCCAGAATGCCTATGATAGGGCTGATTGAGTTAAACCCATTTGGACTTTTTCTTGGGGAGTAACAAGCAGAAGAGAAGGGGAAAGGGGCGATATTGCCAAGTGCATTGTCTAAACATGGGTTCCTCTTCCTGCTGCATGGACCTCAGTCTCGGTATTTTTGGATAGGAAGAACCAATGCATGCTCCTATGGAACCTCTTTATTTACTTCTGCACCCCTAGTGATACCTGGAATGATCAGTGAGTTTGCTGGCCTGAGAACAAAGGAGGTCTGACAAGTCCATTGTCAAAGCCAGTCTTGAGTCCAGAAGCTACCAGGTGGACTTACCCAAGCCATGGACCATGGCTGCACAAGGCCAAAAGCTAGAATCGAAACAATGGCATTGTAACTGATTCGTTTGAGAGTCTAATGAACTGTTGGCTCTAGGTTGCAAGTTCAGGACTTGTACCCTTTCACTAGATACTTGTCCTACGAATAAGACCTTTGACCATGCACGGCTCGATCATTCTTCATACTGGGACGAATAATTCCCATCTGATTCAGGTATCATAGAAAATGGGTCAGAAAACAGAATTCCTAGATGGAAGACAGCTCACTTAGCTGTTCATTCTCTGTCCACATAATCTGTATCAAGCACTGTTCTAGGCACCAGGAAAGAGGAGTGACAGTCATAGCCACTGGCCTGTGGGTTCACAGCCTAGTGGAAGAGAATACTAGATAAACACAAAACTGTAATAATTTAATAAAAGCAGGAAGAACAATAGGTAACAATTATTGAATACTTGCTATATGCCAGGCAGTGTGCTAAATACTTATTATCTCAGTTTATTTCCACAATAACCTTAAAGTTGGGTACTATTGGTCTATCCCACCTTATCTGTAATTTTAAATTCCAAAAAGCTCTGAAAAATCAGGGGGTTTTGGTGGAGAGTTTGGCATAACAAGTCATTTAGGAAGAAAACTTGACCTGAAATCATAAGTGGCTATTTGTAGACTTTCTTTATCCCACTTAAAGTGACTATTCATATATTTTGTTGCAGGAAGATTTATGTGTTTGATTTCAAGGTGTTATCCCAGACCCTGCTAAAGGCATTACATAACCAGTGTTTCCACTGAAATACCTTTCTGAAAAAGAAAAAAAAAACTGAATTTTAAAATACAGGTGACCCCAAGGGTCTCAGGTAAAGAATCACAGTCATACATTGTGACTCCTCTTTTTACAATTGGAGAGCCTGAAACTGAGACTTAGAGAAAAGTAACTTGCCCAAGGTCAGAAGGAACGTCCATGACAAAGCTGAGTGTTGGGTGGGGTCCGCTGGACCAGAAGCTTCCTTCTTAATCACCAATCCACTGATGAGGTGTATCCATAGGAACGCATGTGAAAACACAGGAGAGGGAGCAGACAGGTGTCTCCTAGGATAGGAGAGAAGGCAAGCGAAGGAGAAGGTCCTTCTTAGCAGAGCGGAGAAGGTGGGTGGATTCATGGCGTTGGGTCGGCACATCAGGATAGACCTTCGGTATCTTCTCCAACCCATCGGAACTGTGGGAGTTGACATTGATTAAACATAGGTCTCAAAAGTCAAAAGATATAGGGCGAAAAGCCCTGAATCTAAGCCCAGAATCTCTGTGTGCCCCCTGTAGACATGGGCTCCCCAATACCTTCCTATGACTCAGCCAGTGAATGTGGAATTGGAATTACCTAGCGTTGAGTCCTAATCACCCTTTGCCATCATTTTTCTCTGAGACGGTGAGGTCTCTGAAGGCTGAGTGTTTTCCAACGTAAACTTCACAGAGCTGGGCAGTGGCAGAGAATCGCTGACTAATGCCTATCAAATGTGGCCAGCAATGGCATAGTCAAACCCTGCCATCTGGATTTTGAAGCAGAAATCAGCGTCATCGAATTGGGCGATGGATATTATGAAAGATCTGCCTACACGTTTGTAGTGATACTGGAAATTACCAAAGTGCTGTTTTTAATGATGGACTAAGAGTAAGCACCCTGACAGGTAGGGAACTTGCTGGTCATTGGGATACATTTCTGGGAGAACTTAAAAGACACAAACTTGTTTTTCTCTGTGGCTGGTGCCGTGTTATCTACATGTTCCGAGTGTCTGCTGATTGGGAAAGAAATAAGAACGTACACTGACTATAAATGCCAGTGGTGTCATTTACTTTGAGGCTGCTCCATCTTAGTCACTAAGTGACTTTTCTGTCCTGCCAAAGAGGCCGTGTCAACAGCAGACTAAATTAAAGAGTCAGGGAGGTGGCAAATTCTCCAAAGAGAATTTGGAGTCAAATAGGTCCAGGTTGATATATTGGTTCTGGCATTTACTAAGCGTGTGGCCTTGGGCTTGTCAATTAACCTCTCCAAGTCTCAGTGACAAAACGAAAGCAGGAATACCTGTCTCGCAAAGTGGCTGTGAGCTTTAGATGTGATTCATCTCTTCATTCAGCAATTACATATTAAGCACCTACTATATGTCAGGCTCTGAACTAGGAGAGGGCGATGAAGCGGAATGGAAAACATACAAGATCACGGTCAACAAGTAGCTCGCCTTCTAATATATGGAAAATGTCCGACGTATATGATGTTTATTTTGTATTATGTATTATTCTGGAGAGGGAGAGATGATAGGTGTTTATTCAGGATTCTATTATCTGCAAGTGACAGAAGTCTAACTCATGTTGGATAGAAGGGGAAAAGAAAATGTCCCGTTTCAGGCACAGATGAATTCCGAGACTCCAACAACCCAAGGCGTGTCTCTTCTACACCCCACATGGGCTGTCCCTACTTGATCTTTGCTGACAAGCGCACCGTATCCAAGTGGTGGCAGAGATGGTCCCCCGCCATTCCAGGCTTATATCCCAAGCCATCTTAGCAAATCTCTTTCCCAGCTATTTCTGCCACAATTCCAGAGAGCCGTCGCCTTGGCCCGTCTTGCCAGCCATGCCCATCCCCAAACCAATCGTCCTGACTCTGACCATTCACAGTATAGCCGGAGAGTAGAGTCAGTTCCAACTGAGCTGTATGGGCTGTGAGTGGAGGAAAAAAAAAAAATGAGTCCTGTTTTTCACAAAGCGGACTGGACAGACTAGGTTCTCATTATCAATAATAATAATAGTTGAAGTTATTACAAACACCAAATATGTTTTTTTTTTCCTCCCCTAAATCCTGTACACGCCCTCCCCAGGGAAGAAAGTGGTGCATTTCTGATCTTACTTTTCCCGATCACTTTTCTGCCAGTGATCGTATGCACCAGGCAATTAAGCATCATCTAGTGCCTCTTCTCCATTTGTGATCCCGTGTGTCAAAGGCGGATATGGCAATTTCGGTCAATATCTTCCCAGTTAAATTAATTACAGTCGAGTCTCCCACCAGGGTATGTTTCGGACCTTTCTGCAAGGTGAGAAGGTGATGGTCTAGGGAAGTAAAGACAGCCTGAGAAGGACATCCAGTAACAGCAGAAATGAGGCGAGACTGGGTTTCTCAGCTCTTCTCTTCGTATTGGCAAGACATACCTGAAGGAATATATATAAATAAAGAGATTCTGTTCTGTTTTGTAGAAAGGCACTTCTTTTAATTAAAAGATTAAAGGGACACTGTCAATCTCGTCTGATGAATATCAGTCCTATAAAAAGGATGTGTTTCTGTAGCAGCCATCTGTCATTTTGATCATTTTAAAGGCATGCTATATCAGCAAGTATGCTTTTTATAATACGTTGGCACGGGCCAAGCTGGGCTGGAGAGGCTTGTGGATTTCGCACTCCGCTCTGCTGCTCTGGCATTCAGCAATCTGAGCCTTCGATGGCGAGGCAGAGCCCCCGCTCCTTGTCTCTTGAAGGTTGTTTTGGGTAAGTGCTTTCCCCAGCTGATTTATTACGGAGATACTCACCCCTATTTATGTTTCTCTCCTGTCTAAAGATAGACCCATCACACATGCATCCCACCAACATGGAAGCAGCCAGCACGTCCACTTGATTAACTGTTGAACCCTGTGAGGTGTCCAGAAATATTGAACTCGACACCCCGAAGGTCTTTTCCTCTGGGCAGTTGGGACCGTTGTTTTCTGCAATGCCCAGATTCTAACTTGAGCTCTGCAGCCTCGTAAAAGTAGGAACCAGAGGAATCGCGAAGTTAATTCATTCGTTCAAATAATTATTTACGGATCCTGGGTGCCATGTTGGGTCCTCTTCTAAGCTCTGGAGACACTGAGATGACTAAGACTCAATCTCCGTCCTCAGAGGTCATTTAGATAGCCAGGCCACTGGCCGTGGAGTCAGAAATTAAACACAACTGCTTGAAGGTGGAGCTCTATAGAGTCTCAGCCCCACTCACCCCGCCCAATATGAGCCTTAACCAAGATGGGTTTTTCCACCATCCCAGGAAGATGGCCTCCTGTAGGCAGGTTCTCCATCTTTCCCAAGTGTCGTGGTTTCTGACATTTTCCAGAGGACAAAGCATGGCGTTTTTGTTTGTTTGTTGTGTTATTTTTGTTTGCTTTGTTTTGTGTTGTTTATTTTTTAAGGAAGAAGGATGACAGCCAGAGCCCTATTTCTGAAGCAGCGGCCAGCTCTGCAATGTCTTACCTTGCATCTGGCTCAGAGTAATGCAGTGGGGTCCAGCACATTACGTGTGGTTAAAGGTGTCCTCTCTCAGCTGTCACCTTTTCTTCCACCCTCTAAGCTGTATCAGCTCCTTGAACAGAGAGACTTTGGGGACCGAAGAGGCAGTCAGTTTGTCCATGCTGCGGTGTTCTCACAAACTGCTTTCTAAGACCTATTTCTTCTTCTTCTTCTTCTTTTTTTTATGAGGCAAGGCAGTTAAAGATTTAGACCAGAGAGTTTAGTGCTAAGGATTTAGACCAGGGATACCTGAGTCTGGCCATGACCCTCTCCTGGTGGCTTTGGGGAAGTTGCTTGATCTCTCTGAGCCTCTGCTTCTTCATCTGTGAAATGGGAATGCTATCCCATATGCTCTGCCTCACCAAATCAATGTCAGGAATAGAAAGGCTCAAATATGACCATCCCCAGGGCCTTTGCAGTACAGCCATGACGTTATCCGGGCAACGTGACAAAATGCCGAGGGCTGGGCATTCCACAGACCAGCATCCTGGTCCTCGTGTGATATGGGACATCACCTCTCTGAGCTCTCGTTGTCTGAGTTTGACAGTGGAGACAGTCGCACCCACTTCCCTGAGGTTTTGATGAGATGATGTTTGCGAAGCGCTGAGAGCAGCACCTGCTCATCGTAGGAACTCCGTAACGGATGGCCAGCTTTGC
Organism: Pteropus alecto; assembly: GCF_000325575.1. Lineage (NCBI taxonomy): Eukaryota > Metazoa > Chordata > Mammalia > Chiroptera > Pteropodidae > Pteropus > Pteropus alecto. Next base: position 1,372,375 of record NW_006436812.1, on the reverse strand, counting down.
TGTTGTCATGTTTTTTTTCAAGATATCCTGAGTTGCCGCAGCTTTGTTTTTCAGCTGAAGATGCCCGGGACTTGGGGGGCGGGTGGGCATGTTTGTAGTTCTTTGTTCTCACCCTGAATGGTGATCCCTGATAATGATTAGATACACATTTCTGGTGCAGCTGGACTAGGTGGGTGCAATCAGGGGACGCGGTGAGGGAGAAAGCGATGGGCTTTGCCGTCCTTAGCCCATGGCCTTGGATGATGTAAACCCTGTCCCCTCCCACTTCCTAAGTCAATAGCCTGGGGAGCTGGGCCTGCTAGACCCCCATGAAAGAGGATGCCCAGGTCTCAATCATATCGAATCCTTGCCCAAATTTTTGTCTCCGTGCTCCAGCGGGGCATTTGGGGCTGGAACTGAAGCTGGGCAGGAGGAGGTGACGGGTGGGCTTTGAAGAGGCAAAGAGATGCCCATCCCCTCCCCTCCATGTGGCCACGGCCTTCTGGGAAGAGACTCTTCAGGACCACCCACACCCCTGTTCCATGCAGCTCCTGGGACACTGTGAGAGCTTAATAAATGTTAAATAATAAGAATAGCTTCCATCTGTCAGTGCCCGGTGGCAGGGAGGATGTGTGAGCACACGACTGCCGACTGGCACTAGGCAGCTTTTGGGAGCCTTCAGGGAAAAACACAGCTCGAGCCACTGAGACCAGGGGGTCCCCAACCCCTCAGTACTGGTCCGTGGCCTGTTAGGAACCAGGCCGCACAGTAGGAGGTGAGCTGCGGGCAAGCAAGTAAAGCTTCATCTGTATTTGCAGCTGCTCCCCAGAGCTAGCATCACCGCCTCAGCTCCACCTCAGATCACCAGGCATTAGATTCTCACAGGAGCACAGGTCCCTGGCGCCAAAAAGGTTGGGGACTGTTGGCTTAGAGGACCTCCTGCATCAGAGTGTTCACCAGTCCTGCTGCTGGTCAGAATCTGGGCAAGTTCATTAATAACGTCTGCCCTGAACCCCAGATCTTCTACATCAGCATTGCAGGGAGCAGGGCCCGGTGAACTGCGTGCTTCACGGGCAGTCCTGGCTTTCCAATGCACAAGTGGATGTGGGAACTGGCGTTGACCAGCAACACAGGGACTTTGTTGAGGTTTAAAAGGGGTGAAGGCTCTGCCCTCTGAACAGACGGTGTCATAAATTCATACTTCCGTCATCTTCTTGGAAGAAAATGCCTACTGGGCTTTTCACATTTAGTTATAACAAAAACAAGAGCAGCTGCTTGTTTTCAGACATTTACTATTTACTAGGCTGTGTGTAAGGCATTTCACCTCCGGTACCTAATTGAAGGATTGTATTTTAGGGAGGAAAAAGCAGGTGAACTTGTTGGGATTACGGCTGTGGGCTCTGGTGCGGACTACCGGGTTAATCTTCTGTCTGCACCTATGTGACCTTGGGC
>NW_006436812.1:1360290-1370600 GCF_000325575.1 Pteropus alecto | reverse complement strand
GGTCTATAGTTTTCTCATCTGTGAAATGGGTATATCAAAAGCACTCAGATCCATGCTTTAGGTTCTTCTCCATTGGATGGGGACAAAACCAGAGTTGCTTCTGAGGATTGGATGAGCTAATACTTTTAAAGCACTTACAGTGGTGCTTGGGGTATAGTGAGGGCTCAATAAAAGACAGAAATGATAATATAATAAGTGTTACATAATTATTATTATATGTTATATATGTATAATAATATGTATACATAATACATATATAAAATACATATTATCTATAATTACATAACAATTTATAATCATAACATACTAGTATATATAATTATATAATGATATGTTATAGATTCTATAATGACATCGATGAAATATTATATGAATTACGTGTACTATGTATAGTTATACAGTAATACATAACATTGTAAATAATATTATTACATTGTGTAATATTTATTATTATACATCATTATATATAACATATAATGTTACATACCATTATATATTATCTAATGATTATTAGGTAATATATGATTATATAATATCTAATAATCATTATGTAATAATTATATCGCATAACTATAATATGATAATTATGACATAATTATTTAATTATGTCATAATAATTACATTATTATTATTATTTCTGTTATTGCTACTGCTGCTCGTCACTCCCTTGGGTACTGTCCATACAATATTTCTACTCCTCTAAACCATCCTGGAAAGACTGATTCTGAGAGGAAGCAGGCTCAGCGAAGCGGCACAGCTGCCCTCGCTCTCCGGCCTGGGAGATGGCAGACCCGGTGTTGTTCCCGCGCAGGCAGCGGGGCCCCGAAGCCCGGGCTGGCGAGGACCGCGCGGCTCTTTGCAGCCTCGGTGCCTTCTCCTCGTGCTCCGTGGGGAGACAGCCTTTTCCCTTCCCCGCATAACCTGTTCTGAGCAGAAGGCTAACACGGGTTTGTGCTGCTGTCATTTCTGATCAGCTCTCTGTCTGCAGCTCTCTGCCGGTGGGTCCTGTTCCACCCTTGGAACCACATTCCTAGGGGAGAAAATCAAAACAGGGAGGTGGGGCAGTGACGAAGGGCGGACAGGGAGGGGACTGTTGGGACGTGCTTCTTGGGGCTTTGCTTACAAAAACTTCTTTTTGGTTATCAACGTCTAAACCTCCTGGAAATACACTTTCTGTTTCCCCTTTAAACACAAATCAAGCAATGTTACCAACACACATTCTCTGTCAAATATGTCAGTTACTCCAGGGGCTGCGGACAGCTTGCGAGTGATGTCTTCTATTGTTACTGTGGTGCTGTGTTATTTCTCCCTTCAGCAGCTCCGCATTTGTTCTGGTGAGAGGTATAAACACCGAGGTGCCTACTATCTGCAAGGTTTTGACAGAAAATATGAAATTGACATGGCCTGTCCAATGACCATCTTAATAAGGTGGGCTCCTCAGGCCACGTAGAGACTGGCCGTGCGGGCACCCCTGGATTTGCCTGGAGCCTTTTCCAGGAATTTGAGTGGGGGCTTGTTTCACACCTGACGTTTTGGCAGGCAGTTCCCATTGTGACTCAGCCGAGGGACTTGGTACTGCCTGCCAGAGGGCCTACGATTTGTGCGGGGGCTGAGCAGATGTTGGACGTGTTCACCCATCATGCAGAATGCCAGTCACCAGCCGCCGAGTTCTGCCCCTGTCTCTGTTGTAAGGGACCAGAGATCCCACTGGCGGCATGGTGATGGGGTGGCCTGGGGACGGATGAAACGCCTCCCACTGCTGTGTGCAATGCAGAGCATATGGGATGCTTATCTGTTTAAACAGTGGTGGCATTTGAGTGTGTGACACTGTCTGCACGTGTATTTTCTTCAGTGTTTGGTTCCAGAGAGTCAGAGTCTCAATAAGGAACACTTTGTAGTTTCTTCTGGGGATGGACCATGTGTTTGATGACATCCCTGCTTCCTGGCCTCCCAGCTTCCTCATACGCTGGCATTAGTTCTAATCGCCAGTCGCTAATGTGACCAAGCCCCCTCCCCTCCCTGGTCAGGTGAGTGTACCTCTGCCATGTTGGTTTATTTTTTACTTGTCGCTAACACATCGTGGTGTTATTCCAGTGTCCCATATGGCCCAAGAGTGTCCGCTTTGTTCATGCCTTTGTGTTCAGATCCGCTCAGATAACAGACATAAGTTGTACCGAGGACTGTTTGGCTTACTGTGAGTTGAAAGAAGACAGAGGATTGCCTTCATTTGGAATGTCAAGAAATCAAGGATAAGCAGGGGTACCTGGTGCTGGAGGGCATGGTGAGAGTCAAAAAAAGGAAGGAAGGAAGGAAGGAAGGAAGGAAGGAAGGAAGGAAGGAAGGAAGGAAGGAAGGAAGGAAGGAAGGAAGGAAGGAAGGAAGGAAGGAAAGAAGGAAGGAAGGAAGGAGGGAAGGAGGGAGGGAGGGAGGGAGGGAGGGAGGGAAGGAAGGAAGGAAGGGAGAGAGAAAGAGAGAAAGAAACCGGAGATGATTCTAGAATATGGATGTTTCTATTAATATCCCTTCGGTTGAAGGAACGGAACCCAATCCTGGCTAGCTTAACAAAAATTAGCTAGGAGAGTTGTTTATATTTTTACATTTTTTTTTAGTTTTAATGCATAAACAATTGAATGCACAGGAACTCTTGGATTCAAGAGAGAAAAAGAGAAAATCAAGCGAAGGGAAGTTCGGGAGTTAGGGCTGGCCTAGGGACCTCAGAAGGTAGAATTTGTGGACATTCTCTCCAGGTGAGGGGTTCTCAGCCAGGGGTGATTTTGCCCTGTAGGGGCATTTCGGCCCTGTCTAGAGACATTTTTAGTGGTCACAGCTGGAGGGAGGTTGCTACCGGCACCCTACAATGCATACGAAAACCAGAATCATTCAAAATTGTCCAGAATTACCTGGTTCAAAATGTCAGTCGTGCCAAGGTAGAGAAACCATACTGCAGGCTGTGGCAGCACAGTGATTCGGCCGCAAAGACCAGCAGCCTCTGCGCGTCTCCGTCCCAGCTCCACATTCCCAGGAAAGGGTTGGATGGATCCAGGCTGAGGTATCTCTCAGCCTTTGAATCAAAGAACCGTGTCCCCATGGACGTGGAGCTCGTTTGACCAGTCCTGGGAAGGGAGAGTTGGTAGGGAATGGCAGGAGCCAAGAGCCTCCCCTAGAAATGTATCTTACAGGGTTTGCTGATAGCCTTTGGTGGACCTCGCCTGTGGCTGAGGTTCTGTCCAGCCAGCACTTCTCACAGAGAGCTATCTGTCTGCAGGAACGATGTCACACCTTAGTTCCAGTCTCAGCAAGTGGCCGATTTGTTTGGTCTTTGATTTAAGCTTACGGTTTCCTTCTCAGGCCCCTTTCCCATAGAAATTCATTAAAAACAATGGTCACTTGTTTTTCTAATTATAAAATTAATTCAGGACGAATGCTAAATAAGTTGTGACAATCAGAAAATCACAAATGAACACACACACACACAACACAACACATACGCACGCAAAGCATAATCTGCCACCTGGATATAACAACTTCAAACCGCCCTATGCATCTCTGGTCTTTTTCCTATAGATATATTTTCTTCCTCAAAAAGTCCTCATACGCTCATCCTATACATAAAATGTGTATCAATTGCAGCCAGCTTTTTTTCCTCAATAAAAAGCCTTTTAAAAATAGAATTAATGATTTTTTTTTTTAAACCGATGAATTTTTAATCCTATTTGTTAGGTGCATAAAGATTAGGGTGGATCTTAAAACGCAGATCCTACATTGTTTTCCCCTTTCTTCATCTGCGACAAGGCAGTCGCCGAGTTCCCAAGTAAATGCGTTATCTGCAAATGATAGTATTTGAGTCAGATGGGGAGAGGAGGATTGGGGCAAAGGAGAGGAATAACCAAATAATTCCAGGGATTGGAGAACTGCCTAAGAGAGAGGCAGAGGTTGGCTGGCTCCAACCAACCAGGTGTTGGCTTTCGCGTCCAGCTTTTCTCCTTAGGTGTAGGAAATGGAGCACTGAACGATGCACGCCCCTTAGAGGAAAAGACAAATTCGGTGAGCGCGCTTACGATTCATGGGACACAGAACTGTCTCAGACCTGGCCAAAGTTCACGGTCATTTCAGGACCACAACTTGGGTTGAAAACCAAGCTGCTCAAGAGAATGAGATCTCTTCTCCCAGACAGCTTTTGTTCGGCCGACGGGACAGACTTGCCTTGTCAGCTTTCATCACTCCAGCCTGAGTATTCCTCTTGCACACCAAATGCATATCTAAGGCACGAGCTCGGTTTTCCATTGAAATGACTTCGCTTTCTCTCTTAAAACCTAAATCCTTCTCGTGATTCCCTTAAGTCCTAAACCTATAACATTTTCCCTTTGTAAATTGGAGACAGGAGTCACGGCCTGGGTTTGTCGATGACACTAGGGTGAGGTGAGCCAGCTACCTATCGTCTGGATGTGCACAAAAAATTCTAAACACCTTTTCTCAATCAGTAGCTTCCCAGTTAACGTTCTTCCCTTCCCGTCTTTATATCTGACCCTCAAAATCAAAATGAGGATGATGAGATGCATTTCAGAGGCCAGGGAGGGCTTGGTTTGGAAATTCGGATGGCTCTAGTTTGATTTCCATATGTGTTTATTAATTTATGAAATATTTATAGAATGGCAATACTGGACAATAAGGTCAGAGGGGTGATTAAGATCACTTAGATTTCATGGAGAAATGTAGGAGTAAGCAGGAGAACATTTGATGGCGCTAAGTGCTATGAAGAACATATAACAAGTTACACGATCATGACCGTATGCGAGGGTTATTTTGGAGAGTGGAAGGAGGGCAGGTGGGCAATCTGAGCTCAGGCCTGATTGACAAGCAGGAGCCAGCTGTGTAATGTCCTGGTGTTAGGGAAGAGAGTTCGGGCAAAGGGAACATGTAGAAGCCCTAAGGCAGCTTCAGGGACTATTAAGGATGGTCAGTGCGACTGGGACGTAGTGGCCGAAGACGGGAGAGGGAGGAGTTACAATCAGACATGTGGTCAGTCACCAGATCCCTTTCAGCCTTTACGGACATTGCAGGAGTTTAGGGTTTGGTCTAAGAGACGGGGAACACTGCTGGAGGGTTTCCAGCAGGAAACGCCATGATCTGCTTTAACATTTTTAAAGATTCCTTGGGCAGGCAGGGCGGACAAATGGTCCTTAGTCAGTCAAGATTGGAAACAGGAAGGACGATGAGCATGTGTTTAGGTGGAAACCGCCAACACCAAGGTACCCGTGGTTGGCTACTCTTCATGCCCCCATTTTTTTTTTTTTAATCTTCCTTAACTAGAAAGTTCTTCCCTGAAAGGATGGCCAGTTTCCAGGGCAGAGTGGAACAGGAAATCACAGCGGTTATGGAAGAGAGGTGGAGGGAGCTGGAATTACAGAAATGTGTCTGTGTCTGAAGGTCTGGTAACTTGTGTCGCTTCAGGGGACTGCGGCATGTGTGTTTAATTGTTAATGACCCAAAAAGTGTGTCCAAGGGCTGCAAGCGACCGTGCTGGAGCATGGGGGATCAGTCTTGGGTGCTTTATTAAGCCTTGCTGTACCGAGGCGGTGAGCAACATATGGCGAGCCCTGTGCTCATGGAGCGCATTTTCCATCACAGGACAGTTCTGCCTTAGGGCTGGCTGATTGTCCCTTTATTCCATTCTAGCAGAAGCAGGGATGGCCCCGGGGGGCTAGATGCCTCACTTTTGTAATTTGTGACAACAGAAACAACTTCAGGGTTTGGATTCAGACAGACTTGGGTTCCAGACCCAGCCTTGCACCTTATTTATTAGATGGCTGTTGAATAGATTACCTCTCAGAGCCTCGATTTACTCGTGTGTAAAATAAAAGGAAATATTTGTGCACCAAGGAGCAGCACAAAGGATTGTTCTGTGTGACCGGCAAACTGATCCCTTCGATAATTCTTCAGACATTTAGCGAGCACCTGATACATGCAAGACACAATCCTGGACATGAGCAGAATGATGCGCAAGAAGTCAGATCTGATCTCTTCCTTAGTGGAGTTTGTGATCTTGTGGAGAAGGGAAAGTCAAAAAAAAAAAAAAAAGACGAGACCAGCCACAGCAGCACGTGAATTCGTGAATGACAGTGGCAGTCAGTGCTGTGAAGAAAATAATGTCGGAAGGAAGAGTCGGTGATGTTGAGAGTGATCGGGCTTGAGATCACGTTCCATGGTGTCTTGAGAGCTTTCTTCTATCAGATCCCTCTTCCACTTTTCTGAGCTTCCTGGGGTTTTCTTGGGGACACGTGACACCGCATTCTTCCGCGCCTGAAATACACATCCATGGGCAGCAGCTGATTGACTAGGGAGTAGGGAATGTGCTTTTTCAGAGTTTGGGAACCACCTGTTTCTGGGAGTGCCATGGAAACACACATTCTGTCACTCGATCTTGAGGTCCAGGAAGGGAATTTTCAGCTGTCAGCAGCTGTCTTTTCTGATCCACTGCCTGGAACTTTCCAACCCCAGGAAAAGCCCATCGTGATCCTCTCCAGTGACGCTGATGCCACGCCCTGGAGCTGAGAAAGAAAGAGGGGCTCCCGCAGGGAGATTTGTGGGTATAGGTTTTCATTTCGGGCGGTGGGGATTTCCCCTCAAAGTGTGTCAAACTGTAAGCATATGGTCTTGCAATGGAAGGATTTTTAACTTCCGATTGATTGTCAGAGAACCCCATGGCAGAAACTTACTTAAGAATCTCTGCTTCAGAAACAGCCATGATTTTGTGACTTCTGGGTGGAGAACGTCTCCCAGGCTTTCGGAGGAGTTCAACTGGACACAGCGCAACAGTGCAACCTAGCTCTTTGCTCGTGTTCCCAAACAAGGCAGAAAGGCCTGGCCCCGCTCCCCTCTCTGGGCCCGATGACCAAGTAGGAAGGGACTGAAGTTTGCATACCCCACCCTGAAGGTTGTGGTGTACCATCCCGGGGTATCTAGCTCCTCCCTTTCACAAGTGAATATGAGCTACGGAATAGGAGAACTCATAAGAATCCATCTGTCACCAAATTTTTTGCTTTGAGCTCCCCGTCTCTGCTTTGGCTTGGCTTGGACCACTGTTTCCTAACTTGCAAATATTCAAATGCTTTGTTGCACCAATAGTACCATCAATTTAATAATTGTATTTAAATCGATTCCGTTTTTTATAAGTCGTATACGTTAATTCACAGAAGGAGACTCTTCATCTCTCCCTCATCTGGTCATTCACCATCACAAGGTGTAAATAAATGGTACCTCCTAAATATACATTGATTGCACCAACTAGAATGGCTGTAATATAGAGATGGACAATAACAAGGTTTAGCTAGGATATGGAGAAATTGGAACTTGCATTTATCGCTGATGAGAATGTAAAATTTTGCAGGCACTCTGCAAAATAGTTTAGTAGTTCCTCAAAAAATTACATGTAGAGTTGCCATATGACCTAGCAATTCCACTCTAAGATAGATACCCAAGAGAATTGAAAATAAACACATGCCCAGACAAAAATTTGCACACAAATGTTTATAGCAGCATTATTCATAATAGCCAAATAATAGGAGCAGCCTAAATGCCCATCAACTAATAAATGGGTGAACAAAATGTGACATACTACACTGGGGAATTATTCAACCGTAAAATAGAATGAAGTGCTAATACATGCTACAACATGAATGAACTTTGAAAATATTATGCTAAATAAAAGAAGCCAGATACAAAAGACCACATATCATATGATTTAGTTTATATCCGATTTAATGGTTGCCAGCGGTTAGGAAAGGAGAAATGGGGGTGACTGCTAATGGGTATGGGATTTCTCTTTTGGGTGATGACTATATTGTGGGATTAGACAGTGGTGATAGTTGCAAAAATTTTCTGACTGTATTAAGAAAACACCGAATCGGATACTTAGAAAGAGTAAATTTATGGTATGTGAATTATATCTCGCTAACAAACGCATTGAAAACAAGCAGTGTTATCCCATTCTCCATTTCTTGCGTTCGAGGAAAAAGTTTGCTGTGTCCAAGGCCTGTTCTCTCTGAGAGAAAATGGGAGATTTGGAAGTGTTCTAACGATGGCGTTTCAGGCAGTAAAAAGCATCAGCTGAGGCTCTATCCTTCAAGGAATCAAAAATACAAAACAAGATTTGAAAAGGGAACGGCTCCCGAAAACCTTCTAAAATCATCTCTTCTACCACGACTGGGATGAAATGCTTGGGATTTCATATTTTAAGTACTGCGACTTACTTGCGCCAATCTTTGGTGCTGATGACGATCGGCACACCATCGAGGGTGTTTTACCTGGGGAAAATAAAATTCTCTAGAAAACAGGCTATACCTACGGGAGCCACCAGCCACATGTACCTATTTAAATTTAAGTTAAAGTCATACTGTTGATATTTCTAGTGCTCAGTAGCCAGTGGTTTGTCTTTATTATGTTGGACAGCATACTACAGAACATTTTTTTCATTGCTTAAAGTTCTATGGGACAGCACTGTTCCAGAAGTTTGAATTGATTAATTTGTGATGCTATAGTCTCTTTTCTCTCCTCTCCCTTGCCCTCATTTAAGCAGATATGAATCCTGAAACCTGAGGAATAATGCAATAAAATTAATAGTTAATATTTACACTTGCTCTGTGCTAGGTGGTGTGCCCGACACTTAAGGTGCATTATCTCAGTTAATCCTCACAAAAATCCTAACAGGCTGGTAGGGTTATTATCCCAGCGTTAGAGCTGAGAAAAAGTAAGCATCAGAGAAGTTCTATCATTTCTTGAAGTTCAAGTTCAAGTTGAATGGAGAAGCCTAGGATTTGATTTCAAGTCAATTGACTCCATCTGCTCCACCCTTTCGCCTCCCTCTTCTGGAGCTTGGAGCTTCTGACAGAAGCACAAATCTCATCTCTGGTCCCAGCTAGGATCCTTTCAAGATCTGTCAGCCCTCTTCGTTTTAGTTATAAAATTGTCATGTGATAGCTGTGTTTTCCTTAGAATACTTTCAAGAAATGAATAAGAAAGCAGAGTAGAACATATGAGTCTGCTTATCACTTCCTCCATCCCCTCCTACCTGCCCCCCACAAGACATAATGCACACCCACAGGTTGGAGTCTTAATTAGTCCAAAATCCTCCCATACCTTTCCTATGTAATTACACGCGTAGGCGTGTGTACACGGTAAATGGTATCTCATCACCCACGTTCTGCACCTTGCTTTTATTCATCCGGCACCATGCTTTGGCCATCGCCCGTGTCTGTTCACATAGGTGTGTGTGCCCCATTATTCTTGACACACTGCAGAAAATTTTATATGTGGTCATACCCCACAGGGTGTTTGATCGTTATCTCTCTTACACGCTTTTCGATAGCTTCTGGTTTTCTTTTGCTTTTACAAAAATGTTGCCACATGAATGCCCTTGAACACTCGTGTTTGTGCGCATGCCTGCAGATATGTTGAGGGTAGAATCCTAGAACTGGGTTTGCCAGTTCCCAGGGGAGGCTGTTTTTACACTCTGATAGATACTGCCAAATGCCCTCTAGAAAATGGCTTTGCCAGTACTCGCTCCCTCAAAGTAGGTATGAGAGACCAGTTTCTTTGCATCCATGCCAACGCTGGACAGCATCAATCTTTTACATTTTTGCCAATCTATTGGGTGATCATTTCTTTTCCTTTCAACCTTCAGGGTCATTCACACCTCCCTCCACCTGCTCTGCTCAGGCTTCTAGCTGCTGACAGCCAAAGGCAATCTGCCGGAGGCAAAATGAGGTCAAGGCCGAAATGGCATATTTCCTTTTCAGTGGGAAGGGTGTTTACTTGGGTAAATGTGGTACATGCAGAGTGTCTCGTTGGTATGAAAGGTGAAGAAGCAAGATCCAAGAAGTCCCCTGCGTGGTTGTGTGTCTCAACCCCAGTGCACCCATGCATTAATTGATGCATTATAATCAGTTATGTTGTGTAATGTGCTCATCCAATCATTTTTTCATCCAATACCGATGGGGCATTGATTCAATGTCAGGTATAGTTTTAGGCAAGGAGGATACAACACAGAACAGAGTCAAGGCACCTGTTCCTACGGGATTTAGGTTCTAATGGGCAGGGATGGAGGCAGACAAACAGATTTTTATTCCTTATATGGAGAGGAAAGAAGAGACAGAAAGGAGAGGGATGATTTGTGATATAGGGGCCTGGGTGTGAGGGTCAGTCGTGGAGAGGGTGGTCAGGTAAAGTTCTCTGAGCAGCGACACTGAGGACAAGAACTGAATTCAAGAAGAACATCTCACCAGAGGGACTAACGATTACCGAGCATTCAGAGG
>NW_006436812.1:1339483-1360272 GCF_000325575.1 Pteropus alecto | reverse complement strand
GAAAGAGTGGTAAGAAATGATATTGGAGAGATAGACAGGGGCCGGTGAGGCATGGCAATGAATTTGGATTTTTAGCAAGTTGTGATAAGTGGAGCAGGGCGACAGCAGAATCTGGCTTATCTGAGAGTTCTAGATCAATGGCACTCAAAAAAACCTGACGTTTATGAATGCTTTGTTTTTTAAATAATATGAAGACATGAAAGAAGAGTTAAAGAGTTTCTCTTACAACAGGGCCGATCTCGAATGTATTTTCAATGTCTTCTTGAACGATGGAGGAAAGGAATTGGACCCAGCTTTAATAGACTTGGGATCGTGCATAGCCTTCTGTCTGCAGTAACTCAATCAAAGTTCATAATCAAAGCATGACAAGAGCCTCTAGCAAGGCTGACTCGAAAGAACATTGGGACTAACTCCTGGGGCCTCTAGTTTGTTATCTCTGTGTAAACTCTGAGGACCCCTACCTGCACGACCATTTCATACCAGCAGAAAGCTTTTCTTGCCTCAGACATCTAGGGGCCTCCCTTGGAGCCTCCTGCATCCCCGTAAATGAGCTCACTGCAAACCATGGCATAAGCAGAGATGGGGAAGGAAACCCTGCATTCAGCATCTGGGCACCAGCATTCAGGAGAACAAGCATTTGAGATTCCACAGGCCCAGACACTGCTTTGAAATCACCCCGAGTGCAGCAGGCAGGAGGCATGAAGACAGCCCTTTAGCTGTTATTACCCCGGTGGGTAAAAAACACTCATGGTTATTGTCATTAGACTCCCAGTTTTTATTCCAAATAGTATTTTAAATAGAGAAATTGTTTGTTAAAAACAACGACAGTTTCCGGCAAGTCAGCATCATCAATGGAACTTGCTAGAGAGCAGAATGGTGGTGGGGCAGAGGAATCTGCAGGCGGAGCCATCTCTCTCCGGTCATACCTTTTCTCCTGCAGACGTCCTGATTCCCATTGACTAAAGGAATGAATCATCCACCTCCTTCTTTTCATACTCACCTACCTTGTGCTGACCCCTAAATGTGCATTGGCGCCTTTGACCCATGTGCCTGGATGCTGAACCAAGCCTGGAACCCTGTTTCTTAGGAGAGCCGCTTTTCTGCCTCTTGCATGGGGCTTACGTGTAGCCCTGAGGATGCTAACGTCGCTCTTGCCTTGGCCAGGATGCTTTAGAGGAGAACAGGCAATTAGACATGCTTCCCATGGCAAAGTAGTGCTGTAACCATCGCGAAGGGTCACTTCTCCTACCCACGTCTCTGCTCTCCTGTACGCTTCCTACTCTGTTCATGGAGAGAGAGTTTCTCAGTCTACTTTTGATCACCATTTACTTGCAGAGAGAGTTTCTCAGTCTACTTTTGATCACCATTTGCTTGCGCATTTATTTACTTATTTATTTATTCATTCATTTATTGGTGGCCCCCTGGCCTGGCTCTCCAGGGAGGTATCTATCTATCTATTTATTTATTTATTTTTTCTGGCAATCATGGGAGCTGGATTTGCTGTCGTAGCAAAACGCATTTCGCTTTTATTTTGACCATCTCAGTCTACATAGTAAAGTCTGCCTTCGTCCCGCTTGAAAATCCCATTATCTTGCACGTGGGCTAATAAAGAGTGCAGCCTGAGACCTCAACTCAAACCAGCCTTGTAGAAGCAGAATATTTCATAGGCTGCTCTCCGGTAGATAATTTACAAGACTTCCACTTCTTATTGATTAACTTTCATAACTCACTCCGGGAAATAAATTATGTATCTGTTGTCATCGCATTGGATATGCACAAATTGTCCTGAGAGGCTGATAAACCTTTGGAGGAATTAGGAGCCAAGTCAGCTTTTTCTGCAAATAAACCAGGAGGGAGCAAAGGGATGTATGTCCACACTACTGAAGGAGGCACGTCACAGCAGCATCCCAGAAAAGAACTGGTAAATTATTTGATGCACACTGACAAATAATTCTATAGTTAGCACCTACATTTTCCAAGAAAAAGCTAAGCTGTCCCTTAGCTTTTGGATGGGAAGAGAAGAGCCAAAGGTAGCAGGTAGTACAGTGATATTGCGTTGACAAAATCCAGAGTAGCAGAGAGAAGGATGGATATGTGTACATAATGGAGCCTAACTGTGTGGCTACGGAGAACTAGATTTCTGAGGACGGGACATGAGAGAATTCAGCCCTTGACTCTTGTTTCTTTATTCCTGATTATTAGCATTTCAGATCCAAAAAGCAAAAAAAAAAAAAAAAAAAAGGAAAAAGAAAAAAATTAGATTAATTATGTTTTGGGGGTAGATAGTATGATTTTGGTTAAGCTCTTTGCTGCTTCTACTTTCCTTCCATCCTAATTCGCGTGGAAATTGCCAGATACCGTGTAACCATCTAAGAAATTACAGGAAAATGTGTGTTAATTAAACTCGCAGGCTTTGGGTCCAATCCTTAGTCACCCGTGTACATGCTGTATGACCTTTGGTAAGTGTCACAATCTCTCTGAGCCTTACTGCCTAATCTTGAACAAAGAATGTCATCGTGAGAATTAGATGAGGTAGCGTGTGTAAAATACTTACCACATAGTTGTCAACTGTGACATGCCAGGTAATTGTGTGCGTGTACGTGTTTCTAGGGAAATAAATGGCTTTTGTTAAATAACTAAATTCTTTCTCTACTCCCCATGGAACTTGACACAGAGAGCTGCCCACAAAAGGAGTAGTAACTTGATGGAGAATGGTCACCTGCAGTTTGAAGCATCTGTCCCTGTGTCCTGATTAGGGGCTCAGGTGCAAAACCACTGTTTGCTTTCTGTGTTCACAACGCCTTGCTGTATGTGACATGGCTCTCCACTCCCAGTCTCAAGGACTTTGTGGTAAACATCAAATTCAGCCACTCTGGAACATCCATTTTTTTTCATATGCCAAGTAGTCTTTATTTCTGTGCGTCGGTCATCTTAAATATTCCCTCCAAATATGATGAAAACGTAATCCAGCCAACAAACAGATGGACGGAACTTTCACCGAATTAATACATTATCTAATACAGTACATACATTCTGCATATTAGATGCCACACACGACACAGCATGGTGTTATGTTGGACACTACAGGTAATGAACCTCGAAATATTAGCTCGTTTTTATGGGTAGAGATTTCTGAGGTCGATGGAGTTAAGTAAGGAGTCAGGGAATTCTTAGAAGAGCGTTGAGATGTGTCAGATAGTAGCAGAACTGTGGTTACTTAACAGTGTCTCTGAGAAGATCTGAAATAGTGGCTCTGCCGCCACCCACATGGCTAAAATAAACAGAGTGGTCTGCAGTGCATGCGTGCGTGCATGCGTGTGCGTGTGTAGGAAATTCTGCTAGAAGAGCAAGCATAGGCCTGTGCACAGGAGAGTGGGTTGTTTTGAAGGACTTTTTGTGTCGGCCACAGTGAGGCCAGAGGATTTAGCGTCCCCACGAAGCCTCCTGTCTCTCCAGTATTTGGAAAGCTCGTGTCCCCGGGATTCATTGTAAATCTTTCTTGGATGATGCTGTGGACACACTGCCAGCGTCCCACACTCTGGGCTTCCTTTCTCCCTACCCATGTTGGCTAAGTCCCTTCTTTTCGCATCCCCTTTCTTCAGATGGTGCCATTAATTAGCTTTCATGTTCTCGCATCGCCTCCCAGAGATCTCATCCAGGTCACCTTGAAGTCTTTGAGTATATATTTACCATCTCTTAATTTATCTTTGTCCGCGGAGAGTCACAGCCACCGGGTGTAAATTCTTCTTTCATTCCAAGGACGACCTCGGTCCTCAGTCTCTGCGAGCCATCAGTTGAAGGAATGAATCCAAACCAACCAAACAAAGAACCTGGCTTTGTGGCTAGATGGACATTTCCAAACTCTCCATCTGCTGGAGGTTTCCAGACCGTGTGGAAAAAGGCCACAAGCCTAGGGATGGAAAGAGCTTGCATTTCTTCCCCAGAGCCTGCCCTCCAGGTCTCTGCCTCCAACCTGCCTCCCAGCCTGGGCTGGGAAGACCCATTCAGTCTTGTGCAGGTTCTGGGCTGGGAGGGTCCATTTGTGTCGTTGCATATTTTATAGAAGTTCCATCTCGCTGGGCCTGCCCATAATAGCCGCAGAGCTTCTAGGCGGCACTTCCAGGAGGCCTAAATTGACTTAGAAAGCTTTGCATTGAGCAGATGTTTACTCTTGGGGAAGATTAAAAACCATTTTGCATCAAAGAGGCAGTGGCACTTCCCCAAAGCATGAAAGAATTGTTTCTTTGGCTTGACTGAGACTCACTCCATCCTCTGCTTGGTGGTCCTTGAAAATGGAGTAAGTCCAAGTTAGACCAGGTGAGTCCGAGGGAAGCAGGTGACAACGGGGAATATTTCCTCTGCAGGTGCTTCGGTTTTGCTTCTACTCATAAAGGTGACTAAAGCGACCAAAACACCCGGGGATCAGCTCCGCGCACCCAGAGGAGGCGGGAGGCGGAAGGGAAGGCGACCCGGATTCGATCATGCCTGTTTTCTGCCTGACACAGTTCGAGAACATGAGGAAGCATGAGATGTGCTCATGAAAGTGCACAAAACACAGACACATTCCAGGGGCCGAATTGGAAAGCAAATTGTGTGTGTGTATGTATGTGTGTGTGCGTGTGTGCGTGCGTGTGCACGCGCGTGCTGAGGGCTTACTGTCATGTGACGTGGCTTAACCTTGAGGCAGAAAACAATGTGTGTGTTTCATAACGGGTACGTTCAGAGCCCAGAGGTGGGAATCAGATAAGGTTGGAGCTCACATCTAACTCAGCTATGCACTGGCTTTGTGACCTTAGGTAAGTCATTTACTCTCTCTGAACCTCAGCTTTTTAATCAGTCTGCAGGGAAAAAAAAAAAAAAAGATAAATGTTTCCTGAGGCTTAAACAGGATGCCTTCGAAATCATCTAGCCTGGATCCTAAGAGATAGTTGAGATGATTTCTTGATCCTAGTGGGTAAAGCAGCTGCTGCCACTGTCGTCGTCACGGTTGTTATTATTATTATTATTATTATTGTTGTTGTTGTTGTTGTTGTCATTGTTGTTGTTGTTGTTGATGATTTTGGAAGATAGACCCACAGAGAAGATTGCAATAAGCCCGGATCCTGATTTTACCTGGTCTGGACTCCTCGCCTGCTGTAATATTGGAGGGGAGCCTTCTGATGAATATATTAAGCAGTTGAGAAAGCTGGCCTCCCATCGCACTGCCTTTGTGTTATTTATAATTAGGGAGGCTCATGACTTCTTCGGTAAAAGGGGGAAAACAAATCCAGCTCTGTTCTGCTACCACATGCAGCCAACGAAATGACAAGCATTAGGGCACGTAGAGTAGTGTCTGGCCTGAACCGGATTCTTAAGAGATCACCCTGGAGCTAGGGAAAAAAAAAAAAAAAAAAAGACTATTCTCTTTTAGGCGTCTCATCTGGGCAAAGTGCTTGGCATAAAGTGGGTCGCATGTCCTTTAAGGCAGTGTGCCGAGCAGCTGGACAAAGGTCACCAGGAGTTCATAGAACTTTTAAACACACAGGGACTTATGCCATTGGATCCTTTCTGTTGGCACTATTTAAGATTTTTTTTTTTTTTTTTTTTTGGGGGAAGACTAAACTTTTTTGCTTAAGGCAAAGTACATTGTATGCAGCATTTGATGACTTCTTCCATAGAAGCTGGAATAGCTATGCTTCCGTTTGGAGGCCCGAATCCACACCGAGAAGTTCCCTGTCCTTGCTCTTTATCACCAGGGCCAGTTAGCACAGGTCGGCTTCTGCATTTCATTGTTGACACTTCAGCAGAAGTGGGAGGAGGCATATGGCCTTCCTGGAATCTCATGGGGAGGAAAAGAGGACATCCAAGGGGACATATTTTGGAACTGGAAGACAGAGCAAGATCATACTTGTAGGTGTGATGAAAAAGTAGAACAGCCAGTCAGCTCTGGAAGGCCTACGTCTTTTCAAAGCATTTTAGAGATTAGAAACCCACCTGGCCCTGCCTGTTAGTGATTTTGTGGTTCACGGGTCTACGACACCGTGCGTGTGACAAGCTGTTGTCCTTACATCGGTCGCAAGCGGGCTTCCTATCTTCTTAAAGGCTTGGCTACCAGGAAAGAAAGCCTTTTTAAGTGAGAGATGCATTTATCTTGTAATTACTCTGGAGATGGGGCCTTGGGATTAAATGTAGGTTATCGAATGGAACATTTTAATAGAAAAATATTTGACTATATTCCGGTGCTAATCCATAGATCTTGAGATGCTCACATTTTTCGTATTTACCATTTCAGTTAGCCTTTCTTGGTAGTATCAGGTTGAGTTCCTTGGTTTCAAGCACTAGATATTTACTAGATATTTATTTTGACGACCTTAGGCAAGAGAGAACATTTACCATTTACTGGGTGGATACTGAGTAGCTCCCAGAGTTGACAGGAAGGCTGGAGAAAAAGGCTCGGACCTGGGGCAAACCCAGCAGGACCATTCAGCCATGGACATCTGGCTCTAGAACGAGTGCCCTTTCTTTTATGCAAATGACCCTCCAGCTACTGCTTCTGTCATTGCCTCTCTCTAGCTGAAATCCCAAGTCTCAGGAGAAGGAATCCTCGCTGGCTGTGTTCTTTCCTTGAGAAAATCTCTTTAAAGAAATCTGAAGAAATCTCTGGGGCTCCCACAATAAGGGTACAATATTTGTGTTTTTTTTTCCTGCATATAACCAAGGAAAAGGGCAATTTATGTAAAAGGACTTGAAGGTGCTCTTTGGATGATGCAATGGGTACTACTAAATGTGCCCATTAAATGACAAGCATTCTGATTATTATTAATGGGACAGGATAGACCTGCAATGATCAAATGATCAGAATGACTCCCATGGGGGATACATGTGTGTGTGCACATCTGTATACATATCCATATGTGATATATATACAACTTCATGATGGACTATGTTTCAAGAACAGTATCGTAAGTACAAGGGACCTTTTTTCCCCTTTGTAACCATAAACATCATTATGAGATGTCACCAGAAACCAGAGAAACAGATGAAACACTCCACAGGGCAATAAATACGTGAAGGACCTTGCCAGAATTCTTGTAGCAAGTATATCCAAGACTGAGAGCCTGAATTGGGACTCACCATTTTTTATAGTCTCAATTCATCTACCAAACCTTACCTGCCATCAACAGGCAGGGCCAGACGACCTTACTGGTTATTAGTGTGAAATTGCTACATTAGATTCTTTTAGTGCAGTGGTTCTCAATGGGGAGTTTTCTCTGCAGGGGACATTTGGCAATGTTTGGAGACATTTTCGGTTGCCACAGATGGGTAGAGGAAGGCTACTGGCATTCAGTGGGTACAGATCAGGGATGCTGTTAAACATCCTATTGTGAACGGGCCGGCCTCCCACAACAAAGATGAACAGCACTCAAAATACCAAGAGTGCAGAGACTGAGAAACCCTGTTTTCATGTAAGAGATGAAAGTACCACTCGAATCAACTATGCAAAGCAACGACTATCGGGAGGATACAGGTGTATCTGGTATGATTGTAGCCAGGGCGGCTGGGACTCAGGAAAAAAAACGTTAGAACCAATAAGATGCTCCTTCCACGTCTCCTTTCTTCGGCTCACGTGCACTTTCACAAATCCGCCTCCAGCACGTGGTGGGAACCGTGGCCGCGAATAGCTCCTCAGCCTCTCTGTTTCGACATCAGAGGATGGTTGAGACTTTCCTCTGGTTTTGTGTCAGAAATTCCCCTGGAAATTTTTGATTGGCCTGCACAGGTCAGGTGCTCACCACGGGCTCAGTCAGCGACGGCCTGGGTGCAGGGTCGGGTCACGTGATGCAAACATGGCCACGGATGTGCCATTCAGGTGTTTCGAGGCCCTTCCCTGAGAAACCGAGGTTGTTCTGAGCCGGGCCACCACCCCCCCCATTGAGATCCACTTCCATCGCGTGTTCCCTTATTGCCAGGACATTTGTAAATCCGATGTTGTTTCCAGCAGAGCTGTGCTGGAGAATGTCACTCAGACACTGCCAGATTGTTGAGCACCTTGGCTGAAAGTCGCACAGGCAGGGGCACCTGGAGAGGGAATGATGTCTGTGTGTGTTTCCAAGGAAGCCAGGCCCTGGCATTTATTGTGAGATTGCTGAACCACGTTGGGCCTTGAAAAAAATTATCTAGCCCGGCTTTCTGCCTCCAGACTCGTGAATTTGTAAACCTCTAGGACAGACGGGCTGTCACAGCACAACTAGAGGTGGCTTCTCTCATCTCTTCCCAGTCCAACCCCAGAGAGCCTTTGTCAGCTGAACTTTGTCCTATTCGATATGTTGGTGGCAGTGTATTTGAAACTCTGGTCAGTTTCTCAGATGATATCGATATATATATATATATTTTTTCCCACTTAGATGAAATTTGTCAAGGCTGCATTGTGCTAAGCCCTATTAAAATGGTGCCAGAGACCCAATTATGGCAGCTACAAAGGCATTCAAGAGTAAGCACAGAAAAACACATAAAGAGATTAAAGATCCAAAATCGGATTCTAGCGAAAGTACATTAGGAGACATCAGGCAGAGAAACATGAAAGAATTAGAATGTGAAGAACAAAGCCACATAGAGCTTTTTGGATGTCCTTACTTTTCACCCCCCAAAAACCATTTAATTTTGAGCATGTTTACTCTTTTAAAAACGAAATGAAATGATCGATTGTACTTTTGTCAGGTGGACGTGTTTTTAAAGTCTGGTGTGAAATGAATTGCAGATGGGTTTTCTGGCTTGATCCTTTTTTTTTTTCCTCCTGGTCTTAGACAATCTGGTGTCAGTGAATCATGAAATCGCTGCTGGTGAGCACACTTACTGAGCTGACAGAGCTGCTTCTGGGCTGGGTGGTGCTGGCAGCTACACCTGGGGAGTGGTTGAGGCCCCCAGCCCCTATTTTACTCTTTTCAGAGAAGAGGCAGTATTGGGGGAGGGGGAGGTGGCGCATTTGGGATTTGCCGTTTTGAGATAGGGAGTTATGTGTCCTTCATTTTGTAGCCATCACCTTGTCGGTCCTGAAGAAGTCTCGTCACAGCAGAGCTGCACCGAACCAGCTGTGAATCAGTCACCGTGGTGTGTTCTTACTCTGGTCTCTCTGCCTTCGGCGGATTCTCTGACAAATCCTTATCCAAATGCTTGATTTGTCCTTAGTTACTTGCAAAGAAAACATATATGTGACTTCATATGAAAGAGCAGAGATTCCTCTGCCTGTATCATCACGAGGTATCTTTTCGAGGTTTGTGCAATGGGGGGGTGATGAGAAAGATGGAAATCTCCCCCGCTTGCAACAGTCTCCAACTCCAGACTCAGATGCTCATGTAATTCCACAGAAGTACATCAGTCAGGACAATGGGGGACGGTAAAGAACCGGAGAACAAATGTCCCATCGTATACGTTCCACTTGAAGGAGGCAGCTTCAACTTGACTACAGCCATTTTTTCCCCCTGAGGTAACACAAGTTCTGTATTACCAGATTTCTTGATATACTTAAAAAAATAAATAAATAAAACAAGAAACAGAATTTTATAGGAATAGTCACCATGAATTTTAAATGATAGCAACTAATTTAAACATATATTTAAACATATATTAAACATATGTGCACACGTGTATGTTATATATGTGTGTATGCCTATAGTTATGTGTAGTATATAATACATATATGTGTGTTGCTCATAACTAAATATCCATACTTATAATATATGTTTTGTATATCTCACATAACTAAGCACATCATTAGCCTGAGTCACCATTTGTAATCTCTACTCCTAAGAGAAAAGAAACACCATAAGTATTTCCCAAAGTAGTGGTTCATATTCCATCGGTTTTTCCCCCCATTTATCTTGAAAAGACCCACTTTGAAAAGCTTAAGCTTTACCAAGAGACCAACATCATCGATCAAGAATCTTTAAATACTTAAAAAAAGGTTTCCTGAAGGTGTCAAAACATCATTAATTTAAATTCCCTTTATTTTAAAATGGAACAAATGTCCTTGTACAGTTTAAGGGATTGACGTGAGAAGGGAATTAATCTCTTAGACCATGGTGCTCACATTAAACCAATAAAGAAGGGGTATCCCAATTACCCAGGAAATTCCACTCATTCTTTATGGAACGAGAAGTGAATCTTCTTTCCAACACAAAGAGATTGGAGCTGGGGAGGAAGTGCAAGGTGAGCCTTCTGGCTCAAGCATGACCTACCTGTGTCACCTTCCACCTACCCACTTGGTAGAACAGCCCCCCTAGTCCTCCTCCTTGAAATGCCTTTTCTAATCTATGTAAGGATCTATGAGCATGAAATGGTGCGATAACATTTGTGAAAATCTAGAGCTATGCTGTCCAGTATGGCAGTCACTACCCATATCTAGCTGATTGCTAGATATTCATTTAATTGAAATTAAATCGATTGAAAAAAAATATCAGATCTAAGTGCAAATCCATTTCTGCCTCTAATGTGCCTAATGGCTTCATCGGTTTGCTTCAAGCTGAGTTTTCTCATCTTTATAAAACTGGAATAATAAGCCAGATCATGAAAATTTGGGGGGAAATAAAATGAATTGGGGTGGGTAAGCCATACAGAGCCCATGTCTTTAATGCCCACCCTGATGCAAATTATAGATATTCCGGCAATTCCATATGCTCCCTCCTTCTCAAAGTTTCGAAAATAAAATTCTACTGCCACCATCTAATTAGCAAATAAACTGAGACGCAGCTACTCTGATTGCGGAGCTCATTACTACTTAATACCCTTGAGTCCAGTGACCTTGGTTGGTAGCCCTCCCCTTAGGCAACTGTTTCTCTCTCTACAACTCATGTTAGGTCAAGGTCAAATGAGAGAAGAACTTAACGGGAGCTGCACAT
This sequence comes from Pteropus alecto, assembly GCF_000325575.1. NCBI lineage: Eukaryota > Metazoa > Chordata > Mammalia > Chiroptera > Pteropodidae > Pteropus > Pteropus alecto. Next base: position 1,349,398 of record NW_006436812.1, on the reverse strand, counting down.
ATAGAAAGCTCTCAAGAATAATAACAATATAATAATATAAATATCAATTATTAATAATAGTAATATAATATTAGTAAATGGCTTCCATGCCATTAACCCAACCTTAAAAAGCAAACACGTCCAAATAAACAGAAATCACAATGTTCCTTCAACTCCGAAAGGCTAACCAAGAAGCCCAAAGAGTCTTCTCCAGTGCCTCTTGCAGCTTTTCTGCAAAGTAGAGGTCTGAGCGAGAAGCAGAGGCGGACAGATGGTGTCCCACAGACTCTCCCTCCAGCCTTTCATCTCTCCTCTCACTATTAATTCATCTGTTTGGACGGATACGTTCACGCATGGAACCAAGATGAATAATAATGAGGTTTTTAATAACTCCCAGCATTTGCATTCCTAGTTACTCTTTACATGGTTCTAGCTGATTAAAATGAATCATTTACATAATTAACATATGGTTATAGTGTTGGCTTTAATATGCTGATTATCTCAATACTTTTGTCTGGAGTCAATTGGATTCAAACTGTAACAATTGTTTGAAGTGAAACTAGTTTATTCCTGGAGGAGGGGGGATGTTTGCCATGGCGCTGGATTAGCAACAGTACAACTCTTCGAGAAGTTTGTTTTGTTTCTGTTTGGTAATGTGATTGAAAAAATGCGTAAATAAAAATAATGATTGCAGTGATCCTGATAGCTCCTGTTTATTCTGTAGCAGGCGCTTTCACACCCATTATCTCAAATTCTTGCAGCCACTTTGCAAAGTACAAAGGCTTATCCCCACTTTACAGAAGCAGAAACTGAGGCTCTCAGAAATTAAGGGACTTGGCTGGAGCCACTGTGCTGTTACGTGTGAGAGTCACCAACCATTCGAGATCTTCTTCATCCCTGAACCCACGCTTCTTAATTACTTTAAGTCATAGTTTTTCAACCTTGGCACTAATAACATGTTGGCCAGAAAATGATTTTTTTTTTTTTTATTTTTTTTTGGAGGGACTTCACTGTGCAATATAGAACTTTTAGCAGCATCCCTGGCCTCTCCCTACCAGATGCCAGCAGAAACCCCACCCCCATTTGTAATAACCAAAATGCCTCCAGATGTTGCCAGAGGTACCCTGGGGAGAATCGCCCTTGACTGAGAACTGCTGCTCTGGGTTAACTTCTTTTCTTACAGGAAGACAAAATACTAACGCGCAAACACGTTGTCTAAGATGGTCTGCTGCTGATGAGTAGTAACTAGCTGTGTTTATGGTAACGGCACTGCAACCATATTTAGCTGTTTGCAGGTAGATTTGTGTTGTATGTGACCCATGTACCTGATTCAGAGTCTTCCAATTATATAAGGCATCCTTGTTTTGATCAACTGTGATAAGATCTCTCTGTCTCTCTCTCTGTCTCTCTGTCTCTCTGTCTCTCTGTCTCTCTGTATCTCTCTGTCTCTCTCTGTCTCTCTCTCTCTTTGTGTCTGTCTCTCTCTCTCTCCCTCCCTACCTCCCTCTCCCCTCTCTTTCCTGCTTTCTGTAACTTCTGTAAAGGGCATGCTTGATATTTTCAGATGTACCATTTTGTTACAGAATGCATTTCAGGATGCCATTTTCTCATTAGCAGACACCAGGCATGGGTGCCATCAGCTATGATCTGATTATCTTGCTAGTTCACATTGAATTCGAAAGGGACTTGTGACAGAGTGTCCAATTTTCCTGTTTAGGTACCCGAGGTTTTGGAATGTGTGCTTTCTGAACATTCATGCATATTTGAAACACATTTTGGCTAATTGCATGACTGTTGTCCACAATTAGTCTGTGGTAGGCATGATTAATTGCAAGGAACACTGACATTTATGCATAAAACGCTTGAGGTCAAAAAGAAATAGAGAAATGGTGACTGCAGCAATGGTGAGTGGAATACTAATGCACAGTGACCCCAGAAGCAAACCCCCAAAAGGGGAATTTCTGCATCAGCAGGATAGGTATTATATTCGGACAGATGTCTCTGTATTTTTGACTTGACTATATTTTCTTCTCCTCTCCTCCAAAAACCTTTAGTTTTAAGCAGGTTTTCAGAAGCCTCTCTGATGTTTTAATAAATCCCAGGGCCTGCCTTATTCCTCTCTCTCTGCTCTTCTCCTTCTCTGAGATCACACGCCATCACTTGAAGCTCATAATTTGCTTCTTTAAGATAATATTTATGTGTTACATGTTTTTCATGAAGGATCAAGAAAGAAATAAATGGACCACAATTCCACCATCCAGACCAAGTGATAAATACTTTTTTTTTTTTGGTTGTTAAACTAAAAAGATACATGACTGCAAAGGAAAAGGAAAAATAAAGTCCATCTCTGAATTTCAGTTCTAATTAAAGCTAATCATTCTCAGCGGCTTCTGGTATATACCCACTGGGAGCTGGGGAAGAACACAGTGTGTATACATTTATATATATGAGATGTGCGTGTGCATACAGATGTATTTTATTTTCACAAAAACATCACACTAATATGTCCTGTTTTCCTTTTACTTTCCTTATTAATTTACTTAATAAAGTGTCATGGAGAGTTAGTTTATCCTATTAGCACACGCTGGTTTTTATCACTCCTTCAATTGTCCTCCATGATATGTTTGTGACATACCTTATTTAATCGGTCCTCTTAATGGACTCTTTAATTGTTTGTTTTTCTATTATAGACATCGATACCATGTACATGCACACTGAGTTATCTGTGTAGATAGAGATGTATAAAAACAAAGCTATATACCTTGGCTAAATCTTATAGGCATGTTAATTCCTTAGCAGTGTGCTTGTTGGGTCACAAGTTGCTATCCCATAACTTACTTTTTCAAAGATGTGATTCAAAGCTCACCTCCTACTGTGTATAATGCTACCCAGTTCACATCACTTTCTCACCATTGATACAGCCATCCTATTTTAAGATACACGAAAAGACAGACAAAAATCTGTTGACTGAGCGTCCACTCTTCAGAGATTCACTGGCCGTTGCCTTGACCTCTGACTGTGTGCTAGGTTCACCGCAGAGTGTTGGAGACAGGGCCTCGACGCCAGGGTTCATGTGAGAAAGAGTAACCACTGTGGACTCGAAGTCCCATGAAGGAAGAATTAGTCAGATGCTCACCGACGCAAAAAGAGACAGTCTTCACTCTCCTTGGGAGAAGCTGACAGCTACCGAGTCTGTCAGGCATCTGATGCATGCCTTTGGAATACTATTTTGCTCGACGTGTGCCTCTTTATTCGTTCTGCTGCCCACGTTAAGAGTGCATGTTCCTTGAGAGCAGGGACCATCTACAGAAAGAGACCTCACATCTTGGGCCAGCGCTGATTGATTAGTACTGGCTGCCGGGAGCTTCATTTGGAGAAGGATCAGGGAGGTTCATAATTGATTGGCAATGTGTACTGTGGGTAACAAAAAAGAGGACTGAGAGCCTGCAAACTTGGTATTCTATGTCCATCCTTCTGTAATAAATTCAGGTTATTTATTATGGTCATTTGGGGTTTACAGAAAACTTATATATCAACATATAAAAGCAACTTTTTGGGAAAAGGAGAAGAGAAAGAGGGAGGGAAGAAGAAAAAAGAAAGAAGGGAGAGAGACAGAGACAGAACAGAAAGATCTACTGAAGAATATAAAGAGTATCCTATTTCTAGGCTGATCTTTATTTTAGCTTTTTTATGTTTTTTTTTTTGAAATTTACTATAGCGGACATGTGTTGACATTCAAAATTAGAAAATAAAAAGATCTCAGTAAGTGCTATGATCAAATAAATTAAAGACGGTCTTAAAAGAAATGCAGCACATAGCGTTAGGAGGCACAATGATCCTGGGACAGGACGTGGAAGGCAGTTCTGCATTGTTCTGCATTTTCTTGGTTTCATGGGACCGCTAGGTGATGTGTCTTCTCTCCTGGCAGAATGGACGGCGGTAATCTCCGGTCCCTCTGTAATAAATGCCGGGCTGTGAATAGGAGATGGCCAAAGGAGAGAACTCGGGCAAGGCTTAATTTTTAATAAGGTGCACAGCTAGTCTGTAACTGTCAAGAGAATGAATGACTGGGGAAACCGGACTTCTGCCTTTCTGCTCAGAATAAGAAGCAGGCTTGACCTGCTTGGGCTGCAGAAGCCCAGCTCTCTGCCCCGAGCCAGGACAAGCCAAGACGCCCTGCCCTTTGAGGCCTCGGCACATTCACAGAGCAGCTTCGGTCACGGAAATGGACATATTTTAAGGAGGCTCAGCCTTCCTGCGAGATGGAGCTCAGGTATATTCTGATTCCACTCAACTCTTGCCTTGTAACTTAGGCCCCCAGTAGCAGCCCTTTGCAATGAAACTATATCACTTTTGAAGCTTAGCAGATGGGAGTTGTCATAAATGATATTTTAGTCACAGATATGAGCCATAAAACTTGAAAGATAAAGTATCTTTCTGAGACACACATGGAGAGGCAGATACAGACCCAGACACGGCAGGAGCTCTCTCATGGCTCTAACGGAGGGGCGAGAAGGGCCAATGCTGGGCATTTTAGTGCAATATGGGTGACCATAGATGACAGGGAGCAGTGGACATAGCATGGAACAGGAGATCTGGGAAACAGACAGAGCTGGGTTTCAATAGGGGCTTAAACATTTCCCATGCTATGGAATCCTATTCCTTATCTTTTTTGGAATCTCAGAGTTTTCCTTATAAAAAGAGGCTGATGGCATGTCCTTCAGAATTCCCAGGTGCTTCGGGGAGTTAATCGGGCACAGCGTTTGGCACGGTGTAAATTACTATCGCCTATCCCTGTCCGTCTTCCATACAACATTCCCCTCAAATGGATGTGTTGCTTATTCCTAGTTTTGCTGGATTATTCTGCTGAGTTGAATAATTCATAAGGGCTTGGGTTCCAAGATATGACACCACTGTATCCAGCAGACTCTAGCCTTAAGCCAATATGTATATCAATGCTTTTTCACTCAAGGCATAGACCCGCCTCCTCCTGACCCTAATCCTACCTACCTCCATGTGATCGCCATAACATTAACCCTCCAGGAAGACGAGTTTGCGTGGGACAAAGGGGTGATGTCATGTAAAATAACACATAATAACAAAAACCGTGGGGGTCTTCTGGAAATACATATACCTTTCACCCTCTTGTTTCCGACATGTACTTAGTCCTGCTCTTTTGCCCCCAGCCATCTTTCAATGGTTTTGTTTGCACAGCATCTGATAGCCTGCAGAGCTCTACAGTCGCTGCCATGAAATTTCGCCCATCCCATCTCAGACAACTGGGATTTGGAAGGGGCGGCGTGGCTGCGTTGTTTCCATTCCCTCTGGAGGGCCTCTCCAACCATAACCTGCCACGACTTGCTTTCGAAGGCCTCCGCATCCACCCATCTGGGCTCATTGAAATTAGCGGATGCTACGTATGTACAGGCAGAAGGGGGTGACAGATACGCTCAAGACTTGCCCTTGTCATTTCACTAGAGTAAATACACATATGTGTGCGTTCAGGAAGGGAAAAAGAATATTTTCGGTTCCTGCTTAGGTTTCAAGCATCATGCCAGACATCTGTATGTATTATCCGATTTATTTAATCTTTTTAATATCCTCAAGAGAAAAATATCATTATCCACATCCGACATTAAAGACACCGAAGCTCAGAGAAACAAAAGTGCTTCTGTGGCCAAACGGCTAACTACTAAATGACTGACTCAGTCTTCAAAGCCAGCGCTGCCTCATTCCAAAACTTGAAGTCTTTCTACTACTACCCTGTCTTACCAGTCTCAGGATATGATGGGGCGTTGAAGATATTTTTAGTTCTGATAAGTAAAGCTATGTCTGCGTAGGGTAAATTAAAACCCAATAGTCAGGAACCCCAAAATGGGATGAAGAGTACAAAGATGACTCCAGTAGCCAGCGAATCCCTACCCCATAGAAGTGAGACATGCCCCGAGTGCCTCTGGTATGAGAGGCTATAAAAATTACCGTCGGACGCTTGGGGTGTGTGTTCCTTCGTTCTTGCATGCCTTCGGCAAAAGTATATCTACACTTCTTGATCCCCCACTTCCTTCCGGAAAGGCCCTTAGCATAAACAGTAACTGAACATTAATTATTCTGGGTTGAAATTCTGTATTCCTGGTTGGTCTGATAAAGTTGGTCCTGAGACTACCTTGTCTACAAACACATGACGTGACAAATGAGATGAACGGTCCCTCTTTTACTCCATTACTGTCTCCTCCTGCTTTTAGGAGTTATTTTAATCGACTTTGTAATTACTGACACTAGCAACATTTTTACGATTATCTAGTACCATTTTTGGACAGATATTCTTTGATACAGGGGACTTGCAAAGAGAAAATCTCGTGCATGTGTCCTGGCTTCAAAACAAAGCAAAGAATAAGCTTTCTACAGTTGAGGCCAAGAGCTAGCGGTCGTAGCAGGCATCTGTGCATCCCACAACCTAGGGATGCTGTGCCATGGACTCAAACGTGAAGTTCAGTTTTATTTTTCATTGTTGTAAAGAAGCGTATAGCAAAAGTGGGGTGTGTGTTTTTAAGGCACTTTTCTAAAACTGTATGAGATAATACAGATATTCAATAAGCAAGCAATCATTGCATTTTTGGAATATGTAGATGTATATATGTACATGTACACATGCCTACATGTATGTGTGTGTGTGTGTGTGTGTGTAATCTTGCAGTCTAAGTTGTCAAGAAACACACCCAGTTGATGCGGTAAGAAAAAAAGCTGTTTTAGACAAAATTCCAATAAATAGAGCATCATCCTGGCACGTATGTACCGGCTCTTAATACTGTTAGATGCTTTTAGCAACTCAGCTTCATTAAAATTCCTCAAATGTGTTCTGTGTGAAATTATTTTATTTGAAATCATTACTATATGGCTCGACACAGCATCCCCTTTGAGGAGATCCAGGGCTTTCATCCCCATTTTACAGATGAGCACGATGATAAGAACGGGTTAAGTGATTTTTGCCTGAGGTCAGACGTGTTGGCAGGAAGATTAGGACTTGGCGCGTGCTTACCTGGGAGCTGGGTCTGTGATAAGTACCTAAATTCAAAATTTCCAACCTCGGAAAATTTCTGGGTTAGACCTCTAGCTGACTACCATGGGACGCAATGTTATGTAATTAATTACAACTATAATTACCTTGGTTTCTGGGTCATTGAAAGATCATCAGTGCATTTTGTTTTCATGGTTCTTGCAGCAAAGGAATTTTTTTCTGAAGTTCAAGTATAATTAATCCAGTTTGTAGACAAGATCTTAAGTCGTGCGAAAGTTCAAACGTCAATGCAGAGACCGAGTTCGTCTTAGCCGGTGTGCCTTGAAGCGGGGAGTGTAAAAGACTTCAGAATCGCTGAAAGCAGCAGTTGTTTTTCCTGGAACATAAAACTTTTCCACTAGAGTTTGAGCTCCCCACGAGGGGCCAGTTGTGTGAAGGATTGGTGCCATCCATGAAATAGGCATAGATTACATTCCTTTACATCTCTAGGCATCATTCGATTCCTTAGAAAAATAGGAATTTCCATAGGTCCTTATAAAGGTTTCTACAGAAGTGATAGGAATGACCTTTTTATACCAGCTTAAGTGTTAAAAAGAAATTCTTGACTTTGTTTTATTCAGCTCATGGAGAATTCTTCAATACAATATACGGCTCTTGTATATAGTGATTACTTCCAGTGATTCCTGGGGCTAAGGATATTGGGACACGAGGGACCCATATCACACAAAGGTGGTGGCAGTGTGCATTTCTGGACTGAATCAATCACCAGACAGCTCATTCACAGAAAACAGGCCTGTTTACATTCTTTGCATGTCACTGTAGGTGACACACAGGAAGATTTTCTGAAGAATCATTTCATCATTAAGACATATTGAATATGACAGTTGTGCTTGCAAATCAATCATTGGGGGAAAGATACTATAGTAAGAGCCTAAGGAAGATAGAAACCCCTTTGCTCTGGGATCCATATTTACGGAGCGGAAAAAATGTAGAAGGATTGTCTGTGGCATTGTTTTTGATCAGTAGAATTTTATAGCGCTTAAATGTATGAAAGACGAGTCATTATGTGTGTGTTTATTAATGCATTCTAATTAATTCATCGAGAAGCTCTCTTTGCTCTAGGAACCATTTCAGACACCGTGGATAAAATTAAGAAATCCAGGCTTCTGCTCTCACGGAACTTAAATTTGGGGCGAGAGAGGGAAAGAAGGAAGCAGAGAATAACAGGGACAGTGCAGAGAAATACAACCAGGTGATGAAAGACCGATTGGGAAATTGGTTTGGAGATTCAGAGAAAGTCTAAGCGGGTGACATTTCAGCTGAGACGAGAAGAAGCTGACCAGGCGAAAGGTAGAGGAAGAGCATTCTAGGTGGAGAGAACAGACCATGCAAGGTTCTCAAGGTCGGAGCCAGCTTGACATGTCTGAAGAAGAAGAAAAAGGCTTGAGTGGCCAGGGCATTTGGGTTAAAAAAGAGGTGGCAGGAAAGAAAGTTATGTCATACCATGATAAGGTTTGATGGAGGTACACAAAACATCTCCTAAGGGGGCCAAGAGGTAATGAGATAGTTCAAGTTCAGAGACAGAGGAAATGGGAATCTATGTTCGCCAGCCACACCGCGAAGTTCACTGGAGAGTCCTTGACAAGAAAGAGGCGTGACACCGATGGCCAAGTCCAGATTCATTCCAGAATTCTGAGCTGGCTGGTACCTGTGTACCATTTTCCTCTTGGGTGAGTTTCCAACTGGACGTGGCATTTGTACCAAGCTAGTGGCAATTCCAACCTGAGGATGCATTTACTCTGGGACCGGGTGGTGGTAGAAGCCCCCAGCTCGGTGTCTTTTGTGAAGAATACCCAGTAGAAGTTCACTTTTGACCACCTTGCCATAGCCTTTTAGTTTTCAGGCATCTCCTCTCTCACCAGCATCCACTCATTCTCTACAGAGCTCTTTGCTGCTTTTCTCAGTGGCTGGTTGGCACAGCGAGGTGTGGGAACCAGTCCTGGGCCAGCAACTGATTCAGCCTCATTCCTGACCATTCATCTTGTGGGATAGGATAGACCCTCCCAAAGCAGTGGCATGGGGTAGTTAAGTAGCAGTAGCTGCAGGTTAGCGTTAGTTACCCCTGAGAGACTCGACAGAGGAGCAGGCAGACCTTAGAAAAATCCCACCGGTAATTAGAATCAGGTAGACTCCAGACTAGGTAATTATTCCCTTTGCCTAGCAGCCTCATCTATGGAATAGAGATATTAAAAGTACTTACTGCATGGAACTGTAGACCAGGTGTGTTCCTGGCACACCATAAGCATTCAGTTGACAGTAGCCAAAGTTGGGGTTAGCAGGGGTAATGAGTTCTCTAGGGTTAAAAGGAGAGTTTGGAAGAGGAAGCAGAGACTGAATGAGATTTAGCTCCGAGTTCATGATAAAACTAAGGAGCGTCAACGATGACTGTGTCTTGTCTCTTCCCATCCAAAATTGACCTTATTTTTAGGCTGTTTTTAAATCATGAAAATAGTCTTTTATCAAGCAAACATAAAATCAGAAATAGCCTAACTGAAGAGAATGAGAAAATAGAACACTCGTGCACAATGCAATCCCACAACGCAGTAGAAATAACTGGATCGAGGCTATAGATAACAGGACGCATGACTCTAGCTGGTATTACCTTGTGTGAATAACGCAAGGCCAAAAAGAGGGTTCACTCAGGCCTTTATACATGCGATAGTCCTAGTATTCTATGTCATTTAGGAATGCATGTTTATGTGGTACACATACAAAGTAAAAAACCTCAAAACGCAGAATACTGATTTCTTGTAGAGATTAGGGAGAGAGATACACTTGAAAAGGGTTTAACTGCACTAAATGTTTTATTACTTAAGCTGGGTCGTGTTTACATGGAGGCTTTTGTGTTCTTCTGTATACCT
>NW_006436812.1:1316762-1339428 GCF_000325575.1 Pteropus alecto | reverse complement strand
ATATATACACATACACACACACACACACACACACACCATGGTATGTGTTTAAAATAACACTTGCTTTGAGTTAAAAAATACATATACATATATACAGTAACTATATTCACAGCATAAAATTGTATAAAGTGAAAGCACAAACCTCTCTTTCTCCCTCCCTCTCATTCCCCCTCTCTCCCTCCCTTCATCATTTAATAATTGTTAGTACATCTTTCAAGATATTTTCTGTGCATATCCAAAATACACACATTTAGAACATACACACGTAATTAATATAATAATTCATGACTGTCTGTCAACACTTAAAAATAACGTGCAAACCTTTTCATGTCAGTACATATAAATTATCTACCTCGATCTAGTAACACCTGCCGAGTAATCAGATTTCCAGATCATTTATTTAACCGGTTCCCGTATTGATAGACGTGTGTATCTAAAAACATAAAAAAAAAATTAAAAAAAAAAAAAAAACTCTTTACAAATCCGGGGCTGCTTTCAAGTCAAATACAGCAGCTTCAGCTTACACCATTGGTCATCCAAATGTTTTGTCTTCACTGGGACAAACACCCATATGTTTCATGGAGTTGTTTAGGTTTTTATCTAAGTATTCAGTTACTGTGTAGCCATAGCTAGAGATTTATTCTCTGGCAGGGAAAAAGGAAAAAAAAAATTTAAATCTCTCATAAGAAATTCAGATTAATGGAAGCATGGGGGTCTCCTCACTCTTGCCAGCCTCTTTTTCCAAGATGCTAGTGATTTTTTAAGAATCACAGACTTTATAAACCGTCATCATAAAAGCATGAAAGGGAAAAATAGAAAGAGCGGTGTTTGGAATGTGAGGTTTTGAATTTCCACGCTTCCCGGTGGAGATTCAGTTAGGTATGTTCCATGGCGTCTCTGGCTTGAAGTGCTTGCTAGGTATTTTCTCTATCTGACCGTCGAAGGCTTAGGTCACATTTGATGGGAACTTTTGGGGGGGTCAGACTTTATCAAACAAGCCCTGTACTTGGGCTTCACATCAGAGAGAATGGAGACAATCCTGAGAACTTGAACTCCTCCCACGCTGAACCCCTTCCTCAGAAACCCCATTTTCAGGTGCCCTTCAGAGAGACTGAGCCGGAGTCCAACTTCCACATTTCCTCTTCTGCCTCTTTTCCTTTTCAACTTGTCTTATTGCTCTATTCCACTAAGCAATGCACATAACCTGTGAGAAAAGTGATAAAATACAATAAGCAAATAGGGGAAAAAACAAATATTGAAATCAAAAGTCTTTGGACTCAGATAAAAATAACTTCTGCTCTCATTTCAGAAATTCCTGACTTTTGTCACTGAGTGTACATTCTTGTAAAATATCTCGCTCCGGAGATGGTTCCTTCCAGTACACTTTGTTTTGTAACTTTTGATTTAGCCATAAAATGATACATAAAAGCATACTTCATTCTATTAAACCTACTTTTTTAAAAAAACAACTTCGTAGTGTTCTATGGAATGGATATCCCAGAAATAGGGGATGTGATTTTGAGTATAAACCCCTTTTTTTCTCATTGTTATATTTGCTTTTTATTTTATTATTTTTTTAAATTTCTGTAGTATTTAGTAGATAGATAGTGGTTTTTCCCTTACAGGAGAATTGCAATGTAATGCGATGCAGATTAGGGATTTGCACTGGACAGCGGGCCTGCATGCCGCCGATGACTGCCATGGACAGTTCAGTGCTGAATTTATTATTTACAGTAGGGTTTCTCACTCTTGGCAGTATCGACACTTTGGAATGGCTAAATCTCTGTGTGGGTGACTGTCCTGTGCTTTGGTGGGTGTTCGGCAGCATGGGTGGCCTTCAACAACTAGTCGCCATTTGCACAGCCCCCTTCATTGTGAAACCCAAAAATGTCTCCAGACTTTGCCGAATGTTCCCTGGTGGGGGGAGCAACTGCCCCCCACTTTGAGAACCACTGCTTTCAAGCCATCAGGTTCTTGAGTTGTCTAAAGGACGACCTTGTCTCGTAGCACTTATAAATCCGTTGAAAGCTGGGCCTGGATTAGCGCCTAAAATAAAATCCAACCTATTCTGAATAAAGAATATATCTGAATAGGGACTAATTACCTCTTTTTTATTTCAAGTGACAAAAGCCAATATATCACACTTAGCCACTATGAAGACTCCACTTCAGTAAACTAATTAAACTCACCCAATCTCGACTCATTATTCTCGGTTCCTCTAAATATTTTAACACTGTAGATTTATTTCTTTACATAAATTATATCACACTTAAAGCTCCGCATGGCCCTCAAGAGTTTATTTTGGACTTTTAAAATGTGACTTGAAGCTTTATCTAGAATGTCTATTTTTCATATCTTTCCTCACTAATCATTCACCTTAATTATAACTAATTATTAAAAATGATATATTACTTTAATTAAGTGAAAGTGTTTGCCTTCTTAACACTTACTAAGCACTGAGAATGTTACAAAGATAACGCAGCGCCGGAAAAGGCATAACTCACCACATTGATTCCATTTTCTTGCTGCAAGCTGATGTAGACGCGCTTTTCAAGAGACTAATGAATGCACATGATGGTCAGAAAAGTGTTCTTCATTGCTAAAAGGAATTAAAGTCGGTGTCCATCCTGGATTCATTTTCGAACAGAGGATCGCCACATAATTAAAACGTTAATACACGTCCCACTATTTGTAGTTATGTTCCAAAGCCAGCATACATTAAATAGAAATTGAGCCCGAGTGCTTCCTGGAGAAGCCAAGAGAAATAAAGCCTAAGCACCACTTCAGAGTAAATTGCTCCCTCCTTATAGACGTGTAATGCAATTAAATCAAGGAGCTGGAAGCTGCCTAAATCGAGTAAGTTTAGTTTAGATATTTGTCTTTAGACATCTCCCTGTGAAGGGTTCCACAGTGAGGAGAAAGGAATGGACATCTAGGCAATGAGCTGTTCATTAGGGTTGACTTATGGTAAGCAAGCCCGGAAAATGCCTAAGGAATAGAGGGTTGTCTTTGGCATCCAAATGAAAATAAAATTCAGCATTCGAGTTGGTCTTCAGATAACCGTTGTTAGATAATGTGCCCTCCGATTCTCTGATCCCAGCCGGTCTTCTTGGTTCAGGTTCTTCATCTATGATTCGTTCAAGAACTGAAAATCGTTATTTAAAAAATTACAACAACACCAGCATGTGTTTTATAAGATAGTATAACTTCACTGCCTGAGACAGAGTCAGATTCCTCAGGGGAGACAAAAGACGTTGATGGCGAATATGTAAGTGGCATCATTTTAAGAGTTTGGGGTCAGAGACCCTTGCCATTGAAATCATCTCTAGAATGAGCTGAGTTTCGTGCTGGCCAGAGCCAAGGTGAAACCTGCAATAATGCACATTATTATGTCTTGAGGTTCCAGGGAGCATCAGTAAATACTTTCTCTGACACATTGGCCTCATTCTTCCCTAGGTCCAATTCTCCATGCTGAACACCGTTTTGGATTTGAGGGCTGAGACTATGAGAACTTCATGACCAAAAACAAAAAACAAAAAAAAAAAAACAAAAGAAACCCTTTTAAGATTAAGTAATCTAGAATTTTGTTCAGTTTCTATTATGTATGTTAAAATCTTGTTCACAGAATATTCTCAGACCCAAAAAAGAGCTTACAAAGTCTGTTATGGTACCCCCCAAGTAAGAGAAGCATTGGTATAAACAGTGAAATAAAATATATATCTTTATTGGAAAAGCGGGAAAAGAAGCAGTTATTTGAGGCATTCCTTATAGAAGCTTCGGTATCAAAAACGAGAGGAAAATCGGCTCAACAGGCGCCTGCATTTCTGGACCATTGCAAACACGTGGCTGGTTTATTATTTTGGTTCCTGAACTTAGACTTGGAGCTGAAAATGAAGAGCTGTGTGTTGCAATGGGTTTTGGCGTCAGACGTAACAGTTCGAATGTTGTCTCTGCCACTCCTTGTCTGTGGAACCTTGGACAATGTCATTTATCTATCTGTGTCTTATTTCTTTCTCCCATGGGAAAATAAATGAGATGGGACAGAGAAGGACCATAGAGTGAACAGCGTTAAGTTTGGAATCCGTGGAGAGAAATTAAGATGAATAAAACAATCCCATACTCACAACCTTGTCTTAGAAATCTTGTAGCATGTAGAGACTAGGGAAGTCAGAATGATTTTATGGGTCATGCAACAAATATGTATTGAATGCCTACTCTGCTCAGCCACTGGGGATTGGGTGATAAATAGGACAAACAAAATGCTGTTCTCATGGAGCTTACATTTTAGTTGAGAGGAGGCAGACAAGTAACTTTAAATAAATGAGAAAATGATCAATGATTGGTGCTAGTCAAGTAATTAGAGAGTGATGGGTACTCCAGGAAGGCCCTTATGAAGAGGTGAAATTTAATCTGAGCATGCCAAGACAGGAAAGAAGAACGTTCTAGGCAAATGTCCTCAGAGGGAAAGAACCTGGGATGCTTGAGGGACAAAAGGAGCCCCAGAAATGGGAGAGCAGCACGAGACAGCCCTGTGAAATGGACAAAAGCCAGATAGTGCGGGACTTTGGAAAGGAGTGGGAGAAATTTGTGTTTAATTTCCACGGCAATGCGGAGATGTGCATTTCACAAAGATGACGCTGGCCAGTGGGTCCCAGGGCACGATGCTGGGACAGCAGCTAGGAAGCTGTCTAGGAGTCCAGGCCGGGGGGCACGGTGGCTTGGACTGCCATGGTCATGAAAGGGAGGGTGATGGGAACGAGAAAGCTCCTTCGCGGAAGAATAACAGGCAATGTTTAGAAACTGACTGGATGTGGGAGGAAGTGAATACAAATGACTCTGGGGAGGAGAGATTGGGGCCTGGAGGTGATGGCATCATGGACATTGATGGAGAAATCACAAATTGAAAGCAGCGGAATCACCTCTCATAAGTTCTAGGAGAAATCTGACAGACGGCGGTTATCAAGTGAGATGGACGATAGATGAGATGGTGGTCATCCCAGTAAGGCTGGTTTTCATTCCTGGAGAGAGACTCAGCTGGTAGAAATAACCTCATTAAGTTGGTTGTTTTGTGTTGGATATTAGGTTAGTGTCAGACTTTGAGCTTTTACGTTCTCGCCTGTCCCCAAAAAAGTATCATAAGGGTGGTTGGTGTTCTGCAGAACTGAGCACATTAACCAGAGATCTCTCCATCACATCCCCGACATTCTTGCTAAAAGGGACATTAGGGATCACGCCTGTCATTTTGCAGAGGGGGAACACAAGCTCAGAGAGAACACACCTGACTTATCCGAGATCACAAAGAAGATTAGGACAAAGGCAGCATTTGTTTCTGCTGAGCCCAGGACAGGGTGGTTCCCTCATATCACAGTGCCTCCTCTCACCGGTGGCCTTCGTGTAGGCAGGACAGGCGAGGGACCGGATTCCATCTCTCCTCGGTCCCCTAAAGCAAAATCTCTCAAAGCACAGATCCTGGATCACTCTTAACAAGTCAACCTTGGATGCTCCCTGTCTCACCCAGATCACTTGAGTCAGACTCATTGGCCTCTGTAGCTGGGGCATCTTCATTTTATCAAGCTCCATAAGTGTTTCTGACAACCCCACAAGTACTAAACTGACATTCTCACCTTCTACACAGTCCCATAGAGCAGGGGTCCCCAAACCCCAGGCCATGGACCAGTATTGGTCCGTGGCCTTTTAGGAACTGGGTCGCACAGCAGGAGGTGAGCAGGGAGTGAGTGAAGCTTCATCTGCATTTGTAGCCACTCCCCAGCACTAGCATCACCGCCTCAGCTCCACCTCAGATCATCAGGCATTAGATTCTCATAGGAGCACCGGTCCCTGGTGCCAAAAAAATTGGGGACCGCAGCCCTAGAGTGCCTAGATGCCTAACATAATCTTTGCCCCAAATATGTTTGTTTAATTAATTTATCATTAATTGGTTGATTCATCACAGAGTAATCCATTCATTGAAAATAAACCCATCATCCACAACTTCTAGAAGTTCTCCACCACCCTAAACTCAGCCACCACCACCTATCCTACCAAGCATGCTCACACACTCTGCCAGTATCTCTTCCGTACCATGTGGGTTTTAACACCCCACAGACCACCCAATGACCAGAGAACTTTGGGATATTAACGGGGATGTAGGTATTACCATTAAGTACACATTGCTTCCTTCTCTCCCCTGCCTTGGATTTGCTCTGAGTTCTGTAAAATCGTTGATTGGGAAGAGCTGTGTCATGTTGCAGGGTTGTGGTCTTCATAAAATACTTCCATCAAGGACAGGTAAATGACTCTAAATCTTTTAAATTGAACTTGTCGACATAACATTGGTTAATAACGTTATATAAATTTCAGATGTATGACTTTATAATATGACATCTCTACTCTCCCTCTTCATTGTTTGCTCACCACCGAAGTCTTGTCCACTTCCATCACCGTATCTTGAACCCCTTTACCCTCTTCATTCTCCCCAATACCCCATCCCCTCTGGTAACCACCATACTGTTGTCTGTATCTACAAGTTTATTCTTAGTTTGTTTTGTTTGTTCATTTGTTGCTTTTTGTTTTATATCCCACATATGAGTGAAATCCTATGGTTCTTGTCCTTTCTCATCTGACTCATTCACTTAGCATAATACTTTCACGATCCATCCATGTTGTCGCAAATGGCAATATTTCATCTTTTTTATGGCTAAGTAGTATTCCACTGTATATATATTTACCACATCTTCTTTACAATGGCTGCATATTTGAAGGCAATGCATCCGAGGTGATTTTGACTTCTCAGGTCACCATCCCAACTTTCAGTGGCCAAGGGTGAGGAATGCTAATGGTAACTTGGGGAAGGGTTGAGGGGGTGGTTATAAAGCAGAGATAAAGTGGAGAGTAGAAGGAGGAAGAAGAAACAGGCAAGTTGTCTCAGGCTTACCATACACCAGATATTCTGCAAAGCTCCTCCCATACATTATCTTGCTATATTAGTGTAATAATCCTGTAACATATTCCATTATCATCCACATTTTCTTGGTAAGAAAACTGAAGCTTGGAAGCTAAATACTTTGGCTAATATCGCACAGCTGATAGAGACAGGTGCTGCAGATCTGGAGCTTTAGTCACTATGCTGGACTGACATAATAGTCATTCATATATTCTTGTCCTCTGGCTGCATAGACATATACAGTAGCTGTCAAAAGTGTATCTTCCTCAATCTTGTTTCCTATCAGAATTGCACATTTGCTGTCAAGAAGAGAGTGGCGCTTTGATCCCAAACTATGAAATGTACACACACCTTGAGAGAGGTTCCTGGAATGTCTGGCCAAGCTCCATGGAAACCGTGAGGTGTTCTGAAGAACACTGGTACCGCACGGTCTTCAGCACAGGGTGCCGTGAGGCACTGTACCTGCGGCAGCTGCAGGCCACCATGTTTCACACCACGCATCAGCCTCCCGCGTCCCCATAACTTCTCGGATATTAGGCAAAGCTCTTTAGATGTCAAATGCTCAAGAGAGCAGAGGGCACGTTGGGCTTCACCATCAGCTTAGGAGATCTCCAGCATCTCTTGGTTGGTTGAATGTATCATCAGTTCCACGTGCTTTGTCTCTGGGCTCTCTTTGACTCCTTATATGATCCCATCGTTGCCATGGTGAACGCATCCCAGAGCTTAAGAGCCTTCTTGTTCTTTAGCTGTTACATTGAAGGGGGGGGCGGGGGAGGCGAAGGAGGAGGCGGGTCAAAGCAAACGAATGAAACGAAACATAATATCCTTTTTTATTCGTCATTTTCATTGCCTTTTATCAAAATTGAGTGAACATAATCAGTGTTTACCATATGAGGAAGGTGATATTTTCAGTAATTACTGGGCAGGCATCTGAGTTCAGATCCTATGGAGTTATAAGAGATGAACCTTGTCATTTCCAACCTGGAAAGATTCTGTGGAGCACGCAAGTTAGGTGTGATATTGCACTAGGTGTCCGAGATGTATTTGGGATCATCTTCAGATATATGTTTTGCCTCTTTCTGGGGGAATTCAGACACTGTGTGGTTTCTGAATGCAAACAGAAATGAGATGACACGTGTGAAAGTAATTTTAAACTGACATCGTATCGACTTCATTACTGCCGAGGTGTATAATTCAAAAACTATGGAGTGAGGTGTGTAAAGCGTGAGCTTTGAAAGCCAACAAATTTGAGTTCAAATTCTAACTCTTTATCATCTGTCTACTCTTTAACTTGTACCACGGGCCTGAACTTATGTCCCCTCAACTATAAAAGAAGATAATAATAGTCCTCACCTCATGCGGTTATAGGGAGGATAAAATAGTACGATCTATATGGAGAGCTTAGTTCAGTGCCTGATACAGAGTGAGGGCTTTGAAAAATAGCTTTTATGCTAAGAAATGAGTTTTTTGGAAAGCCCGAATAAATTTGAGGAGTGGTGATGTGTTTTGTGAGGAATACAGCACCATTGTTAAGTAAATTAAGTCAGTCTAACTATTTAATGCGATGTTAATTGGCGTATACCCACTTTCCCCTAAAGGTTGGTTCTTGATCTTTATTCTAGATCAAGAAGAGTCCTAGACAATGGCTTGCATTAACTAAATCCAGAAGTGAGGTAAAAACAGTGCCTAAAACAGATAATGGGCAGAATTGTCATCCAAATATATCTGGACTCTAGAAGGAAATTCAGAAGATGATCCGGCCAGAGTTTCTAATATACAGAAGAGCAGGTTTGCTTCTCCATGATATCGTGAAATGGTGATTACCATTTCTTGAGTATAAAGAATGTACCCAATATTGGGCAAAATGCTTTATATGCATTTAATCTTTACGCCGCCCTGTTAGATACATGATATCACCATCATTTTCCAGATAAGAAAATTAAAGCTCAGAAAACTTAAGTAGTTTGCCCCAAATCGTAGAAACAAAAATTCCCAGAAACAGGACTCTATTCAAGAGTCAATGCTCTTACCTACGAGAACTTGAAGCTTGGAGTCCAAAGACTTGATTCAAGTTTAGCTTTCCGGGGCTTGTTTACATCTTTTAGCCTCTCAGAGCCTTGCTTCTCTCGTCTGCAAACCTGGACTATTGATACCTTCTCACAAAACTGTAAAGATCTAATGAGAAAATGCACCTAAAATATCTTATCCCTTATAAAGATTATGCAAGCGTACGGTGCCCCATTTTGCATTATTGCCCGACAATAGATCATTATTTGGATCACTTTCAGGACTGTGAATTTACAAGTTTGGCAACTTTTGATGAAAAGAATCAATACGCTGTCTCTTTAAAGAGGAATTAGTGGTTATAAGAACTGACAATCCATTTAGAGATTTGCGCTTCTCAATCGCATGCAATGAAACTGTTTTCTTTCCATTTATAAGAATATGTGTGTGCTTCAGGGAGGACAGAGTCAACAATCGGTTGTTTGCTATGATTTATACGCCCCGGCGATGTGGGGAGTTGGGAATGTAAGAAAATTGCTAACATGGAATAAAAGGTCCAGGGAGAAAGTTTTTACTCCCTGCTTCGGTGGTGTGGCTCAGGACAGGGACCTTCCCAAGGGGTCTTGGATTGTGGCCGTCCCTTATTTTTGCAGGCTTATTGGCGCTCCTCGTTATGGCTGATTCTTCTGCTCCGAGCCCTTAACAACATGCCTCCTATCCTCAGTTGACCTTTTGAACTAAAGTAGTGAAAATTTATCCACTGTGAGGTTTTGGATGGGGCGGCGTGCCCAGGCACTGTCCCTTCCGCACATGGCCACCCCCACGACAGCCCCACCCTCATGTTGATCTGGTGGCTTGGATTTTCTTGGCCAGTCCCTTTTTAGAATAGTGTTTGCCGATGTCCCTCTAAGTGTGCTTGTCGGGTTATGTGTCCCGGTTTGTAAAAGAGGGGCCCTCACGCCAGTGGAGGGAAGTGTTGGGTCCCAGGAGCTCCAAGGACACCAGATGTGGGGCCAGGTGGGTACTGTCCTCCACAGACTTCCTGTCCGCTCCCTTCTGTGCCCACCCAGTTAACCTCACATGTGCTTTTGAACCCAGTTACTTTGTCCCTTTTTTATGAAGAACTTCCTTGGCCTCACTGACTAGGTCAAACACCTCTACTGTATTATTTCTTAGCTTCATGTACCTTCATGTAGCTTGTAACGTCATTCCGGTCTCTCATCTTTTGACATGCTGATTTGCTGATTCCTGTCTCTCTTTCCTGAAAGACTGTAATATTCCAGGGAGGAAGACCATGTGTGGTCCTTTTGTGCATGCCTTATATACAGTAGACTTTCGACAATGGCTAACTGAATGAGTGAATGAGTGAATGAATGAGTGAGTGAGTGAAGGGGTTTCAGGGCCAGCCCATCAGGACATCTGTTCTTTGAAGCAGGCTGAGACCCCTGCTATAAGAGACGAGGACGTGAACTTTCATTCGCTTACTGAGTGCGCCCCCATCCCAGCTCAAACCTCGTCATCCATCTGGACGCTCTTGGAATGCGAGCGCCCTACACTGCCCTCCCTTCTTGGTCTCTGCCATGTCCTTTCACCTTCCCCGTGTCCGACCCCAAGACCTCAGCCGGGCTGGAGTTATTTTCCGGTTTTGAAGCGTGCTTGACTCCTTCTTCCTCATGGACACACTTTCCCTCCATCGAAAACGTTTTCTTCCGCTGCTTCATGTTGCATTTTTCATAATCATTCGTTAGGTCTCTCTGCCTGCTTGTCCCTTTTTTCATGAAAGCCGGCTCCGAGTCCTGGAGGCTACACCAGGTCCCCGTCACTCCCTTGCATAGCACTTTGTATTTCCCTTCAAAGCACATCACAATAGCACAACATTTGCATTTGGACAATGGCCTGTGTCTTCCACTGAGGAGTAAGCTCCTAGATGAAATGCATTAGGTCAGCCTTGGTCGTCACTCAGTGTGGCCAGCCCTTAGTAGGTACTCCACAAGTGTAAAACACATAAAGTTGTAAAACACAGACACCACACCTGTTATGGTCCTATCAGAGCCAGCGACTCTGATGGGAAGTATTTAAGGTCAGCCATATTCCTCCCCGTCCTGTGAAGCTGTGAAGACCCTTACCTCTGTCTGGGCTGGGGCTTCTTCCTCCTAATATGCCACAGATTAAGCGGAATAGGTTACAGAGCCCAGCTCCTATTGGCACACGCCCAAAGGGCATTGATGATCTGGAAAAACTGAGAAGTCCATGCGTAGTTCTGGCTGCCATCAGTCATTGCTGAATGTCAAGGTTTGAGCCATAGCAAGTGTCTCTCCTTGTCCACTGCGTAGCTCAGCTCTCTTTGCCATTTTGGTTTTTTATTAGCCATAGTTTCTTACATGTAGTCAACAGCTGTCTTCCAAACGCGGAACTGGCAGGACATGCCTGGGGATGGGTGGCTGGGGAGCTGTATCCCATGCTGGATCACACGTCCGTCCCTAAATCTTAACTCCAGCTGGTGAGATGGAGTCTTTTAGGGGCAAGACGTGTATCACTTCTTGCTCACCTCTGATGCCAATCAACATTTTCATCAGTGTTCTAGACTCGACTATTGTAACTCAAGTGTATTTTTATAGGAGTATATGTCTTACATGGATCATTACACGATTTTCCTACCCCCATCGGCCTTATGTCAGGTTCCACAGGGATAACGCCCGAGATGGGGTGTGCTCTTAGGGGAAAACCGTGGGGGGTGAGAGGAAAGGTCAGGGTAGGACAGGGGAAGACTTGATAGGGAAAGTGTGGTTTCAGGAGGAAACAGCCTCAGCCTGACCCTATTGGGCCCTCACCTCACCAAAGATGATTTCGTCCAGAGTCTTATGCTCACTGGCTTTGGCCACAGGCTCAGACTGTCTCCCAGGAAAGGATGGTAGCCCCCTCTTCCACTATCCCCCTGCCTCACACCCCACGCCCCACGCCAACCTTAGGGTATCTCTAGCTGAGGCATCTCCTCTCAGTCAAGTTCAACCCTTCAGACAAAACACACAGGTGTTGAGCAATTAGCAGCCAATACCCGCAGCCAGTGGGAGATGTTTCATCGAGCTCGGAAGGGTTTGTGAGGCTCCAGCTCGAAAGAAGCATAGAATAAAAAAGAAATCTAAAACCAGAAGGGTTAATTTATCAGTGATAAACCCTATTTTTATTTTCTGATTAGTTCCGATTCTGCGAGATCCCCTCCATCCTAAACTTCCTGTTTGCATCCCTTGGCCCCAAGGGACTTCCACGTTTAAGGAACATCTTCCATCAAAAGGGTGGACATAGAAGCTGAACCACCACACCTTTAGATACACAGGGAGAGAAATTAACCTGCGCCTCCCACCCCCCAGCATTTCTGCTTATCCATCTCTTATGGGGTCTCGGGTCATGGCCTCTCTATTCTCCTTCAAATGGGGGTCAATCCAGCCTGTAGGATCTCAGTTGCCTCCCCTTTTTGGTTTACTATTAGGCAGTTTTAGGGGCCACTGCCAGGCTTTCCGGTGCCAAGATTGCAACAGGAACGATGGCAAATTGAATTTCTGCCTGTAATCTCAGCAAGGCAAGTCACTCTCCTCTCCTTCTGATGTAAATGATCTGATCCTTGCAGCAGACTTGCCCATGATTCCTCTGCCTGAACTGTTTTCCAATACGGCGACCCCCACAGTCCTCCCTCCCCACCCCCGACGCCATCTCCAGCAGCCTTCACGTCTGCGCACACATAAATAAGTCTGTATGCACCCGCGTGAGAATATATAGCCATCACGGTACTGTGTAGGCATGTGTACGTGCCGAGGAAATGTAATTGACTGTGGTTGTGTGTTTGTAGGTGTATAATAAGTTTGCCGCAGACTAGGGGGAAAAAATGGAGCCATTTGTTGATTCAAACCAATTTTTTTCTCCCTTGAGTTAGTGCCCAATCTGTAGCTAAGAACTGCTGACTACAGCATATTTCTGAGTGTAGATTTTTTTTTTTTTTTTTTTACCCCTGACAGCTAAGACCTAACTCCTGCCTGATCTATGTAGCTGCATTGTTCAAATTACAAAGCTTAGGTGACAGAACTGCTCTATTTTCTGGGAGCCCCCAACACACCTGTCATCAGATAGAAGCGAGAATGCAGAAGTCATCACTTTACTTAGAAACTCAGCAGATGATTGAAATTATTTCTTACTACTAATTCTCCTTTTAGTGGAGATAAGCCTCTTTGTTCAGCTGTAAATGAAACATTAGGGTATTAACTGTGGAGCCAAGAGTATTGGGGAAGCTAAGATTTTATCTGCGGTAGGAACATTTTGGGCAATAAATTGTTTTGTTGGACAGAATACTAAATCTCTTGAGTTACAAAGAAGCAGAGCTCATTAAGGGGGATGCTTAAAGCAGAAAAAAAAAAGGCGAGACAAAAGCTTATTACCTTTGTTGTGGGGATTGGGGTGCTTGCAGGTTCTCATGTATATGTAGCACGGAAGAATTATGCAGTACCGTTATTAAAGAGATGTGTCTATAGACTCGCAAACGCTCTATGAATATGTCCAAGGGACAAATACATTCCTGAAATATCAATAGCAATCTGCAATAAGTTATGAATTTTGGAGTACATATTTATCCTCAAAGGCTGGGTTTTTGTTTCCTGTGGGTGAAATTTCCCCGTCTCTTTGCCGCATCCTTTAGATTAATCGGCTGGCATGGTTACATAAATGTTTGTAATAGAGAAGAGTAAGTGCCAGGGTGATCCAAAATATTGTCACAAAATACACACCTAAATTAAGATAATTGTGTGTTGGAAACATCCATCAGCAGGGCGTGGAAGGGAGGGGGTCTTTCCCGGGATGGAGAGGGGCACTGGGGTTATGAGTGGTGGGTTATGGGTCCTGTTGGCTATCCCTAGACTGTAAGTGCTGTAAGTGTCAGTGGAGGGACAGGAAAGCTGTTCCTTTGCCAGTAACCAGCGTGGGAGGAGGAAGAGAAGAAGACAGCGCCATCTCTGCCCTGGTAGTAGCGACTCTTCGCTGTGTCTCCAGGAGCAAGACTGCAGTGGTCCAGCTCCTCACGTAGTAGCGACTCTTCGCTGTGTCTCCAGGAGCAAGGCTGCAGTGGTCCAGCTCCTCACCTGTCTGTCTGTACCTGTTGCTCATTCTAGCCTTTGAGAGGAAGACGGCTCTAAAAACATTGCACCTGCATTGCATATGCTCAAATCAGATGGAGAAACATAGTAGCGACTCTTCGCTGTGTCTCCAGGAGCAAGGCTGCAGTGGTCCAGCTCCTCACCTGTCTGTCTGTACCTGTTGCTCATTCTAGCCTTTGAGAGGAAGATGGCTCTAAAAACATTGCACCTGCATTGCATATGCTCAAATCAGATGGAGAAGAGCAGAAACGGGCCTGCCTCTGAAGCAAACACATGGGGATTTAGTGAGAGCCGTTTCAGGGCTATGCATTTTTCCCTTCCTTTTTTTCCCTGAATGACGCAAAGCCCATGTTCATAGACTCCCACCCCGAAGGTGGTTGTGACCATTTCTGCCTTTCGCCGTCTGCCCCGCTGCTCAGGTGGCTGCCCAGGAGCCAGTCACCAGGAGCAGTGCCTGTGCTCTGAGTTCACATTCTGGACCTACCGTTAGTTCCAGCTCCGTCTGTCCATCCCCTTCCTCGATTCCTTCTACAGAAATAAGGGCAGTGCTTTTCAAAAGCACAGCAGGAAGCCAGTGGTGGAAAACAAAGCACGGGAAACCTGTAACATAGGGACTCCCATGAGCTTTGGGGAAACTCTGAGGCCTGGATTGCTTCGAGGAAACCCAATATATGGAAAGTGAGAAGTTACTTTTTTAAGCAGCAAAGAAATGATTATTTGTTGAAATAAAAGCACACTGAACTGTAAGATCTTGCACCAAAAAAAAAAAAAAATGTCATCTTCGTTGTCTTCCATCTCTGGTATGGAATACGGTGCCAGGAAAAGTTTCTCGAACTGAAGACTATAGGAAGATACAGTTGCCTGCACTGTATTTAAATCTAGTACGTATTTAAAATGTGAGTCAAGTCACAATGTATTTTGTAAGCGACTTTTCAGGACCACTTATCCACAGGCTGTAGGACACAACAGCCTGTCAACATTGGTTTAAGAAAACACCAGGCATTGAGTTAATTTCTTATGACTGATGGAGGGCATTGTGAGTCTTCTTGAGACAAGTAGAAGCGTAGGTCAACACGGAAGTGACTAGAACCTACTGGTGACAGAGGGGACCTCAGAGCCTTGCATCCCCTTATGAACTTTGAAATTCCAAAGAGTGATAGTGGCAAATGGAAGAACATTAAAATCAATATTTTTCAATGTAGTGTCCCAATTATCGAGACTCTACAGATGAACTTTTAGGTGAATGACTCAAAGGTAAAGTGACATCAACACGTGAAAACTGTTCTGGAATGATCATGATTAATATATATATATCAATCATGATCATTCCATATATATATGTATGTGTATATATATATATACTCCCCCATTTTGGGCTCTTATAGTTCAAGTAATAGATTTATGGTGGAGCAAAGAGTTCTGGGTTCAAGCCACATCTATGTCACAAGCTATGAAACCCTGAATTAGCCTGTCTGGGCCTCAGTTTTCTCATCTGTAAAACGGCATGATGAAACTACCCAATTTAGTAGGGGCCCACTTAGCTCTAAAATTTCCCAGCTCAATGAACAAGGGAAGATGTATTTTATAAGCTTCCCAGGCATCCCGGCTTCTCTTGTGGTCTTCGGTGGACTGATCCATATTCTCAGAGCAAATGTGTGGTGCTTTCATTCCCCCTCCCCCCAGTTACTCTATTTCTGGTACCATTCACGCATATTTGAGACAGTATGCTCTAGCAAGACTGCACATGGAGACAGGAAATACCTTTCGGGGACCCATTTTACACAAGCCAGAGCATTGCTGTCTCAGCTGTTCATACTTAACACGCAACCATGGTTACCAGGCAGCCTGTCGCAGCAGAAGGAACATGAGGTCAAATCCTGTATGTTTTCCTTCTCCTCTGGGTGACATTTAGGGAATCCTTAAGCTTGCTGGGCCTCAGTTTCTTCATCTGTAAGATGGGGACAGAGAATCAGTGCAGTGTTACGGAAGTTTTAGAGATGATGATGATGGTGAAGCATTCAATTCATGTTTCATGTGTTAAAGAATCTCAGCATATGATGGTTATTATTATACTAATGGGGGAATACAGATCAATGGGTCACTTCTTGGGAGAGTTCAGAGCTGAGGGCAGATCTCCAACCTCAAAGTTACCTTGATGTTGGCCCATTGACCTCTGTATGATAGATGCCACCTTCAGATCTCTAGATATCTAAGGAGCTTTCCTAGAGAAGAAATGCCCAATTCTTTCAGGAGGCCTCCAGGGAGCAAAATTGGAGCTTGACATTTATTGAGATTGGCTGTGGCCAGGGGGAACTTCTGCAGTCAGTGACACGTGTGGAGACGGAAGTGAAGCCCCAACTCTGTCCTCGTGTGGTGAGGGGCCAGGTATTCCCAACCTTTGGTCAGACTCTGTGGAGAAGACAATTCTGAGATGACCCTTTCCGAACATAATCTTTGAGCTAAAGTGGCGCTAAACACACACACACACACACACACACACACACATACACCATTAGTCCCTAGGGCTAGTGGAACAAGTTACCTCCAACTCAGTGACACACACACACACACACACACACACACCATTAGTCCCCGGGGCTAGTGGAACAAGTTACCTCCAACTCAGTAGCTTTAAACAACAGAAATTCTGGAGGCTAAAAGTCTGAAATGAAGCTGTCAACAGGGTTGGCTCCTTCTAGAGACTCTGAGAGAGAATGCATTTTATGCTAGCTTCTGGTGGCTTCTGGCAATCCTTGGCATTCATTGGGTTGTAGACACATGATGTTAGTTTCTGTCTCCATCTTCACGTGGTCTCCTCCCCTGTGCCTCCTCCCCTCCTGTTTCTTACAAAGATGTCATTGGATTTAAGACTCACCCATAACGCAAGGTGATCTCATCTCAAAATCCGTAATTACATCTGCAAAGATCCCTTTTCTAAATAGCATCGCATTCCTGGGTACTGGGGCTTAAGACTTGGACATATCTTTTGGGAGGGATCGCAATTTAGTCTACTACCATTTTTGAAAAAGTACTCTTGTGAAGAGAAAGTTCAATTTCACTTAGAGCATTCAACAACAATGACGTAATAAAAAGAGATAAGTAACATTCTTGGGCCCTTACAATGTACCAGGCATTGTGCTCATTGATTATATGCATTATCTTTTTTATTCATCTTATCGATCCTATAAGTTAGGTAATATGCTCTTCCTCAATTTATGGATGAGAAAATTGAGACTTGAGAGGGGGAGGTCATTTTTCTTAGTCACTGTAGCAAGAAAGTGGCACAGTGTATTTTCTAATTCGTGTTTTTCTAAGCCCAAAGTCCTGGTGACCCATCACGCCAGAAATTCTCCAACTTTGATCTGCATGGGAATCTCCTAGGGATTGTTAAAATTACACCTTTCCCCCAAACTCCATCTCTAGAGAGTCTGATCCTACGTGTTTAGGGGCAAAGCAGCGACCTACATTTAAAATAACCCCATTATATAATTCTGCCCCCTCTCTGCTCCCACCGAGCCCATTTCTCAGGTGACTGCAACCTCAGCATGGGGTCTAGCAGACATAGTCAGATACTCCCTGAAGACAGAAATCCTCAAAAGTGACAGACCAAGCACATGCCTTTCCTGGTCACTTAAGTGCACATTTCATGAACTAGAGGACAAGAAGCCTTCAGCAAAGCACAGCAGGGACGCCATAGTCTTGCAATAATCCAGTCAATTAAAAATCGACTTTAGGGGTGGTGGCAGTGTGGTGGGGAGTCATCCATGCTGCCATCGGTGCTCGGCCTGTTAGGTGACATTTAAAGGATCTTCTGTCATAGCAGAAGGCCGTGCGGTTGATGATCGTTGCTGCTGAAGTAGCAAAACCAAAGTGTCACATAGCACAATTGCATTTTATTTCTAATATGTCGCCCTGCCAACCTTGGAGCCACGCACGAAACCCGGGAATGTGAAGGGACGAAAGTATGAAATCTGGCTCGATACAGCTGATTGGAGAGGGTTTATCCAAAATATGGCCCCAAGACATCCCAGGAGAACCTGCCTGAATAGAGGAAACAAGCCCGGGTATTAGAAAATCACTAAGAAGATTTGAGCTGCCTGATGTAGTTATTTTTAAATATTGTATCTTGGGTGCATTTATTTTCAATCACACAGTAGTTGGCATAAATCCATTCTATCTGTGAAACAACTCAAACTCTACATAAATATGTAAAAGTAGAGAGCAAAAGGTGAAGGTTGCCAGATTTTGAATAGCCTCCAAATATCATTGCTTTCCTCAAGGGAGTAACCTTGTAAGCAGTTAGCAGTTATTCTAGACTTTTCTTGGATGAACTCTCAAACCCAGCTTAAAATAATGGCTTTGGTGAAACCAGAGAAAGGTAGACAGATTGATGAATAGATACATAGCCAAACATATTGTAAGTAGGCAAACAGATTAGACATGTTGAAAAACAGAAAAAATAGATTAAAACGTAGCTTAGAATCTAAAAATCTGGGCAGGCCAAAGTTTTGACTTGGCTGCTTACTCCCCGCATGGTACTGGGCATTGGCAAAATCCTTAACTTCTTTGTTAATGTTTTCATTATCTATAAAGTTGAGGGAAGGGATAGCTGTGTTGTTTGTCTCCAGAATGGAAGATGGGAGTGATGTTTTAATGATAATGTATTTGAAAACGTTCCAGTCTCAACAGACCTGTTGGTACCACCAAGAAATGGAACAAGCCCAGTACCTTTCACATGGTGTAATTTAGCACAGGCCAAAAGGGTTTGTAAATTGCGTAAAGGAAACTAGATTGTCCTGTAAAATCGGTCCTCAAGAAGTTGCATGCCCATGTTCATGTCATATCTCAGTGAGGTCAAATCTCAAAGACAAGGACATGCAGCAGATAAGTGTTATTTTTTCTTCCCTTTAAAAGGTTATTTTATTTTATTTAGATTTTAAACATACAGAGTGACATAGTCCACATGGTCAGACTATGTTCTAAAGTAAAAATTTGATTAAAAATTGAATGAATTTTTGCCAAATCGAATATACATATATACACACATACATATATATATGAATAACGTAGCTCCATTTCAGAATGTTAGCTCTGATGAGCAACTCTTTGAAACTATGTTTAAAAATTCACCAAGTCTTGTCTGAAGACTAACCTGTGAAGAAGGATGAACTAACTTATTCAGTTCCGGACTCTGATAAGTGCCCTGTAGTGGTGGTTAGCAATTTTCTTTTGACGTGAAAAATAGGACGCGTGTATCCTAAGCTCCGTCATCAATCTTTCACAGTTTCAGATTAAGGCATTGTCTTTGGGTATCAATGAATATCATTTTTAAGATGAGATCTTAAACAAAATTTAAAAAATAATATCCAGTTCCCTCACAGTGAGAATTTCCGTCATGGGACAGGAAAAAAATAGAAATTCCTTGCTTTTCGTAGCGGGTGGTGGTGGGGAGCAGGGTAATTCAACGTCCCTGAACTGATGGTTATAGAAAGATGTTGTTCTTTTCCAAGTCCTTCTGTGTAATTTGAATATGACTGGCTTCCAACGCTAAGTATGTGAGGCGCTCGTCTTAATTATAGTATTTCACATGAGCCTAATTTGACAGCCACTGGCACACAATATGCTAAATATTTCATATAATGTGACTCGAGGAAGAAGGGAGCGCCCCACTCCCCTTGAGAAGCCCGTAGGATAGGACGTTGTAACTTAGAATCTCGACGTCAACAGTAGAGACAGCTTAACTTTAGCAAAGGTTTTCTTGGACTTGATGACACCAAAAGTATAAACCATGGTCCATAGAACAGGAGGACCTGAGGCTATTCCAGGAACGTGGCAGGTCATTTGCAGACCTGATCTTAAAGGAAATGGTGAGCCCGGAGGTCCACGTTCATGATGCCATTTTGTCATGAAATGGGGCTTCATTTTTCTTGGATTTTCTGACCACTTCGTATGCTCCACCCCCATTTGGTCGGGTGGGTGACTGAGACACACATTTTGAGACATTTTCAAGTAATTCTCCAGGGTCTTCTAGAAGATGTCCAAATCATGACGTTGGCTACGTGCGTTTTAAATGGATATGAACAATAGATGCAAGAGATGGGAATTTCTTTAGGGTCCCTTTGCAAGTAACTGACCTACCTGGGACAGGTCCCCAAACTTGTGACATCTAGCGGTAGCAGCTTACATGTGAACAGTTATGGTTCCAGCTAACATTTTCGGAGCACTTCTAGGCATCAGACATGACATGAAGCAGTTGGCATGCACGGCCTCCACAGAAAAGTTCTATCATCTGCCCCGTTTTACAGCTGAAGGATACAAGGCTTACAGAATAACTCGCCGTACATCACACGAATGAATGGCTAGCACTTAAACCTCCAAGCCAGCCTGCCTCCCATGCAGGCTGTGCTGGCTCCCTTGGAACCATGTAGCGAATCTGTGGCTTTTAAGAGAACGTTCTTCCAAAAAGCTGAATGTTCCCCCTTTATTTACAAATAAAAATTATATATATTTAAGCTGTAGAACTTGCTGTTTCGATAGATGTATACATTGTGAAACAATCTAGCGAGGATACAGAGAAAAGGGAACCCTTAGATACTGTTGGTGGGAATGTAAATTGGTGCGGCCACTGTGGAACACAGTACGACTATGTGTCAAAGAATTAAACACAGAACTGCTTTATGATCCAGCGATCTCATTTCTAGGTCTATATCCACAGGAGATGAAATCAGTATTGTAAAGAGTATCTGCTCTCCCACATTCATTGCAGTATATTCTCGATAGCCAAGACATGGTCACAACCCAAATGTCTGTCGGCAGATGAATGAATAAAGAAAATGGGAACAAACACACACACACGCACACGCACACACAGGAGTATTATTCAGCTTTATAAAAGGAATGAAATCCCAAACGTGATCTTTAATTCTCTGATTGTCTCCTGCCATGACTTTGTCGGGTGGAATGCATGATGGGTTAGCCTTTCCTGTTCACGGAGGAGGAAATGCACGCAAGCTCCCCTGGGACGCTGGTGTGGGTGTCGGCAAGAGGGTGACACCCAGGGAGGACTTCGTACCTGAGGCAACGCATCACTTCCTCAGTGAGTAGATGTTCGGGGATGTGTCGCCCCTTCCCATCTCCACTCCTTCGAGGAGAGACGACTGCACTCTGCAGTTGGTGAGAGACCCGCCAAGCCACAAAGTGCATCCCTTAGGATATGGTAATGACCTGCAAGGCTATCTCTTTAAAGCTAGGCGGTTCATGCTGGCTAGGTGGCAGGGTGATCACGGAGGGGGCTTTTCTGGAAACTTCCTACAGAAAAGCCTTTTGTGAGGCGACACTTGTAATTTCTTGGCCATCCAGAAAGCTCTTGATGGTACAGCAGTGTTTGCTCTCTGCTTGGTAAAGTGGAAAGGAAAACAGCAGAAAAGAGCAGGGCACAGCGTCAGTGCCAGCCCAGAGGTGGAGACTGTGCTGGTACACTCCCCTGCCACAGACCTCTGCCGCTGGGAAGCCTCCGGCTGTGACGAGATGAGCAGATGCAGCCGCTCCTGCCAGGGCGCTGTGCATTTTCCCCCTGTTCCAGCAGGTGTTGCCAGAGAACATTGAGCACTGCTGAGCTCCGGGCAAAGGGTGTCTGCAGCTGCTCTGAGCACACGGGCTGCGGGAAAGGCAGCGGTCCCGTGGGTGATGCTGACTCCAAGAGCCCTCTCCCACTGAAACAGGCCTCCGTGTCGGCCTCGTGCCTCACGGTTCACATCGACACATTCCGTTGCGCGTTTGGGTCTGCCCACACACGCTCACACGCCGGAGGGAAGAGACCAGGCCAGACTGTGCTGATCCGGGGCACCAGCCCAAACCCCAGGGGCACCTGCATTTTTACCAGGAAGGGGACAGTCACGTCGGAGGCACACGAGGGGAGTTCCCTCTGCCAGGGTCGTTGCCTGTAAACTGCAGGAGATTGCATCTCGGCACCTGTTCCTTTCCCACTCTACCGTGTCTGGAGCAATGAGGTCACAGCCCTAGACCAGTGCTTCTCAGCCAGGTGCAATGAAGTCTCCCAAGTTCATTTGGCCATGTCCAGAGACACTTCTGGTTGCCGTGCCTAGGGAAGAAGGGAGAGTCTCTGTGGACATCGAGTGAGTAGAGGCCAGGGATGCTGCTAAGCAGCCCCTCGATGCACGGGGCAGAGCCAGGATGAAGGATTATCCAACTGCCAACAGTGCTGAGGTTGAGAAACCCCGTTCTGGAGACGAAGCCTTTATCGTCAAGATGACATCATTCTCCAAAGCACACGCAGAGATCGATCTTTCCCGTTGCAAGTGGCCCAGACAAGCTCCCCTGAATACACCTAGACCTGATGCCTGGCCGAGGTAACACCCCCAGAAAGGAGCGAGAAAGAGATGATGTAGGCCGCGGGCCGACCATGTGCCAAATACATTGCTCACGCCGTTTCTAACTTTGCAGAGGTGACATCAAGAATGAGATCATGGCTCTCTTTCATAGGAGAGGAAGCAGAAGCTCAGAGAGAAGGGGTTCCTCACTCAGAGTCACCCAGCCGCTACGTGGGGAGCCCACTCTTGAA
>NW_006436812.1:1311779-1316700 GCF_000325575.1 Pteropus alecto | reverse complement strand
AGAAGCCTAAACCCAAAAAGGAAACCCATTTTCGAATCTTGTTTGTCAGTCAACAGTAAATTAGAGTGATGCAAAAATACATTGGGGAGGGGGCGGGCGGGGAAATAAAGCCTTTCCAGAATCCAGAGCTGCCCTTCCCCCAGCGTGGCCTTTCAGCCAAGTGACAGACTGTTACTCAACACCTAGAGTGTCAGTGTCCTGCGGCTGCTGTAACACATGACCACAAACTTTGTGTTTGAAAACAACGCAAATTTATTGTCTTCCAGTGCTGGAGATCAGCAGGACCGCGTGGTTACACTGGGCTAAAGTCGAGGTGTCAGCCGGGCTCTGATCCTTCTAGAGGCCCCAGGAAAGGATCTGCTTCCCAGTCCGTCCCAGCTGCTAGAGGCCACCTGCATTCCTTGGCCCATGGCTCCTTCTATAACCTTCAGAGCCAGCAGTGCAACAATT
This sequence comes from Pteropus alecto, assembly GCF_000325575.1. Taxonomy (NCBI): domain Eukaryota; kingdom Metazoa; phylum Chordata; class Mammalia; order Chiroptera; family Pteropodidae; genus Pteropus; species Pteropus alecto. Next base: position 1,316,250 of record NW_006436812.1, on the reverse strand, counting down.
CCAAAGCTCTCTCTGACTCTGCCGCCGTGGTCCTATCTCCTCCGCTCTTTTAAGAACCGTCGTGATTACATTGTTTCTACCTGGATCATGCAGGATAATCTCCCCATCTCATGATCCTTTACTTCATTGCATCTGCAAAGTCGCTTGTGCAATATGAGGTGACATAGTCACAGGTTCTGGGCATTGGGACCTGGACATTTTGGGAGGGTGAGGACAGTATTTTGCCTACCACACCTGCTTTACGGGCCCCACTGCTAGAGTTACTGGAAATAGAGTGATAAAAACACATACAGTGCCTTCAAGTGACATGTATGGTGTGTGTGTGTGTGTGTGTGTGTGTGTGCACGTGTGCGAGCACTTTTAGAGAAGAGTAGTGCAAAAATGAAAATATGACACTTATATAATCCCTCTAGGGCAGGTCCGATTATTATAATTCTCATTCATCTTTGTAACCTCAGAGACTGCCGTGGTGCCTGCTGTATGACATGGTAGTTTCATGCATTAGTTTTTCTAAGAAATGTGTGTATCGGGTTCAATAAAAATACAGAAGAAAAATTGCATATTACAGTCACCCAAATATGACAACAAATCCATTATATTAATTGCTGTTGCGATTCCCCTTAGCACAACGTTAGTTAATATACATAACCTAGAGAATGTACAGTAGTTCCCTTTTATTAGCGATTTCACTGTCCATGGATTCAGTTACCTATGGTCAACTGCAGTCCAAAATTACTAAATGGAAAATTCCAGAAATAAACGATTCATACATTTAAATTTGCATGCTGTTCTGAGTAGGGTGATGACATCTCAAGCCATCCCGCTCTGTCTCACTAGGGGCATAAGTCGTTTCTTTTCTTTCTTTCTTTTTAAATACTTTTTATTTTTCAATTATAGTGGCATGCAATATTGTATTTGTTTCAAGTGTGCAACATAGTGATTAGACATTTATAAAACTTACGAAGCGATTGCCTTGATAAAACCAGTTCCCATCTGACACCATACATAGTTATTACACTATTATTGACTATATTCCCTATGCTGTACTTTACATCTCTATGACTATTTTGTAACTACAAATTTGTACTTCTTAATTCCTTCCCTTTTTTCACCCAGCCCCGCAAACCTCCCTCCCATCTGGCAACCATCAAAACGTTCTCTGTATCTATGATTTTGTTCCTGTTTTGTTTGTTTATTTTGTTCCTTAGATTCCACATGGAAGTGAAATCATATGGCACTTGTCTTTCTCTGTCTAACTTACTCCACTCAGCGCAATACCCTCTAGGTCCATCCATGTTGTTGCAGATGGGTATGCCATCCTCTGGTGTAGCCCTAGGTGGCGCTCCAGCTTGGTATGGTTCAGAGCGGGCCACTGGGCATGCTGGCCCAGGGCCTCCTGGGAGGGGCTCTGCCACAGGCCAAGTTCAGCTGGAGCCTGTGCCCTGCCCTGCCCGGGGCCACCTGGCATGAGCCACCAAGCAATCTGCAGATGGTTGCCACCTACACTGAGCTTCGAAGTGCCTTGAGAGGACAAGCCACGAACTGAGGCTGGCTGCCACTAGTGCCGGGCTTAGGGCTGCTCAGCAAGAGGTACAGGATATGCCAAGGCCAGATGCTGCTTGTCTGGGTTTTGTGAACCTTTGAGAGAGTGTAGGAAAGTCTGTAGCAAGAGCCAAGACAGGCTATTTGTATGGAAAAGCCACCGAAGCAGCTTGGGTGGCTGGCACGTCGGGGGTGCGGGGCCTCAGGGAATCATGTGAGTGGGGTGAAGGGTGTCAGCCAGATTGATGGGGACTCAGACATGGTGCCTGCCTGCTTCTGCACGTGAGGACGAAGGAGGGCTCAATAAAGGAGCGACAGATTCTGCCAGCACTTCTCTCTGGGAGAAAGCTGCCTCTCTAGCCCTCGGCCAGACACCAGACAATTTAGTTTCTCCCCATGTTTCCCTGGCGCCTCCAGAGTTGCTGCCCCACTGCCGGAGCTCAGAGCGAGTGAGCCCATCAGCAGTAAGTCCACACGGCGGCCCCTTAAAAGGAAAGTCTGTGACTCCCACAGCCCTCCGTCTCACTCAGCCACTATCTCCATTGGTTTTCACAGCCAGGAGTTGTGGGGACTTCTCTTCCCTGCACTGGAACCCTGCATTGGGGATCCCGCCTGTTTCACATCTCCGCCCCTCCTACCAGTCTCGAGGTCCCTTCTTCTTTGTCCTTAGTTGTAGGACTTCTGTTCGGCTAGACTTTAGGTGGTTCTCAGTGATGGTCATTTTGTAATTTAGTTGTAATTTTAATGTGGTTGTGAGAGGAGGCAACAAAGCATTTCCCTTCTCTGCCATCTTGTCCAGAACTCCCATGAATCATTTCTTTGCCCAGCTTATCCATGTTGCATGTGCAGCTGCCCATTAGTCACTTAGTAGCAGTCTAGGTTATCAGATTGACTGTTGCGGTATCACAGTGCTATGTTCAAGTCACCCTTATGGTACCCTAATGCTACATCACAATACCTGTGTCATTCATATCACTTCATCTCATCACGTAGGCTTTATATCACCTCACATCATCATCAGAAGAAGGGTGAGTACAGCGCAATAAGATATTTCGAGAGCAAGAAAGACCACAGTCACATTACTTTTATTACAGTACATTTTTATAATTATTCTATTTTATTACGTTATTATTGTTATTCTCTTATTGTGCCTAACTTATAAATTAAATTTTATCATAGGTATGTATGTATAGGAACAAACATAGTGTGTGTGTGTATGTATATATATATAAGATTTGCGCAATAAGATATTTCGAGAGCAAGAAAGACCACAGTCACATTACTTTTATTACAGTACATTTTTATAATTATTCTATTTTATTACGTTATTATTGTTATTCTCTTATTGTGCCTAACTTATAAATTAAATTTTATCATAGGTATGTATGTATAGGAACAAACATAGTGTGTGTGTGTATGTATATATATATAGGATTTGGTGTATATATATATATATATGTGTGTGTATATACACACACACACACACACACACATATATGTATATATAGGACATGTGTGTATTTGTTTACAAACAATTGATGGCTACATCTGCGATACAATGGCAGAATTGAGTAGATGTAACAGAATATATGGCCCATAATGACTAAAATATTTACTCTCTGGCCATTTACAGAAAACGTTTGGAGCCCCTTGCGGTAGGCAGTCGAACGCTGGCAAACTTCCCTTGTTATAACACAAAGTTTGATTAATCTGAATGCTCCACTATCTGGCTACCTGGAATGTCAGGCCATTCTCATTCTTCGGATTATAGTATTTGTGGCCTCATGCTATGGATGACATTACTGCAAATGATAAAAGTCTCAAGTTAATTGATGCAGACACTTAAATCGTTTAGATTTTTCCCCCAGATACGTTTAGTGAGATAAACTGCGCTTCACTGTGGTGACTTGCAGATAACACTAAAGCAAAGGAAATTTTAATACAGCGACAATATTCATTTTGAAATTTAAAAAAAAGTTAAAATGTTTCTTCTGCGAGAAGCTGAACACAGTCAATGATTTGAAAGTGTTGCCACATTGAGAAGAATGGAAGTAAACAGTGGGTCTCCAAAAATATCCCGAAAATATCCTTAAATTATAACCATCTGTGTGATCTGCTGAGGAGTAACTAATTCCTGATGCTCTTACCTCTCCAGACTGCCCATCCATCGATTGTACTGAGGATTGAGATCGCTGTTGCCAGTACCTAACTTGATAATCTAATCCAATAAGGCTTTATCTTTGTCTAGATGGGCCGTCCAGTTCCTATCTTCCGGAGCGGGGTTTTCCACCACAGGTGTTTTGCGTCCTGTGATTCCTTTTTGTGGGAGGGCTGGCCGGTGCATTGTAGGATGTTTAGCAGCATCCCTAGCCTTCACCCACTAGATGCCAATAGAAGCTCCCTCTCCCCTTGTGACAAGTAAAAATGCCTGCAGACGTTGCCAAATGTGCCAGAAGAATGGGGGCCAGATTGACCCCCAAATGAGAACAGTTGTTTTAGAGGGATGGTTTTAGAAGGGACTTAGGAAGCGTGCGGCACTCTCACATGTGAATCGTCCATTGCATGCTGTTATCTGAGAGGAACGTTCGTTCTTTTCCTTTTGCAGCCCTGCCCCCTCCCCCAACTCCCCTCCCCCCTTCCTCCCGGGCTGGGCTCTTATTAACGTCTAAATGGCTGCGGAGACATGATTGCCTTGAATTCCTCCAGTGTCTCCTGATAACCCTGAGCCGCCTTGTCGCTCCGAGCCAGATCAGCACGACCAGGTCTGTGATCAGGTTCCGGGAGCTGGAGCACCGCTCGGTCGCCGGCTGCTGTGATCAGAGGGGCTGGAGAATGAGAGTCTCTCTGATGTGGTCTTATCAGGCTGAGCCTAACGTCAACCCTGTTAGGAGGGCTTTGTCCAATCTGCCTGTAGCTTTGTTCTGAACCG
>NW_006436812.1:1302422-1311762 GCF_000325575.1 Pteropus alecto | reverse complement strand
GGAGCAGAAAGAGCCCTGTGAATTGATATTATATACCCGCATGCCTGTTTTATTCATTGAGGAAGCAATAGAATATAATGCAAGTATTTATTTTTAGTGATTGCAGAATGGCATTTCTTTCCCCTTCCTCCTTGTCACGGAATGTGGGAAACAGGGGAGAAAAAAAAAACCTCTGGACACAATTCCATTGAAAAGATATCGCCTGCTGTTTCTTGTTTCAATTATGTGTCACTATCCTAAGTAGTATACGTGTGAGCATTGAATATGTGTGTGTATTACATTCGTTGGGATGATCCTTAATAAGGAACCACAGGCCAGCAAATGTAATCCAATCAGCATGCGTCTGGCCTTCGATCTCTCTCTGGCTGTCCCCTTGAACCCGCGCCACCCCACCCCCCACCCCAATTTCATCGAAAGTGAGATTTTCTAGAAAAATTCATGAAACTTCATCATGTTTCATTCATCCTTTGCTCCTGGGCCTTCCTCGCTGAAGGTCAGGAGCTGTGAAATTTCTCTTTAGTCCCACGGCTTTGATATGGCAACGGCCAGGCAATGAAGAAAATGAAGTGTGGAAAAATAGAGTCACGGCAATGACTTCGGCAGGAGGAGGGGTCTGCCCGGCGCAGCCAGGTTAGAAGTGAGGGGGCGTGCTGTGTGCTGTCTGAGCGGATAGCTCTCTAGGAGAGGGACTTCGAGGAGGACCAGGGCACAATGGGGTGGCTCTTATTCCATGGTCACTTCCGTTAGTTAAAGCCGCGTCTTGTGGTGTCTTCGGATGACGAAGACGGTGATAACAGTCATAGATCGAACCATATGAAATTGCTGGCATTTGGTGATCGTTTACCTACTTCAACGCCACTTGTATAAAGTTCGATTTCATAATTCTAAGAATAATAGCTCATCGGTATTGGGCGACCGCTGTTTTCCAGGCACAGGGCTATAAGCATCGCCATTAGCTTATTGGACCAACACAGCAACTCTCCATTGGAGATGCTGTTCTTACTATCACTTGACAGATGAGGACACTGAGGTTGTGGGGATAACTTCCCCAAGGCCACTCGGTAGTGAAGGTGGGATTTACACTCAGAAGGTTAATGCTACGGTCTATATTATTAGCCCCCACTCTACACCCCTGGCTGGATAACAGTCAAGACAGAGGTTCATAATTTCCACAGAGGATGCTGCCTTCTCATCAGGCTTGGGGAAAATCATTTGTTTGACTTTTTTTTATTTGTGTGCGTGTGTGCAAATCCCTTTAATTATGAGACAGACTAATAGGCCCCAGAGAACTGCTCACGACCTCGTAATGGGCAAGTTGCCATTAAATTGGAATTCTAAGAATGACCCACAGACAGCTCTGCCTTGAGGGTTATGTGTCCCGCAGTAAGAGTCAGATTTCATCCTCATCATCTCAGCCCGACCTCCGCGTTAGTTTTTTTTTTTTTTTTTCTGACACTTTATGGGATTTCAGTTGTAAAATCTTCCTTCTTGAAATTTCATCCTATCTTTAGGGAAGGAAACAAAGCCCTTAACTGTTTTAGCAAAGATGCTGAACATGTGAGAACAGTAAGTACTGTCAAAAAAAAAAAAAAGAAATAGATAATTGTGGTCTTCCTTTCAAAAACCTATAATCTTACTTAGTCTTATGAGAAAAACATCAGACAGATCTCAGTGGAAGGATATCCCACAAAATGTCCGAACAATACACTGGCGAGATGATCAAAACAAAACAAAACAAAACAAAGAAAGTCTGAGAAACTGTCACAGCCAAGAAAAGTCTACTGAGACGTGATACTTAAATGCCTTGGCTGGGACCCTGGAACTATGAGATGCAAACTAAGGAAATCTGAGTAAAGTATGGACTTTAGTTAATAATAACGCATTAATGTGCATTTATTTGTTGCGCAAGGTGTACCAAACTATTATAAGACGTTAATGGGGGGAACTGGGTATTGAGGATATGTGAACTCTGTACCATCTTTGTAACATTTCTGCAAATCTGAACCTATTCTAAAATAAAAACTTTATTTTAAGAAAGGGGAAAAACACTTGAAGGAAAAAAACACACAAAATATGGAATAGCCAAAAATTTTCTAGACTTTGGTCTTCCCACAGAGTCATGCAAAATATTCTATTTTAGATTTTTCACAGTGTATATCAGGCAGTTAAAGGCTTCGAAAAGTCCCACCATAAACATCAACATATCTGCGTGATTTGCTTTAACCCAGCTTTTCCCAAACTGATTTAATCACGGAATCCTTTTATTTAAAAAATAGCTATAGGGAAAAAAAAAAACAAAAAGAAAAAAATACACCTTCGGTCACAAGCCTCCCTTGTTACCTAAAACCGTACTGTTAGCATGATGTTTTCAGGAAGCACCATTGGGCCATGCTCCCATTACTGCTGCTCAGAAGCCTGCAGAGACTCCTTGCCGCCTCCACACCAGATCTCACTCTCAACTCGCTTCTCTTCCCTGGGAACCCCGCCCCACCTGAGATGCCCTCCTTCCCCCCTCCACTCAGTGGGTCTCACCCTCCCCAGGAAGGCTGGATAAACCCGAGTGGCTGGCTTCCCAGCTCCCGAGTTCCCGATTCAGTGGGTCTGGGATGGGATCTGGAGGGTCTGCGTTTCTCAGGAGATCCCAGCTGACCTCACGGCTCCTGGCCTGGAGCCGCACTTTGCAAACCACTGAGGTTCCTTCTCCCTGGTTGTGAGGTCGGCTCACATCTCTCCATAGTTTCCAGACTTCATCTCGCTCCGACACATTGAGTCTTGGCCTTCCCAATGCACTGGTTTCCTAATATCTAAAAAAAAGGTCAATGAAGTATTCTCCGGTGGGTGTAGGATCCAGAAATGGGTAGGATTCAAATACGAAATAGGGACTATTTGAGTTGAGAGTAGCACAGTTTAAGAAAAAGAATATTTTTCTTCTTAACAGTAGATCTGAGCCCTGTGGTCAGCGTCATTATTTACTAACTGAGTGACTTCAGGCATGTTTCATAAAGTCCAAGAGCTTGGTTTCTTTGCTAGCAAACGGGGATAATGTTCACCTCTTCAGCTTTCGTGAGGATTAATTGGTGGCACACATATCAGTGTGCACAGAGCCTTGCAGCAACTCAATAACAGTTACTTCCCTGATGCCAGAAAAGTTATTCTCACACTTCGGTGTCCATCAGAAACATTGCCGAGCTGGTGGAAATGCAGAGTCCCAGGCTCGCCTCTAGAGATTCTGACTCCTCAAGTCTGGGGAGGCGTCGGTACATTTAACAAGCAATAGGGATAGTTGCAATTCAGGCGGTCTACAGGCAATCGATCCATCCATTCGTTATGCACTTGCTCGGTTATTCCATGAGCGTTCGTGGTGGGCGTCCATGTGCCAGGTGGAATTCCAGGTGTGAGGGATATAGCAATGGGCCAAATAGAGACCACACCTTCATGAAGTTGATGTGTACTGCACTTTGTGTGAATGAGTATACAGAGAATGCTCAGGTTGTGAGAAGACCTATCAAGTGGGAGTCAACGCAGCATAGTAAGGTAGAGATTGGATGGTCAGAGAAGGTCTTTCTGAGAAGATGACATTGGAGGAAAGACTGAATAAAGGGAGAAAACACAAACCTTCCATTCAATTCTGCTTTTCTTCAATTTGAATTGCACAATTTAACACAGATGTATTATAGTCATCTTTGGGTTTTGGGGTTTTTTTTGATTTTTGTTTTTTTTAATAGAAAACATTCATTTCCAAGCGCACATGAGAGACCTGATCAAGTGTCCACCATATCACAAGCACAATGCTCAGTATTTTGCAATTATTATTTCCAACTCCCATAACAACTCTGCAAGGGTTGGCATCTCATTTCCATATTATAGATAAAGGATCCTTAAAGTTACATGATCCCACGATAGGAAAGGCTCATCTTGGGCTTTTCACTACACCTTATAGCCTCCAACAGATAAAAATCCAAACTTTATTTATTTTCAAAATCCACAGTGGTGCCAACTATCTTGTCCTAATTCTCTTAAGGAACCAATTATTTTGTTGCCATTTTCCAAATTGATTATATCGCCTTGCCCAGTAGTTCACAATCCTGGCTGCACACCGAAATCCCCTGGCAGTGGGGCCTGGGTATCCAGGATTTCAAAGTCGTCTTAGATGAATCTGATGTGCAGCCACTGCCGGGTACCACTGGCTAGTGTTATCATCCAAGATTAGTAAATATTTCCTGGCTGTATAACCAGTGGAGCCCTGGTTGACAGTATAAATCTGGAAGGTAACTATGAGCCAACAATACACTTGAGGTTTGTGATCACCAGGGTGATAAATCTCTGGGAAATAAGAAACAAACCAGCCCACCGAGCAGGCAGACAGGATGGCATCGTGGAACAAACACAGGCCTTGGCATCCAACCTGGGCTTCACACCCAGCTCTGCTCTTCTCTGGGTCTGTGATTTTAGGTGATAGACTAAACCTCCCTGTACTATATCTAGCATTGTTAAGAACACAAGAGTGTCCCAACACTGTAGTCTCTATTTTTCTCTCAAATGTACCACCCCCAACCAAAGAGTGCCGGCTGAGCCCCAAAAAGACGAGAAAAGGGCAACAATGTCCCCTCCACTGGGCAATCAACGACTGCCCGACTTTTCTAGTACAGGGAAGTAGAAGAAAATAAAAAGAGTGCATTAAAAAAAAAAAAAAAACCCTCTTTCCAGGCTCTTTTTTTTTCCCCCAAGTTATTCAAATCTAAATTTAGCATACTCTCCTGGGAAAAATGGAGCTGTCTTTTTCATGCATTTGGTGTGATAACTTTGAACCCAATAATGCCTGCTAAGAGTCTGGGGCTAGCTAGGAGAGAGGAGAGAACACACACACACACACACACACACACACACACGGGATGCCCAAGACACCTTCTCCCTTCTTTCCTGAACCTTGTCCCTGCGGAGCTGGTCTCCCCTCTAGCGGAGTCCCCCAGATCTCTTCTTCCTCTCTTGGCCCTGTCTTTCTTATTAAACCCCCATTGGAAACAATTGCTCCCACTTTGTATTCCATGCAGCTGTGATATTTGCCCAACGATGAGTTCCATTCAGCGGTTTGTTAACCAAAATGGGAAGTGACAGATTCAATAAAAGGAAATGTCTGTGCCAAGGAAACAGATATTCTTTCTCCCCTCGCTCTCCCTTTTTCTCTTTCTCTGTGCCGGGAATCTGCAGACTCCGAGCTTACGGACATACCGAAGCTTCCTATTGATCCATGTCCAACTAATTTGATCAGAATAGAGACTTTTATTGCCCATCGTTCCTCTCAGTAGCTCTTAGCCGATGTGACTGAGTACCTGGGGATCACCGCAGACCTCTGATGATTGGTCTGAGGGAAGGAAGGATACAGAGGAACCTGGGTCTACGCTGTGCTGGGGACGGGTACCCTGTAGACCAGACAGGGAAATTGCAAATGGATGAAGGCTGTAGGGAGGAAAAACAAGGTCCCATCCTGGAGATGGCCTTCTCGTCTTTCTTGTCAGTGATGACTTACGGAAAGCACTCACTGTTCTCAGTCATTGAAAGTCAGAGGATCTATATGACAACAGAGGAACCTTGATCTCTTGAGTAAAAGCAACTCAGATTGTAGACATATTTTTATTTATCACATGTATTTGGACACTCATCGTAAATAATAATGGTAGTGTCGACATTAAGAAGAGTAGCTAATGCCTATCAAACGCTTCCTAAGAGCCACGGATTGTCTAAGCACGTGAGACAGATGAGCTCACTTAATCTCCACAACAACCCTTTGAATGAGGCATTATTATTTACCTACACTTTATAGCAGACAGTTGGGGCTTACAGAAGTAACTTGTCCAAGGGCCAATGGCTGGCAGGTAGGGTCCCCAATCTAATGCATGACCCCTAAACTTGTACTTTTCTTAAAAAACTTTTTTGTTTTTTAATTCTGGAAACTGTCGTCGATTCACATGCAGTTGTAAGAAATAACAAAAAGAGATGATGCCATATTCCCTTTACCCAGTTGCCCCCACTGGTGACAGCCTGCCTACCTCTAATACAATATGACAACCAGAAAATTCACATCCGATACATCCTTTTTTTTTTTAATTCTGGAAACTGTTGTTGATTCAAATGCAGTTGTAAGAAATAACAAAAAGAGATGATGCCATATTCCCTTTACCCAGTTGCCCCCACTGGTGACAGCCTGCCTACCTCTAATACAATATGACAACCAGAAAATTCACATCCGATACATCCATCCACCTTATGCAGACTTCGCCGGCTTTGCACGCACTCAGTTATGTGTGTGCGTTTACTTCTTTGTAATTTTGTCACCGGGGTAGTTGCCTGTGACGGCCACCGCAGTCAACGCACAGAGCAGTTCCCTCGCAAGGCTCCCTGGCCCTGTCCTTTGTAGCCACACCTATCTGTCTTCCCTCTCCCAACCACTTCTCTGTCCCCCATCTCTATGATTCTGTCATTTCAAGACTGCTAGGTAGAGAGTTGATGAAAAGCTTGCACTTTGGGTCACCTGTCTGTATGCGTGTGTGTGGCCACAGAATCAGTCCAAGGACAGAATTTTATTTCCACGTGGCTTCTAGGTCCCCTTCAGTTCTTCTGTCCATACACACACCCCAGAATGAGGTTCACTCCCAGAAGCCTCTCTGCCCCATACTGGTTAAAAAGTTGTAGCACACAAAGGGGTTGCCTCAGGTCTTCCAGGGCATGCCAGACAGGAATCTGTGTTGTCTGTGGTTGGAACTGGTGGGGGTTCGGGGTGGGCATCACACCCCGTTTTCGCAGGATGAAGCATGGCTGAAATCTTGTGTGGCAAACAACTTTGGCTCTTGCCCATGTCCCAGAGTGTCCGGAAGCCTTCTCATCAAATGGAATGACCGCCATCCCTCTTGAGTGCGAGTCAGGGCTCAGAGGTGGGGAGTTAGGCACCACACACCTCTGCCCAACACGTGGCTGTTCTGTTTTCCTGTTTCTGTACCTCATGCCATTGAGGTTGGAGCCTGTAAATAAATGGTCAGTGTGCACTGGGGACGGAGGACGGGCTGGACTGAACTGTGCTTTGCCACAGAGCATAATTAGATTGGATTGGACCTTATATTTTGGGGTGTTTTACTACCTTACTCTTGCAAGCTCAGAAAAGGTGCTCTACAGAGCTCACCCTGACTCTCTCTGCCTCTCTCTCTGCCTCTCTCTCTGTCTCTCTCTGTGTCTTCCTCCCTTCTCTTCTTCTTTCCCCTATAAACTTGTAAACCAGGTATTGAAGCCCCTTCTCAGACCCACTAAGTGTCATTTATATTGCATCTTCAGCCTAATTGGATGCTGTCTTGTCCTCAACCAGCTGATGCTGCTCCTCAGACTTTCCTTCAGGGGCTCTCCCCTTGGTTGGGCATCCTACATAGACCTGGAGGGTACTTAATTTTGAGAACCTCTGCCCCCCATCCCCATTCTCCCATTTAATTTAAAGAAGACACCCGTTTGTTGCTGTCAAGGGGCAGAATCCTGCTCACGCCTTTGGTTCCTTGCATCCGGCATCTTTGAGTGGGCCGACTTTATTGCACCTAGTCAGGCCTGCCATGGCTTTCGTTTTCCTGCAGATTTAAATAATACATCTGATTACCGTGGCAACTGTTGTGGTGTATGCAGGCTCGGACCTCCTGCCTCATTAACTGATGATCCCAGGGCCCACTGCCTTTTCCCCTCTCCGAAGCCATCACGGACATGACCGTTCTTTTATCTTTCTCCAGAATCGACTTGCTCTCCCAAACCTTCGCCCCTGTTTGCCTGTTTACCTCTCATGCCTTCGCGAGGCTGTTAATTTTCCGTGGCACCTCCTATCTGGTTGTAATTAACACATCGAACACTGAAGACATAGTTCTGCTTTTTGCAGAACTAATGGAGGTGTTTTCTTCCTCCACTAATTATACCGCTGTATTTTAGCAAATCTGCTTTGACCTAAAAGGATCGGGGTTTTTTTGTTTTGTTTTTCTCCTAATTGTTTTGGTTGGAAGAACAAGTACAGTTTGGGAACCCAGTTTAGGCAGAAGAGGATAAAATTATTACCTGCATTACTCGTCAGTGTTTCTTTTCATAGCCTTGAAAGTAACAAATGAGATACATTTGTTGTCAGCCATCGGCATTTGGCAAGTCTTTGTGGGACGTGGCAGTATTTGCTTTGGATATATGCTCTCGCTCAAATCTAAATATTCTGCCTTGGTAATTATACAGATGGGGCACACGACCTATTCCGTCGAGTGTGGAAATCCTCATCAGAGTGTATGCAGCCTCCCATCCTATTAGATTTTAGGGAAGCTGAGTCCTCGCCTCCACCAAACATGACGTACGGAATCTGCTTATCATCTTGTGCTTAGGCTTAAGATTTAAGCTGTAATGAACACAGGTTCAAAGAGATCGAGGTATAAGGAGGAGGTTGGTAGTTACAGCAATAAAAACAGGAGCAAAAAGAGCAGCTTTTGTGAAGGACTCCGGCTGGAATAATGATGATAGAATTGTCTAAATCGATACATCTCTTGTCAGACCCATGTCTGATGTTTGAATCAACCAGGCCTTTTCTCCAAGAGCTTTCCTTGAGAATATTGAATTATTTATTATTTGTATCTTTTTTCCCCCTTCTCTTTCTGATGATTTTTTTTTTTCCTTCTGACTTAGTAAAATTTGTTTTTCATGCTGCCAGGTTCAATGTTGTCTACGCTTTGATAAATAGCACTAATTGGGCGTATAGCAGAAGTCATGTACAAATGTATGACTTCAATTACATCTAGAGCATTTTTTCTTTATATTGATCGCTCCCCCACCCCCCGCCCTTCTTATAAGATCTGTTCTCTATAGCCTATAGTGCTGAGTATTTTAAAGAATGATTCTTTGTTCGGGTGTTGGCATGTACTCTGGAACCTATGTATCTTTTTAAAAAATATGGTCCTGCCCTTCCATCAGTCTGGACAGACCCAGAAGGGGACCTTTTGAGGCCTTCCCCTGATAAACTCTCATAGACTCTTCTCACTTGACCGCCTGGCCTGGTCTGGCACAGTGTAGTTTTCATAGCCTGATTTTTCTCATTAAAGGGAGGGCTAAGGTAGGGAAGGTGGTTTTATATACCGGAAAATAAACGTATGTGTAATGAAAAACATGTAAAGGGCAGTTCCTGGGTTTTTTTTTGGGGGGGGGGACGTAAAGAATAGAAGAAGCAGAAAGGAAACAAAATGAAGACGAGGTGGCAAGGAAGAGGGGGCGAGGAGAGAGAGAGAAGGAATCTGTATTATAATTCAAGTTTAAGAAAACATTCTCCTTAGACGCTATGTGTTTCCAA
>NW_006436812.1:1293108-1302408 GCF_000325575.1 Pteropus alecto | reverse complement strand
TGATTTGTAACCTAAATAGAGTATATTCGTTTGCCAGTTGAATGCATATTTCACATATGTGACTGTCCATACTCACACCTCCATAAATACACCTATTTCCAAGGTCCAGTACGAGCCAGCCCCAGTGTTTGGTGCTAATGGCTTTCAGGTGGCGACATCTAGGCACGACCAGGTTTTCTGAGGCAGACATCTTATGTCTGATCATTTCAAAAGTCACTGCTTTGTGTGAACTCAACCTACAAGTGAGAGAAACGAAAAGTAGGGTCGGGAGCCCACTGAGGTGCTAAATTGGACACAGCTTCCTGGGAATGCAGGCACACTTGATGTCCCACGTCACATTTCCGCCGGCCAGGAGGTGGCCTTCCACAAAGGACAGCCTCACAAATAACAGCTGATAATGCTGCCCAGGATGCTGCTTCTGCACCTCAGAATCTGTACTGCCGAATGGTGCTGTCGTCAGCACCTTTCAGAGAAGCAAAAATACGATGGGATGCTGAAGTATGCCTTTTAAGGGCATGCAAATAGAAAGTGTTGCTTTTCTTTCTTTCTTTTTTTTTTAAACCTTTTTTAAGGAGAAGCATTTTCAGGCAAGGTGTGTACACACGTTATTTGATCTCGTGCCTGGTCCCTAAAGCCATACCTGTCCCATTTTATTCAGAAAGAGAAAATGGAATAAAAACCTTCAGAGCATCTGAGTGATAAAAGAATCACCCTCGCAGTTATTATGCTGTAGGTGATGAAGCCGGGACTTAACTAGACAAAGAGAAATGGAAGTGGCTTTGGTGGCGTCTGTGACTCTGGACCCCACCAGGTTGCCGTGTGCGCGTGTGTGCGCGTGTGTGTGCGTGGGTGTGCGTGCACAGGGGAAGCACTCTGACAAAACTGCCTCTCCCACCGGTAGGCTGTGAGGCACGGCTCTCTGCGACAGCGCTATTGTTTTAGATTTCCTTTCATATCATGTAGGCGTCTACACCATGCCACCCACACAGGAGAGCAAGTGAGCTGTGAAATATATTCATTGTTAGAGAAATGGCGGCCAGCAATCGCAGGTAATAACGTCCGACAGGCAAGGGAGGCCGCCAACATTACCTGCATTATTTCGGTTGCCTTTTTCATTATAGGTTCGGGAAATAGGCAGCAATTCGATTATGGCATGATTTGGGGTGGAATTGCTTGCGCTCCCTGACCTCGTCACTGGGGGATCAAATGAGAAGTCAGCTCAAATAAAGTTTATAGTGCATTAACTGGACGGAGCGGTGCCTTACCCACAGAGCACGATTTTTCATCTTCCAGGGGTTTGTAACTGCAGCCCAGATCTATCTGTACCTTAAAGCCCGGGGAGGATTGGCTGAGACGGATAGGAGTGAGCAGAAGCGGCCAATGGTGTTCCAGCCCCGCCCCTCCCATGTGCAGCGCCGGTGCCTCTGCAGCTTGGGCGAAGCGCTGTGATTAATAGCATGGAGGGAGGCTGCTTGTTGGATTATTAATTTCCTTTCCCCTTTGCCTTATTTTTTTTTTCCCCCTCGCACACATTCCTGATGCTTTTCCTTCTGCCTTTTTTCTCTGTGCCTTTTGCCAAGCCCCTCCATCCCTCGTGTTCTCTCCTCTGGGCCCCCTTTCCGCCCATGGAGCTAGCCACTCGCATGTCACACTGACGCCTGGCCACCCCACCTCGTGCTGGCTGGCTTCACGCCTGGGGTGAGTTTTCTCTTCCCATTTGGGGATTCTGTGTCTGAAGGCAGGAGACAGAGGGAGAGAGGGAGAGGGAGAGGGAGAAAGAGACGGTGAGCGGGAAAAGAGAGAGAGACAGAGAAAGAATATGAATGGATTTGGGGGAGTTTGAGTCTGCTCTATTTTAAGCACAGCCTTGGCCTTCTGTTAAAAGAGTGGCCTAAAATGCCAGGCCAGTTCACAGAGTAACCGCGCCCCACCCCATCCCAGCTGCTACAGGAAGAAACATGGTTTCTCTTAGCGAATTAATTATATCTTTTCTTACCACTTCTAGACACAGAGAGTGCACATTGAAAGACAGAAAAAAAAAGTGGGGGAGAGAATAAGGACAGGTAATTGCACGGCTGTCGTACTAAAAAGATATTTGGGGTGCTAGGGGTTCATTTGACGGCAGAATTGTGGAAGGCCGGAAGGGAGAGATTTAGGAGGTTTCTGGGGTACCTCGTGAGTTAGAGATACTTCACATCAAAACTCCTGTCACCATCTGGAGCCCCAATTTGCCAGCCATCCCTTCAGGCCACTGGAAAGGCGTGTTTCATGCTGACTGTGGCGGAAGGCAGTGCAGCTGTGGCTTGGGGTGTTTATACCGTGCGTGTGATGGGGAGGACTTGCGGGTTTGCACTCACTGACCTGCTCATGCGTCCAGTTAGTATAAAAAGAACAGAAGAGAAAGAGGCTGGGCCACTTCTTTCTGTACATTCCATGTTGTACAGCTCTGCCCCAATCTCTTTTCACCTGCCCTGAAGGATTTCTTTCCTCCTCTTTAAATCTCTCCCCTCCCGAAAATCCTCAAGATTAAATAGCAAAAGGGTGGGAGAAGCGATCTGTATTATTTCCGTGAGCTGTCTTTCCTGGCATGCTCATTTTTCCGAAGAAAACTTTGTGTTTTAATCCCAGGAAGTTCACCCTTGGTGAAGATTACCTAGAAGCCCCCAAAAGCTAATAGGATGCAGAACTAAAGGCAGTTAATGTTCATTGTTCTCTTTATTTATATAACTTAAGCACGAGGCAGGAAAAATCTTCCAAGCTGATTATTCCTCTGGTTTATTCTGTCATTTTTAAAAAGCATTTGGAGCTTCTTAAGTAGTGAATTTCGAGGGAAAGGAACTAGGTGATGATATAATGACTATAGTTCCAGTAGCAGGTTTGGGTCATGGTATTTTGAAGCAATGCACAAATAGAGCAGCTGTGGATTTTATTTATGTACTTTACATGCACTCACTTATGTTTTATCAAGTGCTAGATCACTGATAAGACCTTCATGTTTACCTCAAACCCACCCCCATATGTATATTGACCACGTGTTTATTTTATCTATTATACAGCACCCAGCATAAGAAAATGCAAAGTACATATAGCAGCGGACAGCATTTCCACTTTCACAGTTTGGGGCCATAGTATTATCCTAAAATTAAAAACAAAAGTAAAAACAAGCAAGCAAGCAAAAAATAGTGCCAGTTGGAGCAACCTGATTATCACCTTGAATTTCTAATTAATCGTTCTTCAGTTCCTTGGCCTCTCTCAGGGAATAACAGGTATATTGACTGAATATCCAATAGAGAGGTGAAATCTGGAAAGGAACTGAAACAGATTATGCTCCAGATGCTGAGACATTTGGGCACTAAGAAGAATGCTATCTGTCATAGAGATGGTATTTAATTTTTGAATGTAACTCTTCTGTTAATATATTTTGAAATATATTAGGGAGTTTTGAAAAAATCTTGGTGTATCGTCTATGGCAAGTGCTGATTTTTTATTATTAATTTTTTTTTTCAGGGAAAGGCTTATACTGGTGGTCAATAATCTCATGACAGTTAGAGAAAAATTTAAAAGTTATGTTTCGAAGTGCATTTTCAAGGTAGCATGCTAAAATCTCAACTTTGCTTAATGTTTCCCTTAGAACACAAAGAGAAAAATTTAAAAGTTATGTTTCGAAGTGCATTTTCGAGGTAGCACGCTAAAAATCTCAACTTTGCTTAATGTTTCCCTTAGAACGCAAAGAGTCACACCACAGATTTAATGTGGCATTTATTTTTTTTATTTTTTATTTTTTTTGGCTATGACTTTTTATTAACCTGCGATGGGGGCCGGGGGGGGGGGAGTAATATTTGATGAGTAATATACAAGGTGGCTTTCCTCTTCTTCATCTCTTCCTTCGCCCCTCCTTCATTTTCCTTACAGCAGCCTTTTCCAGTGAATCCTGTGATAGGAAACCTTCTCGAAACCCATTCCTACTTAGGAAATTCCTAAGGATAGGAACCCTTCTTCAAAGGACTTAAAATAGCATTTGTATCTGAATGAATCACATTTCAGCTTTAAATAGCAGCTCCCTGCTGGCGATCTTCTTTGTTTCCCAGTTATGGGATGTTTCTTCTGAGATGGCGTGGGGTTCCCCTCTTTTACTCCGGTTCCAAACTTCTCCCGCTAAAGAATAAAGTCATTAAGCCCTGAAGAAGAAGCTTTGGCAGGAGCTGTTATCCTACCTTGGATAAAACTCCAAACATTGTGGGGGAGAAAAAGCCAGCAGTGTTGTGTAACAATGTTTAAGACGCTGCCTTGTTAATTTGTTTCTGTGTTACATGGACGTTATGGAAACCGTGATAAATGAAATGTCTCTCCCTCTCCCACTCCCCGAAAAAAGCTTCCTCGTCCTCTGTGTTTACAGAACTGTACTCTAGTCAAAGCTGGGATCAATTGTTCATGCACACTGATGTTCATTTGTTCAAAGCGACGTCTGGGCCCCGGATGTCCGCAGAGGCCCACGGAGGCAGAGCGCTATTAACAGTGAAGCTTATCTCGTTCGGGGGCGTAATCACTTTAGTACACTCCAGAAAACGCCAGCGTGCAGCTCTCGGCCCACCTCGTCGGGGCGGGGTCCGTCCTTTCCAAAGGCAAACACGGCCAGAAAGAACTCTTAAGGAAGTGATTATAGAATCGTGATTGCACTACAAATTGAGTCTTTTTTTCTGCCCGACAGTGATCCTGGCATGGGCTCCCCATTTTAATCCTCGCTAGCAGTTTGCCTATAGTTGTAGCTAACGAGAGGTGAGCCTACGGGGGTTGCCAGTCACCACTTAACACCCAGCTCTGGGTCGCCCTGGGCACAGGCCACAGGATCGGGCCTGTTTTCCTCTTAACTCACCACCTCTGAAGGCATTAGCCCTGCACTCAGCTAATGATGGTTTCCGGGCACCAGCCAGAGTTCCTGAACAGCATCACTTATCAGTTATCTGGCTCCCCGTGTAGCGAGAGAGGCCAGAAAGGACGAGCCAGATACCTGCTATCCTTCGAGGCAAGGCCAAAGAGATAAGCCAGGAGAGAGGGTGGAGGGTCTCTCCTAAGAAAGTCAGGCGGGCTCTGTCCTGGACGGCCGTCTGGGGGCCTTGTGTGTTGACACCACAAAGGGCGCAGGACACGTTGCATATTTACCTGGCCCTTGTAAGGACCAGGTAAAAGCTAGCGTAAAGCAGAGCCTGCAGGTACTGTGTTCTGTGGAGGTGTAAGGAAAAGCAGGTGGGGCGTGGGGTGGGTCCTCAGCTCTCCGTTGGAGACGCATCAGCATCCCCTGGGGGCTTATTAAAAATCTCTGGGTTTCTGATTCAGCAGGCCTGGGATGCAGCCGGAGGATTTGCATTCTAACGAATTCCCAGGAGCTGCTGCTGCTGCTGCCGGTCCAGTCCACGCTTTGGGGACTCATGGTGTGCTTTGACAGGCTTGGGCTCCGCTAAGTATGCAGTGTACCCCCAGCCTCCCTGCTCAGCACCCATGTGTGGCTCCCTGTTATCTTCAGGAGAAAGTCCCAAATCCTTAACCGACATCTGAGACTCTTTATCATGTGGCCACTCCCCCTCCAGTCTTACTTCCTCTGCCCAGGCTGCTTCACTGTGGACGTCCTAGGGGCTCCACCACTGATGTGTGTTTGCAGTTCAACAAAGTTCTTCCCTCCCCTGTTTTCGCCTGGAAAGGTCTTACCCAGGTGAACTAGCGCCTCTTCTGGAGGCCCCAGCTGAGTTTGAGTTCGTTTCTTCCTCCAAATCTGAATTCTCATAGCTCCTTATATGTACCTGCCTAAGGGATGCATCACCTGGCATGACGGTGTTGATACGTCTTTCTCCTCGAAGCCAGGGGTCTCTTTTATTCATTTTATTTCTCCAACACCTGACACTGTGCCTAACACATGGGCATGGCGCAATACCATGTATGCTGAATAAATTAAGTCTTGCATGAGACAAATATGCCTAATGGGAATTATTATCTAATGGTAAAGATCAAGCTTTGGAGTCAGACGATATGTGTCTGAACTTTCACACAACAGTATTGAGGTGTTTTTGTTTTGGGGGCAACTCACTTCCCCTCTCAGAGACTCTGTCTTACTCATCTTTACACTGGGAGTGTTAATACCGATTGTCGTAGTAGCAGCATCAGTAATTGCTATACGACTGTGCCTTTCGCATGTAGGTAATAAAATGTGCAGCACAGTGCCTGACACGTAGCAAACATTCAGTACATAGGAAGGTCTGTCTTACTTTCTTTGTCCCACTATAGGACACCCACACTGGTGGGATGATGATCAGACCTGTGAGAATGCGTGGCTGACAGGAGAGTAGGATAATTGAGCAGAATAATGCTTGTTTTTCTGGCATCCCCTGATGCTAACATTGCGAATATAATCTTGTGAGTTGGAATAACTGGAGACGCCATTTGCCAGTGGACAGAGGCAAAGCTGCATTCCTCTCTGGCCATTCTGTGCCCCGCTCCCCGAACCCCAGCCTCTTTCTCATGCTGGAGCCCTCTGAGATCTTGAAGACTTTGCTCAAACCATCTTGCCTCTCCTTCCTTCACCCCCTTCTCATTCATCTGCTGTTGATTTAAATGTCACATCCTCAGGGAAGTTTTCCCTGGCCAGCCCATCAAAAGTAGCCCCAGATCGCTCATGTTTTCTCTGCTAGCACCCTCTACCTTTCTTTCATGGCACTTGTAGCATCCTGTGATGATTTCATGTACGTTCAGTGTCTCTCTCACTCTATGATAAACTCCATGAAGGTAGGAAACCACCTATCGTGTCCTCTCTTACATCCTCAAAACCTAATACAGTGACTGACATATGTAGGTGACAGTCATTAAATGGATGAATCAGTGATGGGAAGAAGTGGTCCAAGCTGCTGTATAACCATCGTGGGTCAAGGCAAAAGCTAATATATCTTTTCCCTCGGGGAACTTACAATCCTCATCGTTGAGAAGAGGACAGTGCATTGGTCAGACACCTCTCTTCCCTGCTTCCCTAGACCCTGTTCTCACCACAGCCTCATACTTTCTTTCCTTCCTCCCTTCCTTCATTAATCCAAGATCTACTCTATGTTGGACACTCTTCTAGAAGTTAGGGAATAGAAATAAACAAAGTATACGAAAAGCTTTGCTTTTGTAGAACTTAGGTTACAGTGTTTTATTGACCTAGTTACTTTGTTATTATATTTTGTCCCAGCTCCTGACTTGATTCTTTACAAAGCGTAGGTGCTCGGTAGAGACTGACTGAATGAATGGATTCTTTCATTTTTTTTTTTTGTTACTTTCCCCTCACTGACTTCATACTCCAGCCAAATTTGCTCACCGCTAATCTAGCACACTTACATATTTTGAATAAATAATGTTCCATGGGCTCACTGTATATACTCCAGTCTCAAGTCTTTGCTCACACTTATGCTCTTTTCGGAAAGGGGTTTATTATTTTGTTGTTATCGTTGTTGTTTATTCCCAAAATAGCAAAGCTGCTGAGAATAGTTCCAAACAACTTCCCTCTTGGATGAAAAATGGCTCCCAACCATTTCTGTCTCCATAACAGCTGACAGCATGTTATGGTACAGGACCTTGGACCGCAGGTCCAGTGAGCCGGGTCCACATTCGAACTCCGGCCTGCTCATTCGCTAGAAGCTCATGTGCAAGGTGGTGATAATGGAACTGAGATGTCGTGAGCATTAAATAGAGTATTATGTGTGTAGCGATGACTGGGAAAGACTGGATAATGTATGTGCCAACGAATCTTAGCTTGCTTGTCTCTTATATCTACTCAGATAAAGAAAAGCACGTGTGCTTGAATCTATGCTGGGTGGAGGGTCTGCTTTCACCATCATCACACAGGAGTCTCGCCCACCCATGGGGCTCTAGTGGACTCCCAAGGTGCCAGCAGCAACAACCCCAACTCCAAACAGGCATTGGCTGATTATCCACGTGCCGTGCACTGTGCTGGTGTTTTGCATGACTATCTCATTTAATCTCTTTCCTCAGCTCTAACAAGGAAAACCCTATTTTTTTAATGTCTTTTTAAGCAAATTCTGGTAAAATGCACATCACGTAAGTTTACCATGGGTGACATTGAGTACATTGACAATGGTGCATCGCCGTCACAATCTGGCCCCCAAACACTTCTGTAACCCCGGAGGGAAATGCAGGCCCATTCTTCAGTCTCTCTTCTTTCCTTCCCTCTCCTTAGCCTCGGTCAAAATCCACGGAGCAAAGACGCAGAGATTAATTGGCCTGCGTTAGACCCGCCTTATTAAGTGGCAGAGCTGGTTCTCCAGGCCAGGAACCCTGCCACCCCAGTGCAGAGCACCCGTTTGCTCAGTGAATTAGTGCCCCGTTAGAGACACCTTTCCCACGCCAGCCAGTTCACACTGTTTCAGCAGGGGTCACTTCTGTTTGACATAAAGGATGACTTTCTCTGAGGCCTCATTAGAGAATCTGCACCATTCCCACCAAGTGGAAGCCTGTATCACCTGGAGGTCCTCCTTCTCTCCCTCCATCCGCTTTTCCCACACCCAGCCCAGTAAAGGGGAGGTGTCCCTCTAGTAGTTGGGGGAAGACGAGTCCTGAAACCCTGGCAGGAGGTCCCCACAGTGTGTCGGTCCTTAAGGAAATGGCCAGGCTGGAAGGGATGCTCTAGGCCACTCCAGGGCCTTTACCTAGGGCAAGGATGTGGCTCTCAGACGGCATGTCGATTATTCTTAACTTGGGTCGTTGTCTTAAAGTGGGGTGGGAGTCCCAGGCGGGACAGAACTCTGGGCCAGAGGTGAACTTTGGGGTTCTGCTAAAAACCTCTGCATGAATGACTTCCAGCGAAAAAGCCAATGTGTTGCCCATTTGTCTTTCATCTTTAGCACTATTTAGGATCTCTGTGCCAAAGGACAGAATTTTTGTGAATTCAGCTAATGCTTCCACATGCCTACTTATTACCGGTGCCCTCGGTCCTTGTGATGTCCCAGGATGGAACTCAAGAGAGGGGTGACCACAAAAAAGTTCAGGCACGAGGCAGAGGTTTATTAAGCTTGTTTGTGCACAAAAGAACCAGGTTCGGGCGGCGAGAGAAGTCTGGGCGGGATTTTAAAGGGAGCTAGGTGGGGTAAAAGCTACGTCTACGCATGTACGTAGGGGTTTCTTGGCGCCTGCGCAGTGTAACTACATGCTTTTCCGTGTCTTCTTAGCACGTTCAATGTCCACCCTTGGGCGTGATTTTTAGTATTTAAATTAGGGACAGGTCACCTTAGGGACACTCTTGGCCTTCCTACATGCGGTGGT
>NW_006436812.1:1289421-1293087 GCF_000325575.1 Pteropus alecto | reverse complement strand
CACGCATTCCAAGGCCCCTCCGTGCCGATCAATGGTACCCTAGGGCGGATGTTTCAGTGAGACTTATCAGGCTCCAGCGCTGACTTTTCTGGCTAAGTCAACAGCAGGAAGTTGCCCTCCTGTCTCACACTGAAGCTGTCTGGGGAAATGATCACCCAGGGCACATGGCTTCATAAAGATAAAGGATTCTTCGACGCAGACCAGGGACCCATAAGCATTTTCCGTAAAGGACGAGATAGTAACTATTTTAGGCTTTTCAGGCCATCTGGTCCCTGCCACAACTACTCAACTCCACGGTTTTAGTGTGAAAGCAGCCGTAGACAATATATAAACAAATGGGGAGACCTGTGTTCCAATAAAACTTTATTTACCAAAAAAACAAACAAACAAACAAACAAACAAAAAACCAGGTGGTTGGCTGAGTTTGGCTCATGGGCCACAGCTTGGACCCACACCTAACTCCCTAGAAAGTGTGGAGCCTCCCCTGAGATTTTTGCTGAATCCAGGAACTACTGCTTTCCTGCCTGCTCTGTCCCCACCCGACCCCTGAATTTGCAGGCGTGGCCACCTCTATTTTCTGGTCACATCAACTCAGAACCAACAGCTTTGTCGACTCTCCCCCCAAGAACCCATTCTTTCAAGCACCTTGATGAACAGTGTAGACTTCTTTGCAACTTCTCTGGAGGACAAGTAGGGTCTCATACCCATCAGCTGGCAATATGCAGACATTCCAAGGGGTCATTCCTGTCTTACCCACATTTCTCCTCAGGCAGCCGGGAGAGGAGTGGGGTGGGACGGGGTTGGGCGGGTGCAAGTACCTCTAGCCTTCCCTCACCTAAGTGGGCAACTTTGCTAGTTCCTCTCTCTTTCCTTCTGAGACTTCATGGGGGATTTTAGATGTCTGTGCCTTTGGCATTCAGAAGAGTTTCTAGTATCTTCTGAGCCGGGCATGGATCAACATGGAGCTCTTTGAAGAGGGGAGAACAGTGATAGGTCAGAGTCCGATTCTTCTTCAGTCACCCAGCTCTTACCTAGGCATTCTCCACAATAAAGGCAATATTCTCCCAAAAGGAATTCTGACTAATACTTATTTTCCCCTCTCTATCTCATTATACAGAGATGCCATGGCCTTTGTTTTTAGGATCTTAAAGTCTCATAGGAAATATACACCATTTAGGTCAATTATAAAGCAGTAGAATACATGCATAGTGCTCTGCGGGAGCCAGACTAATAGGTGATGCAATCTCACTAAAAGACTGCCCAAAGGAGACATCATCTGAGTTGGGTCCCATGAGGTTCATGTGCTATAAGTGAATCCTATCTGACTTCAGATGTTTAGAGAGTTGTCTGAGAGAGAGAGAGACCATCAATTCAGTTTCCATAAGAGCAGAGATGGAATAATTCATCCATCCATATATCCATCCATCCTAAAAATACTTAACATTGTCTATGTACCATACACTGATCCAAGTGACAGAGAGAAAAAGGTGAAAAGGGCCAATTTTGAGGGAATTCAGAGATGTGTGGTAGACAGGTATGTTAGAAAATTAATCATATACCCAAGAGATAAGTGGAATTTTGGACAGGGTAGTAACGAGAGAGTTGAGGATGAACAATCCATACTCTTGGCGAGGTCAAGGCTGAATGATCTTAAAGATGCTCAAATGCATTAGCCAGGTTAAAAAGGAAGAAAGATCAGGGATGCTTCTGGCAGAAGAGGGCACAGGAGCAAAGACCGTGAACCAGGTAAGAGTGTGAAACACCTTGATACTCGGTGTTTTAGGAGATGAGGCAGTAGGTGAACCTGGGAAGTGAGACAGGCCAAAATGAAAGGGCCAGTATCAGACTAGACTGCATCCGTCAGAGAGAGCCCCCCACGTTTAGTATTAACAAATAGTTTATTTTAGAAGAGTTTTAGATTTATAGAAAAGCTGCTAAGATAGTTCAGAGAGTCCCCATGGACCCTCACCCAGTTTTCCCTGTTGCTAACATCTTACATTGCTATGGTACATTTATGACAACTAATGAACCCATACTGATGCATTATTGTTAACTAAAGTCCATATTTTATTCAGATTTCCTTCATTTTTATCTAATGTCCTTTTTCTCTTCCTGGAAACCATCTAGGATCCCACATTACATTTAGTCACTATGTCTCCTTAGTCCCCTCTGGTCTGTGAACAATTTCTTAGACTTTTCTTGTGTTTGAGGAGGACTTATTTTGTAGTGTGTGTTTCCATTTAGGTTTGTCTGATGTGTTTCTCGTGGTCAGACTGAGGTTATGGGTTCGGGAAGGAAAACCACAGAGGTAGAGTGCCGTTTTCATCACATTCTATCAAAGGCACATGCTATCGGATTTATCACCGTTGACGGTGACCTTGATCACCTGACTGAGGAAGTGTTTTTCAGGTTTCTCTGGCGTTCCTCCTTTATTCTCCCTTTTCATATTGTGCTCTTTGGAAGGAAGTCACTATGTGCATCCCACACTTAAGGGGTAGGTAGATATGCTCCGCCTTTGAGAGAAAAAGAAGCATACGTATCCATGGGAGATTTTTAAGCATAAGAGGGACCTGATTTGAGGGCCATGGGATGGGAAATGCAAGGAGAAGCCTTGCAAGCCCAGTGGAGTATTTGGCTCACTACCAGGAAAAATGCCTACCCCTTAAAACTGTTTCACATGGGGTTTTAGCATTCAAGTGGGATCAGCACAAAGATAAATAAGATTCTTTAAAGATCTCAATCATCCAGGCAAAAATCACAGCCACAACTACTGCTTCAGATCTTATCTGAAAGAAAGCCAGAGTTGTTTCGTTCTTCCATTCAGAAGCCTGCATCTTTATCTCCAGGAGTTGCATGTTGACAGTACCTTTCCATTTGAAAATGTTCCTATCTTTTGGCCAAGCCAAAAAATACACACACACACACAGACACACACACACACACACACATTCATATATATGTATTCAGTAGATGTGTTCTTTGTTGTTTTTGTTTTCTTTGTTTTTTTCACTTAATGGATCATGGACATCTTTCTTATTGGTAGATGTTTATGTTATTTCCAGTTTGTTTTTCCGTGTTCTTTATTTGTATCCCAAAGTATGTTGTTGGCAAGCAGACTTGAATGAACGTGTTCGCCTTCCAAAGTATTTTTGTAGGCAAACTTGAACGAACGTGTAGGGCTTCATGTCAGATCATTTATAAGAAGTGCAATTGCCTGTTCAAAAGTTAAGGACATTTGAAATTGGCACAGGATCTGTCAGATCATTCTCCAGAACCTCTGGGTGAAAGTGTGTTTGCAACACGGTGCAAAGAGTGTCGCATTACACCTTGTCCTCACTATAACCCTGCAGGGCAGGCATGATCTTTTCCCAGATGAGGAAACTTAAGCTCAGGGAAGTGGAACACAGGCCTGGGTTACTTCCCATCTAAGCGAAATATCTAGAAAATGATTTGGTCTCCTTGCTGTGATCCTCCCCACATATAAAACCTCAAAAGACCAAAGGAAGCTCTGACACAGATGCATCGCTCTGATTTGCTGTAGGACCAGTTTAATTTGCATTACGATACTGTGCTAGAATTTTCCAAGTTCATAGTCATGAAATGAAAGCATTACCCTAAACTGTGCTAGAATTTAATTATCTGTTTTTCCCTTCACTTTTCTGTTTT
>NW_006436812.1:1259210-1289340 GCF_000325575.1 Pteropus alecto | reverse complement strand
CTGCCCATCAAACCTGGGCAAAGGAGTGTTACTTCGGTAGCAGAGTGGATCCTGGGCTTTCTGTTGTCAGCCTTTGTGGAAAGGATGTTAAGAGAGACAAAAGGACACTGTCGGGGCGTTATTAATGTTAAAAATTGTTGACGTTCCATGCAGTGTGTTTTTCTAATTAGAGCCAAGCTGCAGAGTACCATTTCTATAATCAACATGGGAATGGAAACTCAGCAAAATTTCATGTATTTGCAATGAAACTGCTCCCCGGCAACATAAAAATGGCTTTTATAACATAAAGGCTGTAATTAGAATAAGTCAAATCAGTTGGAAACGATTAAGGCCAGAGTAGGCAAAGCTGCCTTCTAAATATTTGTCTGGAGATTAGCCGACTCCTGCAGCCCCGAGAAGCATCTTTGATTTACTTATACTGCTCAACGTGGCAAAGATAATCCTGTGGAAGGCAAATGAACACAGATTTAGATGTGCTGGTTGGCCCCGTCTGCAATTTGACAGGAGGCAAGCCCATTGGAAGCCAAGTCAGAAAAAAAAAAAAAAATGAATATAGGGTCACATTATACAAATTGCTTAAAAAAAAAAAAAAAGCACCCCGTGATCATCCATTTAAATTCTTTTAAAACGTGCTCGGTCTTTGAAGCTTTTAGGATGCACTTTAGAAGTCCACGTGGAATAATTCGCTGCATGTCAATGCGACAGCTGATGTGCGTCTCATTGTATTTAAAATTATAGTTCTGAGGTGGGACTTGCTCCACGCTGCTTGTCTGACATCAGCTATTAAAATACAAGTAAATCTTGGCAGGTGGAAATTTAAAGAAGAAAAGGGATTATATAAGAAAAAATCAGAATTGTTAATATTAATTTGCTAAACGGGGGACGCTAGCTGCCGACGGTTCTTTGTGTCCTCTGGTTGGATGCTGATCTGAGGAACGCCTTATTCTCGCTGGGGATGGGATGGAGGTTGTGAATGGAATGGGAAAAGGTAAAAAAAATGCGGCCATGGACTGCACGCGTGGCCCGTGGTTTGCATTCTTTGAGGCCAGAGTGGCCAGGATTAACACTGCAAGTTCCTTCTGTCACATCTGGACTAGCAAGTCAGCCCTATGCTGGGATGGCAGTAAGGAAAGAATTCTCATGAAGAGCTTTTTAAGGAACTGAGGGTACCGACGACTTTGGAACGTACGCGGACCCTCGCTTGCCTTTCGAAGGGCTTAATTTATCCTGACAGCCTCCCCACTCATTTGTAAGCCCTTCAGACTCCCAAACTTGTGTGCGTGCCTGCATTTATCCATTGAAAATATAATCAGCCTAATGCATTCTCTTACTGAATTTTAAACCAGCCCATTAAAACTCCTTTAACATGCTAAAGTCAGCTTCAGAAAGGGTTTCCATTTCATCTTTATTGAGCTGAGGCTGTGCTTCGCTCATCCCTTGCACCACGGTGAGCGCCTGTCAATAATTCAATAGCGTAGCCTTGACGGGCCCAAGCCCAACCTCGACTTTCAACCGAGCCAAGCAGCTTGTCAAAGCCTGATGCGCTGTCAATGGCCGACTGATCTATACTGCATGAATTCCCCCCTCAACTCTTGATGTGTCCCTGGGAATAAAAAGAAAGCCATTTCAGAAGTCAGCCCGGCGAGAAGCACCTGTTTGCAGAGAATCTTTAATGAGGGCCGGTCGCGTGGTCGTGGAGTGGAGTTCGGCCGAAGCCACCGCGCTCTGTGTTTGCTGAGCCAATGTGGGGTCTCTCCGTGCGCTTCGGCGCGCGCGGAGGGGCCCATTCGTGCCGCGGGTGGTCAGTTGTCCTTCTGATTGACTCTCCTTGGAGCAGGCCTTTGGCGTTGCGGTTGTCTTCACTGTTGCTGGAGCCCTTGAACGCACAGATCCAGTTCAGGGGGCAAAAGATTCTGCAAAAGAATCACATGATTCTGCCACGGCCTGGCCTTCCCCACATCCCCAGCGACGGCGATTCAGAGCTACCTGTTCCGCCCTTCGTGGAACGTACTTCTTTTCTGGCTGGAGGAGTCCGTGAAAGGCAGATGAAAACTAGAGCTCTGCCTTATGGCTTGGATAGAGAAGAACACACCTGTTTGTTCTTTAAATGACAGAAATAAAGAGAAGAAAGAAAGAAAAAGAGAAAGAGAGAGAGAAAGAGAGAAAGAGAAGGAAGGAAGGAAGGAAGGAAGGAAGGAAGGAAGGAAGGAAGGAAGGAAGGAAGGAGAGAAGGAAGGAAGGAAGAGAAAGAGTGAATAAAAGGAGAAGGAATATAAAGCAAGAAAGATAAATTTACTAAGCAATACCATTATAGCCTTAGGGGCATCAGAGTCTTCCATATCATGTCCTCTATGAAATACGGATATACTAAAAGCAAAAGGGACATAAACAAAAGAAAGAAAGAGAGAGAGAGAGAGAGAAAGAAAGAAAAAGAAAGAAAGAAAGAAAAAGAAAGAAAGAAAAAGAAAGAAAGAAAGAAAGAAAAGGAAAGAAAGAGAAAGAAAGGAGAAAGAAAGAGAAAGTCTAGGCATGATTTTTAACCCAGAATTATCCACGTAGGCCTGATGTCTCCAACCTCTGAGAGATGGCGTAGATGAAATTTGCAAATATCTCCCTTTAAAAAAAAAAAAAAGGCCACAAGGAGAGCATGTTTTAAATGCAAAATGTCTTGCGTCCCAGTGTTGCTCACTTTTTTCCTGAAGATAAATTTTCGCTGGATTAAATAACTGTTTTAAAGGCACTAGTCATGCAAGTGCTGTCTCATTTGCGACTGTATTTGCATTGCTAATGGACGTGTCTCTTCCTCATGCATATAGTCTTTTCCTGAGCAGCCGCCCCCAAATTTACAGATTTCTTGCTTGTCAAAATGGGGTCTACGAAGAGGTGGCAATAAGGTAAATGGAAAAGGAGAAGCGACGATGTGTTAAGAGCTGATAGAAAACTGTTGCACTAGAATAGATTCGCGGCGTAGACTTCCGCTTCCCTTGACCGCAAAACAACCGAATCATCTCTGATAAGGTAAACCAAGCCACCCGTGGCCTTTGTGGTCTCCCAAATAAACAGCTCAGAATCTGTTCTCCGCAGCTGTAGGCTATTGAGGTGAGGGGGGAGGTGGGCACAGAGAGTAAAGAGGGGGCAAAAGCAAGATTGTTTCTGCAGGTGGGGGAAAGAGAGAGAAATTGAATATGATGATTTTAGGGAAGGTGATCTCCCCCAAGCGTACCCCCCTTGTATGTCCCTAACCCCAATAGATGATGGATAAGATGGTGGCTCGGGACGCCAGAGTGGTACGGCCAGCACTGGGCAGTCAGGGCCTGAACTGGGTCAGCAAGTCCTTAGGCACCTAGAAAATCAAGGCTTCGAGATCCTGTTGTGATGTGATATTATGCTTTTCATTTGGAGAGGTTTTTTTAAATTCATTCATTCATTCATTGATTTTTCTTTTCACACATATTGCTCAAAGTCTCAAGTAAACACACACGAAATGATACTGGCCGAGGGCAGCATCTCCATTTGTGGCTTGGTAGAACAGAAAGAAGAGACATGAATCCCAGGGTTTTGCCTCCTCAACTCCACCCCTTCCTCTCTATTCCCTACCTTTAGCTGCCCTTACGGGGTTTGCAAAGAACCCTCAGGATCCCGGGGGGCCCAGTGTGCCAACCTCCAATCAAGTTCAACTACATGCTTTTAAGGGGGAGAGGGAGGAAGTGATCTCGCGAGATGACTTACAACAGGGCTCTCCCCTCTGCCAGAGGCCCCAGAAACCAACCTCACTTGTTTTATCGAAGCCCAAGGCAGTTATGGGATTGATGCTGCAAACACATGACTTGGCGATTCTGGAAGCTCTATTAGGCTGATAATCTATGTTTTAAGAACAATCATCATCGATGGCTTTGGCCATGATGGAGCTAGTAGCATATTAGTTCCATTTGAGGTGGCTAAATGCTTTTGGAAACTAGAAGCCCTACCTAATAAAGTCTATTTTAAAAATAGTCATAGAACTTTAGTCTGAGAGATCACATCCACCAGCCCCTCACTTTACCGAGAGCAGAAAGGGGGCCACAGGACTTCAATTTGCACTGATATGCTGACGTCACCAGGTGGTGGTAAACCTAAGATCCCTCCTAATTCAGTATCTTTCTCAGATCAGGTGTTGTAAACCTGAAATCTAGACTTTTCTTTGGTCCATACTGTTGTTTTGCTTTCTTTCTGTTGCTAGCTGCCAGCACTTACATGCCCAAAGATCTCACTTAAAGTCCACACTTCTGGCTTGTGAAAAATCAGACTGTTGGCATATTGGGCAAGTTCCCCGCATTTCGACCATCAACTGGAGCTCTGCAGCTTCTGCTTCAGTGGGGCACGAGCTTTCCAGTTCAGTGCAGTCCCTGTTACTCACTGCTGACCTTGACGCAGCCTGCTTAACTCTCCACTGGCCACTGCAAGCGTGTGCCTATCCTCCTGCCCCTCCAAAAATAAACTTGCCCAGAGAAATTGGCAACAGGAAAGCTTTGCATCTGCATTGGGGCTGCCTGTTCTCTGCAGCCACGCCTGGAGAATTGAACAGCTCTTTCTCAGCACAAATCAGCTTCTTCCCGAGTTCATGCGGAGACCGCCATCCCTGGCACGGAGCAGAAAACATCTGGTAATGAATCCATTAGCCAGACTGTTGCTCAGGCTCCAGGTGCCCAAGGGTCTGAGTCCTGGGCTGAACAGGATGCATGAATGGGACCCAAAAGATTTTACCTTTTGGCCCTGGTTCTGCCAGAGCCCTGGTTTCGTCCTCAGGGCACCTGCGACCGCTCCAGTGCCAGGTGTTATTCCCAGCCATCCCCAGGTGAGAAGCTGGCTGGCTTTCAGGATTCTCTCCTCCCTTTCTCTGCCACGCCTCCCTCACCCGCACAGCCCTCCTGACCTCCACCAAGGAGAAGACGCAGATCATCTCCGGCAGATGTAAGGAGCAGCATTTGTCGAACCCCGAGCCCTGCACCTCTGCGAACGGACCTGCACACTGTACAAAATCATTAGAAGCCCTGTGTCTGAGGGCTCACGGAGGTTGAGCAGGGAGGTGAGAGTGAATAAAAATGAGCAGGCCCGCAAACTGCTTTTGCCCAAGGGCTGGTTTTAATGAGCCTGTCCCTAATGAGTTGTCCCTGTAACTAGCTTCAGGCCTAAACAGATGAGGCAGGGATTCTGCTAAATTTTTGATAGGATTTGCACTGGTTTTATGAGAAAGCAAGCAGTAGAGAGTGCAAAGTTGGGTCATGAATCTTTTACGAGGGTGTGGATGGTTGTCCACCTTGTCAACCTGAGCGGGAAAGACCTGGTTGCTAATGGAAACCCTGGCCTCAGCCCTCCGCAGTCACCACCAGATCAACTAATTTGGTCAAAGTGGCTGGGTGATCTGTGATTTTCTGATTTAGGACCCGGCCCATGGCCTCCAAGAAGAATCTATCTTCAGATTCTATCAAGGAGATGACTTGAGTCATTGCCCGTTCTCTGCTAATGATCTTTTGCGGAACTCAAGTCATCTTGGGGGTTTTCACATTTCTCCCAGAGTGCACTGGGAAGAAAACTCCATCAGACACTTTAATTAGCATCCTTCTTCCTTCTGTTGCATGGGAGAACTCTGACCAAGGATGCATGTCATGCTTGATTTATATGGAGATATTGCTAATGTTTCTAGTATTTGTCAATTCTGGGATTGAGCGGTACAGGAGATTTCATATACTGCCACTTTTTTTTTTTTTTTTTAATATGAAAAGCTGCCAACAAATATATCTCTCCGGTTTGATTCATCCACCAAGAGGCAATTTTCTTGGTGGCTTAGAAGGTTACAAAAAAATGCTTGATCAGCAGCCTTTTCTGTGCTGAGTGAACTACTGCCCCCTCCTTCTTCCCGCTCTCACGCACTCTCTTTCACATTAATCATGTAATTGATTTAATAAGCTCTGGCTTCAAGAGCTTTTTTTTTTTTTTTCCCCCTCCCCTCTTTCTCTTCTCCCCATAAGGTTTCAGTTCAGCGTTTGACTGGTAGGCAAAGGCCCTTGAATTTTGCCAGGCGTGAAATCCAGCAATCCAGTTCGTGCAACGCATGCCCTCGTCTTGTATTCTTGTGGCTGTCTTAGCTTTTAAAGCCATTTCATTAGTAACGTTGAAGTGTCATAAAGTATGCAATCTGTTCACGTCTATGCCCCATGGGGTATCTTATTTGAACCTCTCCAAAACTAAAACACTGAGAATTCTCCAGGACATATCTATGACCCCTCTTTTATAAATAAGGAAGCTGATGTACAGAGAGGTGCACCCACTTGCTGGAGACCTTGTAACTAGTTAGTGACATGCATGGGTGAAAATGTTGGTTTCCATATTCTCCGCAATAAGAGGCTGTTGTTTCCCTGTTCCTTTGTTGCCTAAGGCAACCCTTTCACTGGGTTGAAACAAAAACTATACATATTTATCTTCAAGAGAATACTTTCAGTTCGTCTACTGGGAAATAGAGTTGTTTTCTGTGGCTGTATTCAAGTTAGATGTGTTTGTATATATTTAAGTCAAACAGGATCGCACATGAGCAAAATGCTTGATGTGCAAAATTGCATCATACTAAGCCAACATCGGCCACGGTGATGATCTCAGATTATAGTTATGCAGGTGTTTGGTGTTAGGTCTCATGAAAATGTCCCTCCAGCAGCTGACACATGCACTTCCCTAAGTTCTGACCTTCCTTGTAAAGGGTGATCTTACAAAGGTGAGCATGGTCTGGCTGGGATAGAGACCATGAGACCATGGCGTTGGGGCAGCTCAGTGTTTGAAGGAGATGTGCGCCTTCCAGAGTGAGTTATCTAGATTCTAGAGTCCAGGGGAAGGGCTCTAATAAGGCATGTTGGCGGCATTATTGGGAACAGATGACAGAGACTTAAAGACCTGGGGGTAAAATGAAAAGCAAAGGCATTGGCTATACAGAATGAAGACATTCTGCAAAAATACCTCTGATTAGGTTCTGATTGGCCAAAGGAGACTTTTTATTCTGTATCCTGGCCTGTATTTGAAGGGGTGAGTGTAGATAGTAAGATAGCAGTGCCACTGACTAATGAGTCACAGTTCTCCAGAGAAACAGACCGACAGGAGATTGTATATATATATTATGTAAGATAATGAACTGGCTCCCTTAGTCTGCAAACATGCAAGCTGGAGGTCAAGGAACGTTGGTGGTATAGTTCAAGTTCCAGTCTGAAGGTCTGAGAACCAGGGGGTCAATAATGTAAGTCCCAGTCCAAGGGCAGGAGAAGATGAGATGTCCCAGCTCATGGAGTTGGGCAGGGGACAAATCCTTTCTTCCACCACCTTTTGTTCTATTCAGACCTGCCATGAATTGGGTTCATATTTGTTTATGTCAAACAAGACCAAATGTGCAAAACGTTTGATGAATCATGTCATACTAAACTAACATCGGCCAGAGTGGTGGCTTCAGATTATAGTTATGCGGCTGTTCAGTGTTATTTCTCATGGAAACGTCCCTCCATGAGCTGACACATTCAGTTCTTGCTTACCCATATCAAGGAGGGCCATCTACCTTACTGGGTCCACTCATTCAAATGCCAATTTCATCCAGAAACACCCACGCATACACCCAGAAATAAGGTTTGATCTGGGCACCCCCTGGCCAGTCAAGCTGACACATAAAACTAACCACTTCACTACCCATGAAATTTCACCATGAATTCAGAGTCTCGGCAAATCTGTAATCATGATGTGTCACATGAAGAACTTTTCAAACTCAACTGCTGAGCCTGGCATGGAACTTTTTTCTCTTAGGAATATGAACAAGCCAAGTTCTTTACTACCTGGAGAAATCATTCTTTCCTGTCAATTGTGGATGGCGGTTTTGGGTTTCAGGAATGTTCCGGGGAGAAAGAGGAGAGCTCCTTACAAATGGTTAAACATTGTGCCTGGTAGTTAATAAGCATTAAAGGGAAGATATTAGTGTTGGTGCCAATATTAGATTGAGTATGGTAAACAGTAGAAGGAGAATTTACAATAGGAAAAGAAGAAGTGACAGCACGTGCTTCGATATGGATTGGGTCTCTATAACCTTAACCTTTGAGCAACAAAACTCCCTACTTCTCCTTCCCCACTCATCTGGAGGCCCAGGGTTCCTGATATCCCCAGCATCAGCTCCATCAGAGGAAATGAAAGCAGGAATCACAATATTTGCCCCAGATCTGCATAATTAGGACACGCTTTTGAGAGTTTGAAGAGGCTCATCAAACGAATTTCTCACAATGCATTTGATATAGCATCAAATAATAGTGACGGGTCCATAAATCAAGTGAGATCGTGGCCCTCGGATTCAGAATGGAAATGGCCTTCTCCCCAGCACGCTCACACCCATGAAGCCCTTCACAGAAAACACAGGGCCTTTCTCTCTGGCCCCTTAGAAATTCAGACTGTCAGGAGACCTCTTATCACAGTTCTTTCCCTGTTCTTGAACATGGGGTGACTTTTGATGATGCTCAAAGACCGATGGCCCAAAGTACATAGTCTAAAACCACAAACATCCACTGAGCATTTTACAGCAGTCCTCACTCATACATAAAGTGGTTTAATAAACACTTGTTGAAGGAATACTCTCCGTTGGGTATTTTTCATTTTAGTTTACTGTATTACTTAGCTGTTGGGCTTCCTTTTCCTTCTTACATCTTTCCCCTTCCTGCCTAAATAAGCCCCACCCAGGAGGCGGGAATCTTCCGGTTGTAATCTCAGTCTTGCCGACCATTTGTAGCGTGGTCGCGCTAAAGCCACTCTCCTGCTTTGCTCTTCCATCTTGTCTGAAATCCGGGTTAACCGGGACTTAACTCCTTGTCAAAGATGCTTTGTGAAATGACTAATTAACAGCACAGAAGGAGAGAATTGTCATTGACAGATAGGGCTTTTAGTAACCCACCGTTCTCCTGGAAATGTTTGCAGAGCACTTGAATCTCCCTAGACCTATGTGAAGTCAGGGGAGGGAGGACTTTTGTCATGCCCTCTGGGACTGAGTTGCTTGTCACTCATGTTTGCAAACTTTGGAGTTGCTTTATCCAAGTTGTCCTGGTTTGGGCAATCACGTGATCCTGGTTTAAGTTCGAGAAGAGAGGAACAAAGGAGCACACATTTTACTTGTACAACCCAAGGTTTTCAGCAGATTTTTCCCGAATGGTCTGAGCTCAGTAACCACGTCTGCCCATCGTCGAGCTATAATTGAGTTGGGAAGAGAAGATTGGTATTTATTACATTGCAAACCTACTCTAAGCGGTTTGCAGACATCATCTGAGCAGCCTCCCTAAGGAGTCTTTGCCCGATGTTAAGCTCTGCCCCATTTTATCAGACCAAG
Source organism: Pteropus alecto (assembly GCF_000325575.1). Lineage (NCBI taxonomy): Eukaryota > Metazoa > Chordata > Mammalia > Chiroptera > Pteropodidae > Pteropus > Pteropus alecto. The sequence continues at coordinate 1,279,970 of NW_006436812.1, read as the reverse complement.
CCTCCTGAAGCATGCGACCATGTCTTGCTTCCTTTAGACCAGAAAACTCAGTAGCTCTCCATTAGTCAGTCCCACAGAATAAAGTCCAGAAGCTTCGGAAGTCCCATCCTGGTAATCACAACCCTCCCCTGTCAACCTAAACTCAACTTTTCCTAATTCCCAAGCAGAGCTGGATCTAGGTTTCGATGAACTGTGAGACTTAGACAATTTGGGAATCGCCTTTAAGTAAAAGATGCAAAACTACTCGTGAAAAAGTGAGGTGTGGCCATGGAAACACACTGCTGTCAGTGATGGTTTCTGAAACATAAGCTCCATCGCCTTTCGATTATCCACTTGTTCCCAGATGAAATTGTGCGATAATGAAGTGAATGAAATGTGCTCCAAACTCCACCTCGAATCTCCTGCTTTTTCTCTCTATGACCCTCCGTCTCAGTTGGACTAATCTTTTCACTGTGTTCTTACTATATTTAAAAAGTTAAGTATTTAGCTTAAAGCAAAGTTTAATGAGAGCTAAATACATTGGTTCAAGGCTATAGTGCTTCTTAAGGGGAATGTAGTTGAATTGACCTAGTTTATAATAGATGTCTCAATGTATCTTCTATTATTACCTGTATTAGCATCACTTGGGAAGGGGGCTGACCATCAGCTTGTTAAACACATAGGTTCTAGGCCCTTTAGAGCAGGGGTCCCCAACCCCTGGGCTGTGGACTGGTACCGGTCCATGGCCTGTTAGGAAATGGGCCGCATAACAGCAGGTGATGGGCAGGTGAGCGAGCAAAACTTCATCTATATTTACAGCTGCTCCCCAGAGCTAGCATCACCGCCTCAGCTCCACCTCAGATCATCAGGCATTCGATTCTCACCAGTCCCTGGTGCCAGAAAGGTTGGGGACCACTGCCTTAGAATCTCGGGCTTGGATGCAGGCATTTCCACTATTGAGAACCTCAAACATCCCATGATTCTGAGGCACAAACTTTGAAAACTACTGTTTTCATGGCCACTATGAGCCACTCTTAAGATGAGACATTTACCTGAGAAATAGAGGAAGAATGGAGGTAGCCAAGAGTATCCATTTCCTAAGGAGTGGCTTAGGATAACAGAAATGTATTCTCTCTCCATCCCGGAAGCCAGGAGTCTGAAATCAAGGTGTGCACAGGGCTAGTTCCTTCTGAGGGCTCTGAGGGAGAGTCTAGTCTGTGCCTCTGTCCGAGCTCCTAGTGGTCGCTGGCAATCTGTGGTGCTCCTTGGCTTATAGCTACCTCAGTCCAGTCTCTGCCTCTATGTCCACATGGCTCTTTTCCTTCACCCATGTCTCTATCTTCACATGACCTTCTTAGAAGAACACTATGATTGGATTTAGAGCCCACCCTAAGCCAGTATGGTCTCACCTTAATTACATCTACAAAGACCCTACTTTCAAATAAGTTCACACGCCAAGGTTCTAGGCGGGTATGAAGTTTGCGGAGTATAGTCTTCAACCTCGTACACCCAGTCAGGGTGGAGAAGGGCAGTGGAAAGAGATGGATCAACTTGGAACCAATTAAAAGCTCAAATGTTGGCCGCGAGGACAGATGGGTTGTTTTCCCGGACTTCTGATGTCCAGAATGCTTTCCTGTGTCAATCCCTGGGCTGCAGAAAGGGACCTTCAGGTCTGGGGGAGGGGCGGCCTGTGACCCTGCAATGTGGAAGGAGTTCTAAGGAAGGGATGCCTCAACTATTGATCAGAAGACAAACGGAGGATGTAACCGTGAAAAAAGAGATTGGTTTGCCAAGCCTCAGGCTTTCCATACAATTTTGGAGAATGCTCTCAGCCAGGAGAGTCCCGAGCCAAACATTTGGGAAGGTAATCGAAGACGAAGCTAGAGGAGGAAATATTTGCAGATTTTAAAAAAGGAAAGTCGTCGTGAGATTTCGAGACCCTCCTAGAGGAACTGACCCTTCCTTCTTCCTCTGCCTGCTCGGTGCTCAGAAAGAACTGACCGTGTTAGGGAAGTCATGAAATTCTGTACTCTGGGGGAAATGCTTACTTTCCCAAATTTAATATTACGGGTCTTTGCACTCTGGCTGTGTTCTCTGCCTGGAGTGCTTGCTCTAAACTCGGATCTTGCGAGGAGCGAGCTTTGTTTTTGTTTTTGGTTCTCATCAACTGACAACTTCATTGTCAGATTTCACTAAACTGCCTCTTGTCAAAAGGACGTAGCCCCCTGAGTCACGATCTCTTCCATTATCCTATGTGGTAGTTTTTTTTTATGTTTCTAAATTTCTCTGTTTATTTACTTATTGATCACCATCTCTTCAACCTCATGAGTGACTTCAAATCTCTACTAGATTCAGGCCTGTGTCTCCCCATGCCTAGAACGGTGGCTGCTACATAGTAGATAATTTGTTGAATGGATGCCTTTTAGCTGAGGAGAAAGAAATGTGGATTTTGTTTTTTTGTTTTTTTCCTTTTACATCCAGCAAATAGAAACAGTGCCTCTGTGCCATGAAAAGAAATGCTTCAGGAGGCTTGTTCTGATGACATCTGAGATCGTAAGTTTGAAATGTAAGGGGTTTCAAGGCATCTGAGGAGGAGAGGTATCAAAATATGAGAGCGGAGAGAGAAGGAGAATTGTATCTCTGGTTCGCAGACAAGGGCGGCGTAACGTCAGAGCGGAAAGGCCTGTGGGAGAGGGGTTCAGCACCGGGGGACAGCCGGGGACTTTCTGGGTGTCGGTTTCAGACCTGTCATCCCAGTTGCTGACATAGTAGTGGTAGGATTGGGGTGAAAGATGGAAGAGGGAAAATTGACAGCAGAGATTATTGTGTTTGAAGAACTCTGAGGGATCTACCAAAAACAGATTGGAGGGAGGGAGGGAGGGGGCGGAGAGAGAGAGAGAGAGAGAGAGGAGAAAGGAAGGAAGGAAGGCAGGAAGGAAGGAAGAAAGAAAGAAAGAAAGAAAGAAAGAAAGAAAGAAGGAAAGAAAGAAGGAAAGGAAGGAAGGATGGAAGGGAGGAAGGAAGGAAGGAAGGAAGGAAGAAAGGAAGAAAGGAAGGAAGGAGGACGGAAGGAGGAAGGAAGGAAGGAAGGCAGGCAGACACCCAGTCTAAAAAGTACATGAAAGGAGAGAATTGCAGAGGCAAGTTCAAACAGAGGGGCCGTGGAGAATAATAACTCCTGCACCCCTGGAAGCGTTGCCTCCGTGAGGCTTGAAGACGACGCCCTCCCCACCCCTCACTCCCCGCCCGCAGGTTGCAGATGAAGGAACCACTGCCCGCGGAGCCCATTTTCGTCTGTTCGGGCTGCTAGCATAGAATCCCACAGGCTGGGTAGCTTATAAACAGTGGAAATGTGTTCCGCACAGTGCTGGAGGCTGAGAGGTCCGAGGTCAAGGTGCCGGCAGATGCGGTGTCTGGCGAGGACTCGATTCTGGCTCACAGATGGGCTGCTTCTCACTCACTGTGTCCTCACATGGAGGAAGTGGTGCCTGACAGGGCAGACGTCTCCGAGTTGGTGGGGGAGACCAAGCCCTGCACCGAGAGAAGAAGAGGATCCTTCGGCAGAGAGTGTAGACAGAATCCAGCACTCACGCAGAAGAGTCACGGGGAAAGTTCATTAGAAAAGGGGTAACACTCCACAGAGTGAGAGGGACAGTGAGTAGCGGGTGGAGTGTTCAGGGAGTTATATATCGTTTTTTAGTTCCTGTGAGTTATAGTTTAAAAGACGTTGTTTACCCATTTCCTTTGATAAGGACACACAGTGAGGAAGGGGAAGGGAAGAGTGTGTAGCAGGAAAAGGGAAGAATATGCAGAGCGAAAGGCCCGCTGGCCGTTCCCAGCCTTGAATCCATAGGTTCCCCTGGCTTTGGCCATGGTGAATGACTCTTGGTTCCTGTTTCCCCTTCACAGTGGGGGAATGGGCTTTCATCAATCCCAGCAGAAACCTTCCTTCGTTCTGCAGGAGTCCTCCAGGCCTGGCTGCAGAGCCGATCGGCACATCGCAGTCTCTCAATGTGGCTTGATTCAACATTTTTAATTCTCTTGCCTCCTCCCTACATTACAAGAGGCAAGAGAGCTCTGTGGGGCCTCTTTGCTAAGGGCACTAATCCCATTCCTGAGGGCTCCATCCTCATGACCTAATCACTTCCCAAAGTCCCACCTCCCCCAATACGGTCACCTTGGGGGTTAGATTTAACATATGATTTGATATGGGGGGAGAGACACAAACGCTCAGTCCATGTCAAAGCCTGGGGGAGGGGGGGTTCCTACAGTGAAAACAGGAATTGCTGGGCTGTCTGGGGCTGGACTGCTCATCTCCAGCCTGCTCCCCTTTTTTGCTTCTCAGGCATTTAACCTGTATCCCGTTTGCCCCGAGAATACTCACCAGCGGCTCTTGTGACTACAGCGTTAACCCCAAGATAACGTGCAGATTACAGTCCTAAACCGACCCCCAAAGTGCGCCATGAAATAGTTCGCTTTATTACTATTCTCTCATCGCTCTAGTAGATCGATAGTCTTTGGAAACAAATGACATCATTCTCCTTATAGCATTCTGTTTCCAGTAGTGATATTTCCATTTATAAAACGTAGTACTTCTCGATTGCCGAAAACATCAAATCCTAGAAAACATGGGATTCCTACCTGTGATGTTAAATTGAGCTGCACTGCACTTTTTTTTTTTTTTCTAAACAGGGAAATGGGTTAAAGTGAGGAGAAGGGCCTAGCCATCTACTAATTAGTTGCCTAGGGGTACCAGCCTTGGATGCTAATGATTAGGGCTTCAGGCTGTTGTTGGAGTGGCTTTTGCAGGGAGAGACTGATCCAGCTAGAATGTGATGGGGCTTGAGGACAGCAGCAGGATTCAGGGATCTGGTCGGGGGCAGGGGGGCGGGGGCGGCGGGTAGTGGGTGACATCAGTGGTGAGAAAGCCCGAGAGCGAAAACCCAGAATGTAGCTTCGTAGCCCAAAGGCCAGCATGGAAGGAAGGTCCTCCACGTGAAGCTGAGAGGCAACTGCCTCCTTCAATGACTGCTCTGAAGGGAGGAGACCTGGCATTAGCTCCTGAGTAGAAACATAGAGGCAGCTGAGAGTCCCTAGGTGACAAAGAGGACACTGGCCTGCGAGGAAGGACAGGCCGAGGGATAAGGCTGGAGGGAGGAGGATCAGGCAGAGAGAGCAGACAGCTTCCTGGGACCTGGGGATGTACCCTCCCCGTGGGGGACACCAGATTTCCAGGATTTCTAAGGAAGCTCTTTGTGTGGGACTTTAGATATTCAAATTAAACTGAAATTCTACTCAATCCTAAGAGCTTTTGCTATTCACTTATTTTGTGCAAATCCTGCAGGGAATATCTTGAAAGCATGCTTCTTTCTTGCAAAGAATGCAAGAAGTTCTTTCTTTTGACTGAGATCATTTGGGGAATTGGGGAGCAGGGAACGCCCTGTTCCCTCCACCTGGCTAGCTGAGGTGGTGGAGAAGTTAACTTCGGAAGGGCGCCTCTCTTTGTGTCTTCTGCTGGGAACCACAGTGTGAGCACAGCATATGGCACTGCACAGCACGCTGACTTACGAGCAATGGTGGGGGAGATCCCCAAACTCATTCTTCCGCGTCTGCTCTTGGAAATTCGGCTTTTCATTTCTGAGCGAGCTGCAAATCGTCTCTGAGATCGGACGATGCTAACATTCTGAAATGAGCCCTACCTGCCTTTAATTGAGTTGTTGGCTTTCCTTCCTGTGTTCTTTTTCTGAGGCAGGGGCTCCCAGCTCCATTCTGGGGAAGAAAACATTTATTTCTCATCTCGAATAGGCATGACCAAATAGCCACCGGCTTCAGCTGAGACCCGTGGCCAGCCCTCCTGCTCCCCTCCCAATTCCCTAATCTAATCCAACTCAGTGGGGTTTGTGGGGGTTCATTTAAGCAACAGAAGCTGTGTTATAATTGCTTCATGTGCCAGCAACGATTTGTACCATCTGGGTAGGGGAGGGGGCGGGGGAGAGAGAGGAACAGAGAGCGGAGGAGAGAAAGAGAGAGACTAGTACTATCACAGAGCAAGATTTTTATTCTATTACCCAGGCAATGGAATTCAAGAGTGGCTGCAGAGCTATTGGAAACTAAGGAATGGGAAGCAATGCAGTTACAGTGAAATGTCAAAGCATAATGAAGCAGGGGAACGGTGCTGCTTTATGATACCGCCAAGTCACAGGCAGGTGGCAGCTGTAAATATGTATATAAATAACAATATGGATGAAATGTCAGGGCTTCCAGCTGGCTTGGTTAAAGTACTTTAGTAATATTCTATTTAAGGTAACAATGGCGGTTGACAGTTTCCACACACACAAAAATACATCATTTGAGAATGAATCGGCCCACATCAGTGTGTAGGTGACCTGAAGTGCACTTAGGACAACAGGAGGGCCCTGTGTGTCCCCATTCAACCTAGGATGGCCAGTCGCTTCCTATTCCATGAGGCTCAACTTGATTTTCTGGCATGGGGATGTAAATGTTTGTTTTTCCTGTTACTCTATTTAATCAGTTACACACACACAATAAATAAATTGTCAAGGTCCCAGACGTACGGTGTCACCTGTAGAAAAGTATGGATCGATTTCTTTATTTGTTCACACAACAGAATGTATCGAGCACTTTCTCTGTTGCTGAGCATCTAAAGGTAAGCAAAAATATGTATCATCTTGGACTACACGGATCTGATAGTCTGGGCGGGAAAAAAAAGACTTGACGAAAACCGTCACGAAAATAGATGTTAGAATCCCAGTAGTGATACGTGCTTCACATTTCGGTCGGGTGGGTCCCAGAGGGCTCTCTGAAGGAACTGATGTTCAAGTTGACATCAAAGGATGAGAAGAGATTAAGCAGGTAAAGAGGGATGAGACTAGCATCCCGAGCAGTGAGATTGTCATGTGCAAAGGGCCTGTGGTCGGAAGGACATCGGTGAGTATGAGCGCTGCAAGGAGTGGAGCTGGTGAGGCAGACAGTGGCCTAAGTCAATTAGGGCATGTAGCTAGGGGCAGCCCTTGCAGGCCACCATCAGGAATTATGGCTTTACTCTAAGGATAGGGACGCATTGAAGGGTATTAAGCGGTATAGCCCTAGGACTGAGGCCAATCCCCTAGGAGCTATTGTGTTTAGCTCCCTTGCCATCTGCCAGGAGCACCAGGAAGACACAAGCTATTTTGCTGAACAAGTACTGCCTGTGGTTCGATAAACGTGTTATAGGTATCTGCTTTTTGCCAAGCACTATTCAAGGCACTTAGGATGCATACAGGCAAGACAGCATCTTTGCCCTTGAGAAATGCACAGGCTAATGAGGAGAAAGTCATAGAAACCAGTGGTCTAAGTTTCAAGCACTTTGATGAAATAAAACAGAGGAGGAGCTTTAGCCGTACAGACCACTTCCTAGCGTGGCTGTCCTCGGAACAAGTCTTCAAAGGACAGAAGCTGTCTTGGTAAAGAAAGAGTGGAGGAGGGCTTGGGTCTTGGCAGGGAAAATGGCACGGTCGAGAAAACGGCCCTCGATGGCCAGTGAGGACAGCCTCAGGATCAACAGATAGCATGCTGGTCAAGGGGACCTGCCACGCCCAGGATGGATGTTCCTGGCCAGCGTCTTGCTGGAGTCTCCCTAAAATCGCATCATATCGCTGGGAAATTATCTTCCAAGCTTTTATGTCAAACTCTTCTTTTATCCTTTGCCCTTTGCCCTAGTTCTCTGTCATATGTGTGTTATAGGCTATTATAGATATATGATCAAGTTGGCTTGATACGATACAGAATTTTCAGGCATGAGAACTGAAGCCACCTTTGGGATTTTTCCCTCTGCATTGGTGCATGAAGGCAAGCTGCACTGAGATGTACGAAATGAACCGGTTGGGTCAAGAAATTTAAAAAGTGACAAAATATCATCCCAAACTCTGTCTGTGCAATAGCAAACATTTGGATGGAACTTCGGAAAGGGTATGATAGAGGGATGGATTTTTGCCACAAATGAAAGCCAGCCATGTTTGACATTTCTGCCATGAACACATATAGTTGCTGATCTGTATTATCTTTTCTTTTTGACTTTTCATTCTGACCTTCAGGGTCGTGGGGAAGCCCTCGGGACGAGGATGGACCCAGGACAGTTACACCAGGGATGACAGTGCTGTAGAGTGATGGTTCAGGGTCCTCTCTGAATACTTTCTAAATGTGATCAGATGTTGGCCAATCCCTTTTCCCATAATAAAACCCGCCTTTCCATGTTTTTGCTCACGGGTTCATTCATTCATTCAACAGCTATTTGTGGGACACTGATAATGTGGCACGTGTGATACGAGGCACAAGGAATTTGATAGTGAACAAGACAGTTGTAATGTCGGCCATCTTGCAGCTAAAGAACTAGAAGGGGCAGTTTAGCCTTTAATAGAAATGGGGAGGGGGAATGTCTTTTAAAACAATAGCTGGAATGGAACATTATTAGAGCAGTTAGATTTTGATTGGAAATACTCTATTCTGAGCTCCTCAAACCACTAAACAGTTTGCTTTTAGCGGAAATATATTGCTTTTTTCCTTTGGAATTGCTTTTCTCAGATACTTTCCCCTCTTCATTTTCAGGTACTTGACATTTCAACAGCTTTATTCTTCCCCAGCTCTTTGGAATGTGTTTTGTTTTCTGTGCAAGAATTTCACAGACCCCAGAGCTGTTGGCGAGGCAATATTAAGTATTTATACAGATAGAGGCGCTTTGTTGGGATGATAGAAGAAATCTTATTCACACTTTATCCAGTAATAATAACTAACTTCATAGAGACGACGAGCCAGTGTGGAGTCGAAAATTCATTCTCTACTTTGATTCTTACGGCAATTCTATTAAGTCAATCTTATTAACATCCCCATTTGGGAAACATCAAGTCGAATCCCTTTTATTAAGGGCGGGGCCAGCTTCATGGGCATGTGTCCTGTTCAGTCATACAGGGCCCCACGTTTTCAAGGGCCCCAGACGTGTTCTAATGCTCTGCTTGGGATTCTTAATAATGTTTGAATTAGTCTTCAAATTCAAATAATTTATATATTCTTCATACCTTTTGAATTATATCAGGGGCCCCATATTGTCCCTTTGCACTGGCCCTGGGGATGACGTAGCTGGTCCTGACTTTATGTCTGGGGAGGGTCGATTTAAACATAAAATCTGTTCCTTTAACGGCTCTCCTACGTTAACCTTTTCACCACCAATATTTTGTATCAAAGAGGGGCCTCTTAGGGAAACGTGGAAAGTACCTGCCTCAGTCTCCAGGCTGTGGGGTATTCACCCACGAAGTGAATCACCTTCTCCCGTATACTGGCTCAAGTGCAGCTGCCGTGTTGATAGATCACGCATTTTATGGGCCTGGATGAATGCCAAAGTAAACACTAAGTACTCAGCTGAAAAGCTGTAAACACAAGACATGACGTGTCTCTCTGGCTCCCAGCATCGTTTGCCAAGGGCCCGAGTCCCTCCACGCTTTATCCTGTTTGCTGTCACAAAATCTTTGTGTCGTCTGCTCCGAGCAATAATATCCATATTGATTTTAAGGTTTGTAGGCAAGGGGGGAACACATCTCAACATGTATTTCACCTCCTTTGCCTGCCTTGGTACCCTTGGATAGTCATCCAGGGGTGCCCACCATCCTGAGGGTGATGGGTGTCCATAGGGCCTCCACCTATGGTGGTGCTTTGCTCGTGGGACCCACAGAAATAGTAGTCCCCATCCTGGTGCAGGGCTACATTGTCCTGGAGGAAGGGGCATCTTTTAGTAATTCATCCACTGGGACAGTGCGCTTTTTTATAATTCCAGCCGTGGTGCCATGTACACAAGCAGTAGCTTTGGATATCCAGGAGGCCAAGCAAGAGACTGTTAGACCATCAAGTGGCAAATGCAGGGTCTTCAGGTCCACGTCCTGGGCCCTGGGCCCTGAGCCCCCCGACAATAGAGAACTAGTTCTTAGTTCCAAAATGATAATTTCAAAAGAGAGTTTGCTTGTGGATTTCATTTTCATGGCATTAGTATTGCATGAGTGGAACACGCATGCACACACACACACACACATGCATGCACGCACGCACGTACACATGCACACTCACATCTATTCATATATAAATATTCTATTACTGTGTATTCTTCCCTCCGGTTTAAACGGAAAGATGGCTGGATATCCTGGTGCTGTGACTTGGGAAACTCCCTGGAGATCTCTGGGCCTCTGTTTCTTCACCTTCAACCTGTTGTTCATCATGAACATTCTTTCTAGAGTTTTCAGTAGCAGGGATTAGATCTTCTTCCCCTGGTTCCAGGGACTTGTCTCTGTTTCCCTCATACTTTCAACCCAGGAGGATCCCTCCCAGTCCTCCCAGGGACATCTGAGAGCACACCCCTCTCTTCCTGGCTGCAGTCCAGATGGTTCTCCTTGTGAGCACACGGCCCCCCACCCAGCAGCCAAAATGATCTTTCTTAAAAACAAAACAAAACAAACAAATGAAAAAACACTGTCATTGGTTAAGAGTGACATCTTCGCTCTGACCCAGTGGCCCCTGTAGCTTCATCACCTCCTCTCCCAACTTTCTCAGGGCCAGCCAAGCAGATTCTCCTTAGTGCCTCCAGCGATCATGATTTTTCTGCCACAGGGCATTTGCACATGGTATTTCCTCTGCCTGGAATGCTACACCCCGCAGTCCCCACCCGGCTCCCAGGCTGGTGCTTATATACAACCTGCTTTGGCTCAGACGTCGCTTCTCTAGGAATAGACCCTCTGATTAACTCCAACTTAGAACAAGACTCTCTGTTCTAGGAATTAACTAACTTCCTGTGCTTTTCTTTCTGGTGTGCCCAGCAGCTGTTTCTCACCTGACCCAGGTCTTTAACCCCTGGCTCCTCCTCAGAGCCTGTACACGGCCGGCCTCCAACAGTCGTGAGAATTTTCTGATTCTGTTGCTTGCCACCTTCCCCTGGAGCCTGCTGTGCCACTGGTCTAGTTCACTCTGCTCAGCCGCTCGCTTCCCCATAATGTCCTGGAACCTCAGTCCTTCAAATCTTCCCCTGTCAATCTTCTGAGAAAGAATAGTGTCTTCTACCCAGGTTCACTCCTTTCCCTCCGTCTGAGCTGTGAGCCTACACCATCTTTTCAGACAGGACTACCCCAGCCCCTCCATTAACATCAGACCCCTCTCACTGCCACACACTCGATCCTCTTCTCTGTCTGACGTTTTACCATGGCACTTATTACTGTCAGACACACTATAGGTTTCATTTTTTTGTTCGATTGTGTCTGCTTCTCCCCACTAATATGTGAGCTCCACCAGGATAGGTATTTTGGTCTGTTTTGTTTGTCGCTATATCCTTTGGGGTGCCTGGGACAGAGGAGGTGTTTGCTGAATATTTGTTGAATGATTCAAACAATGGTGCATGGATGGCTGGATGAATGAATGAGTGTGTGGGTAGATGGATGGGCAGATAAATGAATGGATGGGTGATGGATAGATGGATAGATGGAAGGATGGATGGATGTAGATGGATGGATGGATGGATGGATAGACGGACAGATGGACAGATGAATGGATGGATTTAGCCTTGTGTTTTAATATCAACAATAATCTCTGTTTTCTAGACCTTGGATTTTGGGATGGACACCAATAATTATTATATTTTGGGATAAACTTTCTGGGGGCAAGCCCAGAGATCCTTTTGTTTCACTTGGTGTGGGCAATTACCTTGCCATTTTGTGCAAAAGGATATTTGTTTCTGTTCTTCCTTCTAACTCTGGCAAGTTCAGTATTATGGTTGAAGTTAGAATTTTCAAAGACCTTTTGGAGTGGAAGAACATATAAAAACCAAGCCACAGATTATTGCACATTTTATATTGCCAGATTAAAGCATTGCATCTAGTTTGTGGAACCATTTAAAATTTCAGCTGTTAATTGGAAAAGTTATTGATATGGCAGCCATTCAGTTTGGATTTGAGGGGACAGAACCAGTTTCAAGTATTCTACTATGTTGTGTCTGTAAATCATGGAAATAGCCTGTAAACTGCAATATTTTGGCATTCCAAATGATTGCTTGCACCTGGAAATAGCACACACAAAAGCGTCTTTCCAAAATGCAATTTGGTTTGGAAAATATAATCAGCATAGTTTGGGACTTACCTTTTATTCTAGTCCATCTTCTTTTAAACTATTACAGCAACACACATTTATTATTACTTTTATCAACCCACTGAATAACTTTTCTACTGACAGCTCATTAAAGGCGGGACTTATGTTAAATGGTATATTGGTCGGATCCTTTTGGCAGCAAGTAGTTGAAGACTAGACAAAAAAAAAACTTCAACCAGAAGGATGTGTGTGATCTCACTTAAGACTTCAGGGGGCGAGGCAATGCTAGGGTTAGCTAATTCGGGTAATTTAGCAATTCAACAACATCAGTAAGCGTTCAGTTTTTTTGCTATATTTCTCCCCTGCCATTCTGCCATTCTCATTGTGTTTACTTATCCTCTTAGCATTTCTCCTGGTCCCAAGATAGCTGCCGTTGCTCCTAACATCACACAAAGATGACAACACTCAGAAAAATAGAACAGAAAATGCCCCATTTTGAATTTTCCTTCTTAGGAAAAACTCCTTAGCAGCCCATCTCTCCCAAAGACTTCTGCTGACATCACATTGGCCAGATTACATCATTTGCTTTAATCACTTGGCAAAAGAAATGACATCTCTGAGACTGATTTAGAGCAGTAATTCTCATACTTGAGTGTGCTCCAGAGTCCCCTGGAGAGCTTGAGAAAGCACAGACTGCTGGGCCCCACTCCCAGATTTTCTGATTCAATAGATCTAGGGTGGGACCTGGATTCCACACATCTGAGTTCCCAGATGGTACAGATTCTGCTGGTCCCAGAATAACAATTTGAGACCCACAGGCATAGAACGATCCAGATTTGACCCCTTGGCGTTAGGGAGAAGGTCAGCTTCCTTGAAGGGCATGGTTGTCAGAGGTGAGTGAAATATTTGGGTTTCTGTCAGCCAGAAAATTACCTGTCGTTTAGTTAGGCAATGGCAGCTGACATGACTGATATCTTCCGGCAATGCCGAGAAAGTTCATGTGGTTAGTAAGAGCTGACTGATGGCGAACTTGAATTTGGAGACTGAATTGTGTTCAAACGTGAATCCGCTACCACCCAAGGACTTGCAACTAACTCACAGTCAACTCGCTATAGAATTTCCATTTGATTTATTTGTTCGTTCACCTGTTTTTATATTTCCAAGAACGGTACATTTTATTTGAACTCGCAGCCACCGTATCCATTGGCCTGACCAGATATTTTGGAAAGATGGTGTGATAACGCACATCTAGCAGGTGAGAACTCAGGGGGGCTCACAGAAGTTAAGAGTTTACCTACGTCCTCACTGGTGGGAACTGTTTGTGTTGGTATTTAAATCCGCACTGTCTTATGTCTCTTAGCAAGCATCCACGGTCTTGGAAACACAAGCATTTGGCAGCTTCCAAGAGTGCTCTCAGCATCATAGAACCCTCAGACCTGCCCCAAAGCGTCTCCTGCTTCCTTATATTCTTCTCATTATCATTCTCGAGCCACCTGTGAGGCGGGTGGCTGTTGAAGAGGATTAGGATAGCAACGTGGTTTTCTTCACTTACATGCCCAAGGGGAGGCCATTAAGCCATGGGCAAAATGGAACTGTGGACTTTCTCTCAGGATCTCCAGCAGCCTTCTGAGGGAAGCAACTGGTCACAGAGTGAGTTTTCCACGTTTGTGTGATTGCATGAGTTGCTGCCGTAACCAGTCAGAGCAGAGCTAGTAGGATAAAACGCTCACTGATTCTCTCACAGTTCCGTGCGTTAGCAGCGCAGGTTCGTGTGGCTCAACTGTGTCCTCTGCTTAGAGTTTCACCAGGATGAAATCAGGATGCTCGGAGGGCCGTGTTCCTGTCTGGAGGATCTGAAACTGAGCTCACTTCTAAGCTCACGCGAACCGTCGGTCTGTGTCAGTTCCTGGCAGGTGTAAGACAGAGTCCCATTTCCTTGCTGACGGCGAGCTGGTCCTTGCTCTGAGAAGCTGCCTCCATTCCTTCTCAGGCTTTCCTTGTGCCCTACTCTCCTCCAGCAGCAGTCGGTCAAGTCCCTTTCATGCTTCGAATCTCTCCTAAGTTCCCCTTTGGCCACATTACAGGGAGAGGAGACAGTTCTCCGCTTTTGAGGGCTCCTTTGATTTGATTGGGCCCAGATAGGTAACCCAGGATAGTCTCCCGTCTCAAGATCTGTAAACTTAATCACACGGGCAAAGTCTCTTTTGTCATGAAATGTAACGTATTCACGGGTTCCAGAGATTAGGGTATGGGCATTTCTGGGGACGCCATTCTGCCTACTAAAATGATCTCACCATTGTAAACATTATCAGGCGTTGCCCTAATAACGACAATTGCTGACGTTTAAAGAAAGTTGCTACCGGGCACTGCGATAGGTCCTTTACATTGATTGGCTCGTTTAATCCTCATTACAAAGCAACAAAGTAGGGACTATTATGATCCTTATTTTATATGTTTATTATAAAACTGAGACACAGGACTCAGCGGCATCTCGTTCTGGACCACTCAGAAGGTTAAGTGTGAAACTGAGATTCTGCGTAGGAAATCTCAGTACAGGGCCCCGGCCGTTAGCCCTTAACGTTGCTCTCCCCAAGCATCTCTGCTCCATGCTCCCTCTTATGATCCGCTTACTGGTCTATCACCACCCCCTTCCTGAGCCTCGTGGGCTCAGACTCCATTGTTCATTGAGTCTAAGTCTAAGACGCATCATCGGTACTCAATGAATTGTCCATATACATGTGCCCGTGCGAATATCTATAATGACAGACAGTTTAGGCACTGGGGGCACCCACCCTGAAAGAGGCTGGGCCTGCGTCTCCCAGACAGATGTCAGTGTATGCCGTACATGCATACAGCTGGTTGTGTGCATCAGGCACAGTGAAGGCTGGGTGAGACAGCCCCGAGCAGCTCCAAAGGCTTTCTTCAGCCTCGCTTCTGCTGGCTCGTACGATGCCTCCTTCTCAAACACACCACACCCAGCACCTGGATGGAGCTCCACTGGCGGGAGTCTCTGAGGTGACTTAGAAATGCAGTGAAATGTTCACCACTATTGGACACTGACTCTTTTGGGTTGGGGGGAGTTGGGGGCAAAGGAAGATGGCTGGAAACCAGCAACATTCAAGATCAAATAAGACATGCACTGTTGGAAGATGATGGCCACTTCCAGAAAGTCGATCCATAGGCTTTTGCATGCCACCTGGCGGAATGGCATTTGAGATAGCCAAGGCCTTCTCCTCTTTCTCAGCACTGTCATCCACTTTCAGGGGTACGTGTAATCAGGGGATGCTAAAACTACTGTTGTGAATCCCTGAAGGACTGGTTCTCTATCTCTTCTTCTGTTAAAAGAGGCGATATTTAGAATGTCTTCTCCCTCCTGTTGATTCGTTCCCCAAAATACATCTTGTGTCTTCTCTCTTCTGTCCCTGGGGATTGCCTTGGGCTAGAATGTTCTCTCTTCCAGGGCAGATCAGACCGGTGCCCACTTCTTGCCTAAGCCAGGGGTGTCCTTTCAATGTCTTCAGGAACCCAGACTCTTTCCGACCTCAGGGCCTTTGCAAGATTTGTTTCCTTCTGCCCGGAATCTTTCTTTTGACATTCTTGACAAACCTCGCTCAATCTCTTCAATCAACTCTCAACTGATATGTTCTGTCCTCAGAGAATTCTTCTCTGCCAATCCTAATTGAGGTATAAACTCATCATAATTTGTGTGGGGATTTTTTGTTTTGTTTTTGTTTTTTTGCCTATCTCGTGTTGGGTGGGATCTCCTATAAGTCCTTAAGTCCCAAAAGGCAGTGACCTTGCCTGTCTTGTTTTGCTCTTGTCTCAATGCGTCTCAGGGGGACAGGCATATAGTAAGCTTTGGTGTTTGTGGAATGGCTTCTGAATAACACCACTATCTCTACTTTCCCACAATAAGTCTCGTGCAGAGATTCGTGTGTATTCTGTTCTCGGTTCCATGGCAAGCACTGTCAAACTAACTGCGTTAGCTCAGGAAAATAAGGCAATACTAATAATGATGATTATCCTTAACCGCTTCCAAGATTCATCAGGAATATTCCATCCTTTGTATAAAGCCAACTCATATACTAGATTCTTAAAGTATGTCCTGGGAACCACCTGCTTCAGAGTCACTTGGAACACTTACTAAATGCAGATTCTTAGGTCCCTCTTCAGACCAATGACTCAGAATCTCTGATACTGAGCTGCTCGAATGGGCATTGGCAACAGGTAACCCAGGCAATTCTTATCTATGAGGAGGTGTTGGCATCACTGATGTAGAGTGTTTAATGTTACCTGTTATCTGTCTATAAACGTATCCGCTTGCTCAACACAAGCATCTCTCAGTGCTCATCTAAGCAGTTTTGTTATTCAAAAAGATCAGAATGAATAACAGGAAACAGACACCTCTCTAACAAATCTCGTTGTCCCCATTTTGAGCACAAAATGTTTGGGCTCCTGTTGGCTAGCCCCGGGCCCTGGGACTGAGCACAGGGGCCAAAGTCTCCGGTTTCAGTCCATAGTGAACACTGTCTGGGTCAGGAATAGAATCAAACTACCCCAAAGCTAGCACGGTTGTAATTTGCATCTAATAAAAGTAGGATTTGTAGAACAAAAACCCTAACAGCTCCACTCTGCAGTATTGCTTATAGAAAAAAATGTCCATTGCTCTTCGTGGTTTACCAGACCTGTGCAATCTCATAATGATATGCAGACCTACGCAATCTGATCATTTAACAAGATTTAATTCAGTGAGTGCTTATTTCGCCAGGCTAACTCTTCTAACTGCATTAGCTCATTTAATTCACACGCAGCCCTATGAGGCAGGAACTAATGTTTCCATTTTATGGATAAGAAAAGAAGGGCTTCGTTTAAGAAATGTCACCCCGAGTGCTTTGGTGGGTGGGGGAGCCGGATATGAAGTTTGCTTTAGCCCGCTGGCTGTCTCGCTTTTATCTGAGCCTCACAAAGCTAGGGCCCGGATTGTTCAGGATTATTCAGGAAGTATTGTTGCTTCGGGTCCCAGTTCTGCACACGCTGGCTGTGCATCCTTAACGAGGCACGTTACCTTCTGAATCTCAGTGTCCGTGTCTGTGAAAGGGCAGCAGTGACTTGCCTACGGGAGTCGTTAAGGGATGCGAGTCAAGCAACCACAAAATGCACGAGCAGAAGTGCCCAGTCCAGGGAATTGTGCCGTGACGCCGAGCTGGACCGTGTGTGCACAGAGTGCTCAGCTGGAGACACCACACTTCCAAAGGAATGAGGACAGGTCGAAATGGAGAAAGACCAAGATGGGTGGATGGTGAGAGCTTAGGTCCACCCAGGCAGGGCTGCAGAAGTGACTCATTCAGTCACCCAGTATTTGCAAAGCGACAATGCTCCAGAGACAGTGTAAGGCTCTTGGAAAACAGAGGTGGACAAGGTAGATATGGTTTCTGTGTAGCTTCAGCATATGTAGCAAACAACGCAAATAAGTATGTAGATAATTTACGGTTGCAACGTGAAGGATAAGCGACGGAAGTATATAACAGTGGCCACAGAGGGAGCATCTCCGAGAGGGGAAATCAGACTTCTTCAAACCCCTAAGTGCTGGGAGAAGAATTCTAGCTTTAGGCATAATTAGAAAGGCAAGGAAACCTTTTTAATGCCCCTGCCATCATCTGCTACCTCAAAGTAGAAGCAAGGGCTAAAGACAGACCACTGCTGTGTACCACCATCGTAGGGGACCTCATATATCTCAAGTGTCACAAGCTTGGTGACCCCCAGGGTCAATCCCTGACACTGGAGATTTTGTGTCTGCCTTCCAGTGCTTTCTTAAAGGCATGCACTTTGAAAGAAGAAGACGATGGGACATAACAACCACCACAGTGGTTGAAACACCCAAATGCCCAGAGAGGACATTCAACCCCTAGAATGTTAGGGAAGGCAATATAACATAATGGGTTAGAACATGGATTTTGGAATGAAATAAATGCTCGTTCAAATCCCAGCTCCATCCTTTACTAGGGGTGGGACCTGGGGCAAGATAATTCGTGAGTAAAAGCGTGGTGCACCGAAAGGAGTGAGCTGGCTTGGGTATTTGAGGATTAAATGAGATTGCACACCTACGGAAAAGTGGAGGTACGCGCTCGGGTCTGAACCCACTGCACCCCACACCAGCTCCACAGTGCAACCTCCTTCCCACCCCACCGCATCCTCCGGAAGCCACTGCTGTCCTGCCTCGCTCCACTCTTTAGTTCTCCCTTGTTTCCGGAGAGTTCAAGCGACAGCCAAAGCAATGAACCTGATCTCATTCAGTCCAAGAACTCTGGTCCTTGAACTTGACTTGGTATGTCCATAATTTGTGCATTTTGGATAACAGGTTATTGCTAAGAGGGAAAACCTTTAGCTGAATCCTGTACATTCACAGCAAGCGAAGCAGGAGGAAAATGCCTAATTCCAGCTTGTTAGCCGCTGAGCTTCTGAGAACAGAATCAGCTTAGCCGCTTGCAAATAAGCGAGCATCACAGAACTTGGTTGAGCTGGCAGGAAGGTAACAAGCTGTGTATGAAAACCCTAGGATTAAATCTCCACAGCAAAATTGCTCAGTGCACAGGATCAAAAGAGCTGCAAGGAGAGAGAGACAATGAGCGCACCCTCTGCCCACCCGCCTGACCTTTCCCGTTGGGGACACCCCAAAGTGTGTATGCCTTGGCGCCTTATCCAAAAATAAGGCTGCGCTTTAGATTATAATTAAAACAATAAATTCTTCTCCCCTGCGTGTATCCTGATTACATTGTTGACACTGAGTCACGCTGTTAGGGAGATAACCTCACACTGCTACTTGTACTCACCACACTGCTTATTTCTGAATCCCTCGGATGGCGTTTTTCACATGATGACTTGCGAATAACACACTGGAGGTTCTTTCCTTCTATTTCTCTATCGAGTTATTAACATTGATACTCATAGAACGTTCAGGGTGTGAGAGCTTTCATCCTGCTGTGCGATACGGGTCCCGGCGTGAACCACTTAGGAATCCAACGAACTTGTCTGTCAGTCGAAATGTCGGATGGTGACACGTGTGTGCACGCACAGGATGCTTTACACTCCCCCGACGATGACTTGGCGTAAACCGTGGCAAGCGCTATCAGGCCGGCTCCTGAGCAGGGGTGTGAGGTCGTCTGGCTTCCTACTCTTGTTTCTCCAAGTGTCATGAGTAAACCCTTTCCTTTGGTGGACCCCACTGCTGCTCAAGCCGCCGTGAAGCATTGGGGATGTCGCTGCAGGTGCAGGGTCCCTACCAAACGACCTAGCTCGGGAATTTGGGGGAATTCGTGGACTGGAAAGCATGGTCCCAGCCAGGTTGAATCGTTTTCAGCTCCCGAATCTGACAGGCTATGTTCGCCTCACTCTTGGACCTTTGCATGAGGCCCCGTCACCTGAAATGATCCTGTCTTTTACTGTTCCCTTGGGCAACCCCAGTTCATCCTTCAACCTCCGTTGAGAGGTAACTTCTTCCATGAAGCCATTTTTTTTTTAAAGGAAGCATTTAATTTTGGAATGGTTCTAAATTTTCAAGAACTTTGTGAACATGGTAGGGTCCCCATATACCCTCTACCCAGGCAGTATTTTTGTTAATATTATTAATTGTTAATGTCTTGCATTATTGTGCTACATTTCTTACAACAAATGAACCAATACTGAATATAGAATTTATCATTTGGACTATTTTTTTTTAAGTGTAAAGTTCACTGGTATTAAATATATTCACATTGTTGTCAGCCACTGCCACCAACCATCTCCAGGGCTTTCCACCTTGCAGGACGGAAACGCTGTCTAGATTCATTTAACACTAATGCCCCCTCTTCTGCGCAGCCCCTGGCAACCACCTGCTCACTTCCTGTCTCTATGAATTGGCCTACTCTAAGTACCTCACATAAGCAGAATCGGACGTGATGTGTCCTTTCGTGACTGGCTTATTTTGCTTGGCAGAATGTCCTCAAGGTTCATCTACATTGTGGCATATGTCAGACTTTCCATTCTTTTTAAGGCTGAGAATTATCCCATTACATGTGTGTGCCACGTTTCGTTTATCTGTTTATCTGTCGATGGGCGCTTGTGTTGCTTCCACTTTTTAGTGTTCATGAGTAGCTGCTCACAAAGTCTCTTTTCACCTGTGTTACCCAGCTGCATCCTGCAGTCACCTCTGTTATGGTGCTTATCTCACAGGAGAGTAAGAGCTTATTTTCCTGTCTATCTTTCACACCAGACCCCTAACTCCTTACGTATAGGTACCTTGTCAGTAAGTTGTTCACCATTGGTTTTCCATGACGTAGAAGTGTGCCTGGCTCACATGATGTACACAGAAAATATTTGAAATGAGTGATGTTTGAAATTGATGGGTGAATGAGTGGGTAGATGGATGGATGGATGGATGGATAGATGGATGGATGGACGGACAGACAGATGGACAGATGGATGGGTGGGTGGATGGGTGGATAGATGGATGGATGGATGGCTGGATGGATGGATGGATGGATGGCTGGACGGATGGATGAATGGGCAGGCAGGTGGATAGATGAATGGATGCATTGATAGATGGATGGGTGAATGGGTAGAAAGGTGGATAAAAAGGTGAGGATATCCAGAGTGTGGGTTTAAGCAGATGCCTCAAGGAGCACTTTGATTCCT